>NC_042622.1:166310245-166631836 GCF_901001135.1 Rhinatrema bivittatum | reverse complement strand
GCACCCGCGGCTGGCCTTTTCTTCTTCCCGCCCCCCCGTGACCCGGAACAGGAAGTGATACGCGGTGCGTGGGAAGGAGAAAGAGCCGTGCTGCGTGGAAAAATAGCAGCGGCAGCAGCAGCCCCCGAGCAATCGAAGCAGCTGGTAATCGGGGAAAGGAGACAGCAGAATGAGCCTCCCGCAGCCGATGGGATTCTTCTTTCTTGTCCTGCGGGGGCCGGAGGAGGAGGCTGCTGCAGCTACCATTTGTGCTGAAGGGGGGGGGGGGGGAAGTGACTGAGAGAAAGAGAGAGAAGCAGCCAGCCAGCCTGTGTGTGATTGAGAGAAACTGGTCAGAGAGCTGATGTGTGTGTATATATGTGAGAGACAATGAAAATGACTGCTCAGGGAGATTACTGATGTGTATGTGAGAGTGTGAGACATTAGTCAGGGAGGTAACATGTATGTGAGAGAGAGAGAAAGAGAGAGAAAAAAAGCATGGAAGTGAGAAATCTGGGTATGTGAGAAAGCATGGGCGTAAGAAGCCTGATTATGTGAGAGAAAGCATGGGAGTGGGAAGCCTGTGTGTGTATGCATGAGAGAGGTCAGGTGACTGGTGTGTGTTTGTGTGTGTGAGAGAAATAAAGTGATTATGGGAATGAGAAGCCTGTGCATGTGGAGAGAACAAGCATGGGAGTGAGAGACTGGTGAGTGTGTGTGTGTGAGACAGAGAAAGTGATTATGAGAGTGAGAAGCCCATATATGTAAGTAGAACATGGGAGTGGGAAGCCTGTGTGTGTGTATGGCATGAGAGAAACTGTTCAGGAAGGTGACTGGTATGTGTGTGTGTCAAAGACTGTTTTGGAGATGATTGGTGTGTGAGAGACAGAAACTGGTCATGGGGGCATGACTGCTATGGTGTGTGTGTGAGAAAGACATGGACACTAAGGAAGAGGACCATGAGTATAGAGCTTAGCTTCTACTGCTACTTCTGGTGTGTGCCACGGCCTGCATGGAAGGGGAGTAGGAGAGCTGCTGGAGGGGGTAAGTAAAGGTGGCTTTTTTAAGTTTATTTTTCTTGATTGACTGCCATTTTAATTATTTAATATTATGTGATGTCTGCTTTTTTTGAAATATTTTATTGGTGTTTGGAGAATTTTTAATAGTTTTTATGAGTTTTTAATTGTTGGATGTTATTCTGTTCATAGCTGTTTTGAAACATTTATTCTGCTTATTAGTATAGTTTTACAATTATTGCTGTGTTGGGATCTATAGCTGCTTGCTAGTTCTGTTTTCCTAATAAGAGGTGTATTGGTTATTACTATTTGTAATATATATGCCCCAAATCGTCCAGACCCTTCTTTTGTCACTCGTATCGTTAATCTGCTTCTCACTAATATACAAGGGGAATTGTTTCTTGCTGGGGATTTCAATGGTATCTCTGACCCTGAGTTAGATAAATCACGCCTGCCTCCCAGTTATAATTTTGCCTCTGACATAAGGGTTCCCACCTTTTGCAAGCAATTAGGCCTTTTGGATATATGGCGCGTACTACATCCTGATCTGAGGGAGTATACTCACGTATCTAAGGCCCACTGCACCCTGTCTCGGATTGATTACATTCTCATTTCAGAGTCCCTGTTTGCCAGGGTGGAAGGAGCAGAGATTGGGGAAATCGTAGTGGCGGACCACGCGCCGATATGGGTGGAGTTTTGGCTCTCGGATCTTGGTAAACCACCAAGAATTTGGAGGTTTCCTGGGAATCTGAATGAGGACAAACACTTCCATCAGTATTTACGGCAAAAATGGGAAGAGTATGTGGAGAATAATCACCCCCATAGGGAGGACCCAGTACTATTCTGGGAGACCAGTAAAGTAGTTCTCAGAGGGGATATCATCGCCTATTCCATTGCTCAGAGGAAACGGTTAAATGCAGATATTCTCAGACTTGAAGCTCAGCTTTCCCTAGCGAAGAAGGCGTTGGCGGACTCTCCCTCCCCTCAGCACAGTGAATCTTACAGGGCATGCTTGGCGGCCGTGAATAGCCATTTGCATTTAAGAGCCCAGAGATCTTTAAAATTTTCTGAGCATCATTTTTTCAGATATGGGGGAAAATCTGGGAAACTGTTGGCTCGATTAGTTGCTATCCGCAGAAAAAAACCCTTTATCGGTGGCCTTAAAACGTCAGGGGGTCAGTTGGTTACAAAAAGTCCGGAAATCTGTGAAGTTTTGCGCCAATTTTACGAAACTCTGTATAAGGAAGATAGACTGGGAGGGCTGGCGGAGGAAGAGGAGTTTTTTCAGAGCCTACATTTACCACAGGTGTCCGCAGAACAACGATCCCTTCTTAGTCGCCCTATTACGGCGGGGGAGCTTAACGGCGTTATAAAAACCAGTAAAACTCGTAATCCCCAGGTCCCGATGGTTTAACGACAGAATATTATAAGATTTTGGGTCCCTGTCTCTTAGGCCCTCTGACTGCTTTCTTTAATTGTGCTTGGGAGCAGCGCCAATTTCCTCCTCATTTTACTGATGCCCACATAGTGGTGTTACCCAAACCTGGGAAAGACCCCTTACAAGCTGCCTCCTTTCGTCCCATATCCTTACTAAACTGCGATCTTAAGCTCTATGCAAGAATACTTGCTCTGCGCATGAATACCATCTTACCCCAGATAATATCCAGCAATCAGGCAGGGTTTGTTAGCGGCAGGAACGCTGGGGCTCATGTTATTAGGTTAATTTCTGCGATTGAAGCAGCTCATAGCTCCCACACTGAATCCCTGGTAGTAGGCTTTGACTCGGAAAAAGCCTTTGACCGAGTGTCGTGGGAATATATGTTCTCCGTAATGCACCGTTTTGGGTTTCCCCCCACCTTTATTCAGGCTATTTCTATCTTGTATTTAAATCCCATCTCCTATATCAGGGCCAATGATATGCTCTCACAGGCAGTTCCTATTAGGAGGGGAGTCCGCCAGGGCTGCCCCCTATCTCCGGTTCTGTATATTTTGGCTTTGGACCCACTGTTGCGAAAGCTAGTAGAATCCCCGTCTATTCAAGGGTTTATGTACAAGCAAGGCCAATTTAAGATTGCAGCCTTTCCAAACGACATGCTTGTCTTTCTGACAAACCCTGTGGTTTCCTTACCATTGGTATTAAAAATCCAAATTGAGTTTGGGCAGTTTGCAGGGCTCAAAATCAACGTTGATAAGTCTGAGGCTCTTGATGTCCTTGGTACCCTGCAGTTAAATTGGCCTGGTAGCTTTCCGTTGCGATGGGTCCAATCAGCTCTTAAATACTTAGGGGTTTATGTACCGGCTAAGCCTTGTCACCTTTATGATTTAAATATCACTCCTCTCAAGCGGAAAATGCTCCAACGTCTGGACTTGTGGAGGGCTCTACCGCTCTCTGTATCAGGGAAAATCCTGTTGCTACAAATGATGGAGATTTCTAGGTGGTTGTACTTGTTTCACATGCTTCCCGTATGGCTCAAAAAAGCGGATATTTTGGAAATCAACAAGGGGATTAGCCGATTCTTGTGGAGTGGCAAACGAGCTCGAATCCCCTTAAAGACTTTAATGCTGTCTAAACTGGAAGGCGGACTTAACTGTCCTGATCTTGAACGTTATAACCAAGCCAGCCTCCTTCAACACGTACGGGATTGGACCCTTGGTACAGCGTTTCACTCTCCTATGGATTTATACCATCACTGGTTGGCACCGTTTGCGCCAGGGGCAGTACTACATCTTGACGATTGCTCTCTGCCTAATTACATTGCTCGTAGTGTGGTCGTCCGCCCATTTCGCCAGATGTGGCGTCTCCTTTGTCGCATATTCTCTTTGCAAATGTCATCTACGGCATACCTGCCTATACGAGGATACTCAAAATTCTCTCCCGGAATGACGCAACCCTTATTTAAAGTATGGGCTGACAAAGGTGTGAAATATATGTTCCAACTTATTCAGGAGAACACTAGCTCACCTCAGCTTTTTAGCTTTCAGGAACTGCAAGATAGATATCACCTCCCAACGGTCGGTTTCTATGGTTACCTACAACTGAGACATTTTCTAATGGAGGAACTTCAGGCCAATCCCTCCTTTGCTCTCTGTCAGAAACTGGGTGTTTTCCTTTCGGGAGAGGACGGCAAAAGGCGGAAGTGTTCCCAATATTATTTGGCTCTGCGGCAATCAGCTGGTCTCTCCGCCCTGCATAGTGTAGCGCTTAAGTGGAACCGCTTGCTTCCCACGGAAATAACGGCAAGGGACATAAAAAGCTGCTTTCAGAAAATTCCTGCTCTAGTCGAAAATGTACCCTTGCGGGAGAAGCTGTATAAGATTTTACATCAGGCGTACTATTCCCAGCTTCAGGTCTTCCATATGGGACTTACTTCTGACCGCCAATGCATGCGTTGCAGCTACCATACCCCCGATTTCTACCATGGGGTCTGGTCATGTACTGTGGTGCAGGAGTTGTGGAGGTCTCTACAGGGTTTGGCGAAGAAGATGTGGGGCCGGACAAACCCCTTAGACCCAGCACTGTGGCTTTTGGGTGTGATAGGCTCGGCAGGAGCTGAACTCACCATTCGCCAACTTCGTCTACTCGACAAATTCTCTCTTATAGCTAAAGCTACTATCCTGGCTCAATGGACAGAACAGAAACCACAATTTGTACACATCTGGAGAACCAAAATCCTCGGGCTCTTGCACATGGAATTATTGACAGCAAAACAAAAGTCTGTCAAGCAATATGCTGGTACTTGGACTTTATGGCTGGACTATATTGCCCTACTTCCAGCAGACACCACTAACTTTCTTCCCAGCAAGCCTAAGGATGCCTGACTGCTGGACCTCTGCTTATGAGCGGACGGAGGGTCATCCTTTCCGGCATCCCTTTCGGTTTTCATGTCCGTTTTTCTTTTCGTCTCAGCTTGACCGAATTTGGATATCACCTTACGCATTGGGATTTCACCTTACAAACTGGGTATCTGTTACTAGGCGGCCTACCTGGTTTAACTGAATAGTCCTGCTCCTATGAGTACAGACCAGTAAAGTCCTGTCTTTTGTTTTACAATCATTCGGGATATCAGACCTGTTAAACATTGTTATTTCTATTGTTCAGGTTCAGTATGATGGTTATTAAGATAATGGGCACTTCGCAATACCAGTTGGGGGGGTGGGAGGGTTGGGGGTTTTTGGGGGGGGGGGGGGATTCCCCTTGTCGGGCGGAAAAACCTGCTTGCATGCTTGAATCCTAGAGATATAATATACGCCTGTTGGGGTTTCCCTGCCGGGGAAAAATGTGCAGTATGTACCGGTTGTTACACCCATTCGGGCATTATCTAGCAGGGTGGTGCAAGTATGTGTTTATGTTCTCCCACTCTGTATGTCTAGTTTTGCATCCATGAAATTCAGTTCCATCTGTTTGGAGTCTATCGTTGTACACGGACCATCTGTTGGGGGGTGTATACAATGTATGCTATTGTATTGGTTTCTGAATATTGTTTCCCCTTTTCTGCCTGAATGTGGGCATGGTTAGCTGTATTACTGCTGTTAATAAAGATTATATACACAAAAAAAAAAAAGAGGTGTATTGGTTTTTAGGGCCTGATTTAATATTTGTAGTGTTGCCTTTTCATAGATAGGGTTGCTCCTGTTTGAGTGTATTCCATAATACAGGTGTAACTGTGTGCAGATTCGTTTATGTGCATTACTACAGATCCTGGGAGTATGTTAGGTCAGTTCTGTGTCTGTTACCGAGATTAGATATTTTACTAGCATGTAAGCGTTTGTATCAGTCTTATTTGTTGTGTTTTCTCAAGAGGACATGCATTGGTGGTAAACTACTGTCTTTTCATAAGTAGGGCTATTGAGCCTGGAAGTAGAAGGAGTTTGAGTTGCTGTTACTGAGATAACACCAGAACATCTTTTTTTTAGGGTGAGTTTTATGGGGAATGTCATAATTCTGCTTTACATCCATTATTGTGGGTCAGGGGGGTTCCCGTGGATGCAAACTGTACTTTTACATCTAGCCCCGTGATGATCAAGGGTCAGTGTGTCATGCATGTGAGAACCATCTGTCAGGTGTGTCCCGACAGAAAAAAGGTTGAGAACCACTGGTCTAGACAACTGAGAATTAAAGAGTAAGTTAGGGTTTTTAGATCATTAGGATCATTGTTCAGTTTTGGAGGCCATACCATTGTATACCTTCATGGTAAGATCGACATTATAATTGCTGCATCTCAAAAACAACATAGCAGAAGTAGAAAAGGTACCGAGAAGGGTGACCAAAATGGTAAAGAGGATGGCATGGCTGCCCTATGAGGAAAGGGTAAAGAGCTTAGGTTTCTTCAGTTTGGAGAAGAGATAGCTGAAGAGAAATATGACAGAGGTCTATGAGTGAAGTGGAAATGCTTATTGTTTATTATTTCAAAAACTAAATTAGGGACACTCCATGAAGTTACTAAGTAGCACATTTACAAAAAAAAAATCAAAGAAAATATTTTTTTCATTCGACACACATTTAAGTTCTGGAATTTGCTGCCAGAATATATGGTAAAGACAATTAGCATAGTTGAGTTTTAAAAATATTTGGACAAATTCCTGGAGGAAAAATTCATCAACTATTTACCAGGTAGACTTGGGGAAAGCCACTGCTTATCCCTGGATATAAGCAGCATGGAAGTTATTTGATTACCGTATATTGTGTGATGCTGTTTTTAAATGCTTATATTACCATTTTGTTTATCTATTTAACTTTTAAGATTATGCTTTGCATTCCTGATTCATTTTTCATCTTATTCTCTGCTTCTGGCAATATTAGATGGGCAGAATACAAAAATGTTAAAAATATAAAGTCACTCTCTCTCCTTTCACAGGCACAGTCCTTCCACCTCACCCAAACCCTCAGTGCTCTCTTTCCCTCCCTTTTTCCAGGCCCAACTCCTCCACCAGACCAGATTCCTCTGCACTCTCTAATTCATCCCTACTATAGACCCAATTCCTCCACTATCCTTAGCTCAGTCTGCATGGGCTGATGCACACCCTGCTACCTCCTTCCAGGCCACACAGGCTGATGCAGATGATGAAACTGCTGCTTCTCCACTTCAGCGTATGTGAACTGATGCAGATGCCACAGATACTTTCTTCCAGCCTACGCAAACCGATAATATGGTCACTAACATTTCCTTCCTGCCCATGCAAGCCAAAGCATATACCAATGAAACTTTCTTCCAGCCCAGGTGGATCAAAGATGCAATCTCTGTCCTCCATATTACCCATCTCCAGTGCCAAATTCTATATAGAATTCCCCAAGAAGTAAGATAGAAGAAGGGAGTGGTAAAAATGAAAAGTGACTTGAAATAAATAAAAGAATGGGCAAGGGCCTGGAAGTTGTGCTTCAAACAAGTGTTCAGTTCTGGAGCCCATGCCTTTATAAGAACATTAAAAGAATGGAAGCAGGTCAGAAGAGGACAATCAAAAAGGTGAAGGACCTGCAATACAAACTTAATTCAGAGATGTTTAAAGAATTCAAAATGTACTCTCAGGAGGAAAGAAGGGGATGGTTCAGAAACTTTTAAATAGGTTTGAATCAAGTATTAGAAATAAAAAATTTAAGGACAAGCAGTCAAGACATGAAAGTAGAATCAGGGAGGATCTGAAGAAACATGAGGAAATACTTCCTTACTGAGAGTGTGGTGGATGCCTGGAATAGCCTATCATCAGACTATTAGTAGCCAAAACATTGAGACACAGAGTGTAGAAAGAAATTGGGAGAGGGAGTTTTGGCTTAGGTATAGGTATGGAAATGTATATACCCATCTACTTAGAAAGGCAAAGGGCCAAAAGGGGGAACCAAAGCCTTATTGCACCAAGATATACTTTAATTTAAGAACTTTTATTTGGTAATATGTTTGTTTTATTCTTATGCATGTTAAAAATGTATGTTGCCTAGTCCACTGTGTATAGGCGATTTACAAGTCTTAATAAAAAAAACAAACAATCAAGTGATAGTATAGTTGTGTTAGACTACTAGAAGAGGTAGCCAGGTCAATGAGCATACAGCAACATAAGATTTGGTACAACCTCAGACATAAGTCAGCAGGTGATAGGTCACTTAGCATAGTTAGCAAGACAACTTGGCTACACTGCTCAACAGCAAAAAGGATAAAGAACAGTTAAAGCTTTTAAAACTAAAAACTGAGATCTCCATTTAGCGCAGAGGGTGGCATTGTTAACAAGGAAGATGTCAACAAGAAATAAAATGGTGCAGGGAGGGGTAACTAGAAGACTGGTTGGTCTAATGGTCCTTATCTATCAACTCTATGACTGGCAAATAGCATATTTTAATATAAAACAACAAAGAATGAGAGCTTGAGGACAGTCACTGTTGGTATTTCAGGCAGAAACAGAGAAAACCTCAGGCCACAAACAGATTAGTTAAAAAGAGAAACTCTAAAATAAAATTAAGAAAAAAGTGTCAAGAAAAGAAATGTCAATGAGACACTTCACAACTATTCTGAATGTGTACAATCCACAAATGTGATAATTAAATATTTGATAATCAAATAAAAATTTCTGACATTTTATGAAAAGCTTTTAACTATGAAACCAAAGCCAGTGAAAATTTCATTCAAAATAACAACATACAAGGAAAAGATTTTCAGCAATGTTGAAAAGAAAATTACAGGTCAGCAGAAACCAGCAAGATCTATCAAATAGCACCTGATATGAAACCTGGCAAATATGAAATGAACTGTAATAAAAAAAGGTTCTTTAGGATAATTCTGAAAAGCTACTTTTGATTTACTGATGTAAAGAAGATGACACTACCATCCAATGAAGTGTGCTATTCCATTACTTTAAAAACAGAAATATATCAATGAGATATCCAATAGCAGAACTCATGCCACATATAGACTATCATCCTCTGACCCTCTGGGTTATACTAAAAAGTTACACTGTTCATTAGTGTAGCATTTAGATAATATTTCTTTGTTCAACACGATAATCAAGTATTTATCTTGTACTTCAAATGAGGTAGAATTGTTGTAAATGTACAACCAGCAGTAATCTGCTACTTAAAGTAATGGCTGTTAGGACAGTTTCTCTAATCTGGCTTTGACATTTGTGGGAAAAGTGATATCAAAGCTGTAGTGCCTTCCTTTAAGTGCAAGGAATCCATTCTTTTGTTCTGAAATTTTTTCCAACTAGGGAAAACAATTGCTGTCCTACCAAATGAATTACTAGACATGGGACCCTTTAAGAAAACATCAAAAGTTTTATGGCAGACTGCCCAGAAACATTGTTACAAATTCTAATTCTACTCTTCCTAAAACAACAACAAAAAACGTTAAGGGAAGTTTTTCAGAACTCTTAATTCATTGAAATTAAACCACCTTTCACCTTATACAAAGTGGCTAATCTTTGCAGAGGTCTGTGTTCAAGGTATGATCTGAAAATTCTTCACTGATTTAACAGCAAACTATGTCCATTCAAAACATACCTTTTATTGTACATGTTTAAATGAAGAAGGTTACTTGCAGCAAATCAAATTAAAGAATGCATTTAAACAGATGAAATGTAACAAATAGGACAGAGGTGTTTATTTCATGAATATAACTAGACAGTTACCTTAAAACAAAAGTTTTAATGATTAGGTCATTCACAGTAAATCACAGAAAACAAAGGTCATTGTTAAAGGCCATTACATATAAATCTGAGATCAACAGCGAAGTGGATTCGACTTCAAATTTCGCCATTATCCACGGAAGAGCTCCTGCCACATTATTTTATGGCACTACAGCCACTGACATAGAAAAGCACTCTACCGATATATTTACTGCTAGTGAGATGAAAGTTTACAAGAAAAGCAAATCAGTCCACGAGCATCTATGACGACCCCCGCCCTCCCCCTGAACACAGGCAGAGAGCTGGCAGCAGCGTCACCCATTTAAAAACATCCAGAAACATGAAGAGGCCCTGTGACGTCAGAGCCTTCTATTACCCTGCCTGCTGCCCCACACAGTTCTACACACAGGGGCTCCGTGGCCGGAGCGCAGCACCGCAGCTGCGAGAGGACCTCGCTGTACCGCGGCGCCGTTACAGTGCGTCTTACCTTGGGTCCCACAGCCGGCGGGGAGTCGGATCCGTCGGGGTAGCCCCTCCGGGGAGCTCAGCAGCGGCTAAAGGCCGGGAGGTTGCCTCAGCGCACGGGCTCGGCCAAGATGGCGCGAGCGGGGCTGAAGAGCCGGGACTCGGGGCGGGGGGAGTAGGGGCGGCAGGAAAGCAGGCCTGGGGCTCGGCCGGCTGTCCCCGCCGGCAGAGGCGGGAAGGCGGCGGCAGCAGCAGCCGCCGCTGGCAGCCGGAGCGCCTCGTCTGCTTTCTTCCCTCGCGTGAGATGAGATGCTATTCGGGCGCTTCCGGGCTGGATACGGGGAGGGATGGGAACGGTAGGCCCTGGCGGCAGTGCCGTCCCTAGCTCCGTCAGTCCGTCCGTCTCCTCCCTGCTTCTCTTCACACACGGCCCCAGTCACAGTCCGAGCGGGGGCGCGCGCCAGCCAGCTCGCGCGCCCTGGCGCGAGACTGCGAGGGAGCACGTGCCAGCCGGCGCGAGACTGCGAGCGAGCGCGCGCGTGCCAGCTAGCCAACGGGAGTGCTCGTCACCAACTAGCCAGCCAGCGTGCTCCGGCGGGTGTGCGCACGTAGATGCACAACGTTCCGCACAGGACGCAACTCCCGAGCTGGACCTGTATTCTCGCGAGGATGTCTCGTTCTATCTATGAGTGAAAGGTAAGATGGCGCTGTCTGGAAGGCATGCGGCTCATCGGCCTTTTTTTCTTGTCCCTAGCGCATCACTCGTGAACTATGCGGAAGAGGAGAGTGGTGCGGTGAGTACTTCTCTCGCCGTATAGCTACTGCTATCTCAGGAGCCTGTTTCTAGGCTCGAAACTATAATTCCATGATGTCCTGGCCTGGGGTTTGGTTGCCAGGGGAAACCGCAAGCAAGCTTGGCTCGCGCAGCATGGATATGGTAATAGACCTCATAGTACATGCTACTTGTGAAGAAGAAGCCGGGGATCTCTGCAAACCTTATTAGCACAGCAGTGTAACATAGGCATTCTGCATCTCTCGTCCTTCCCTCTCCCCAGTGATTATGCTCCCCCCTCAATTTCCCAATCCCCCTTTCCTGCCACATCCTTTGAACGCTGCTCCTCCTTCTCAAATCCCACGGGTCCTAAAGGCTCCAGATCCACTGTCCCTGTCTAGAAAAGGGAAAGTCCGGAGGGGGGTCCGAATGTAGTCGCCAGGTTATGCGCCCTTGGCCCCTAAAGTGGTCTAGGGCAATTGATTTTTTTTTTTTTTTTGTTGTTGAATATTTAAAAGGTATTACAAAGACAATGCAGTAACTAATCTGTGAGCTTGTCAGCTTCATAGAGATTGTGAGTGATGGGGCCCTGCCACCTTGTGGACGAGCAATGTACTCAAGATGCAATAAGAGCACCTTTCAGGTCTTAGATGGAAATGTTTCATATATGAAATTCAATAAACTTACGTGCAAAAGCACGATTCTGTATCAGTGCTTTTGCAAACATCTTATGGATAGGATTTCTTGGATATGACAAGATCTGATAATTGTGGTTGTTTTTCAGCACTCTATGTTGGTTTTAACCATTTTCACCCCAGCACTTCAGTCTTTGCACTGGCTACCCATGGCTTCTAGGATAATTTATAAATCTATGACGCTGATACATAAAGCCATTCAAAATAGAGATATGCTCTGGTTCACAGATCAACTACAATTCAAAACTTCTTCCCGCCCAACGAGATTCCAGAATTTAGCCAAACTAAAGATTCCAGCACCCAATCTGACTAAACTCTCTAGTACAAAAGAACGATCTTTCATTATTGCCGGATCAACAATATGGAACACCATGCCCTCTGAATTACGCCAGGAACTTTGTCACAAAAAATTTAAACAAAACCTTAAAACCTGGTTATTTAAAAAAGCCTACTATTAATGAACTAAATCTTCTACTACTCTTCCTAATTTCCACAGTCTCTCATTTATTGTTTATATTCTATTAATACAAAGTTATACATGGTATTGTATTCGTTCAGTTACTAAGTTATATTGTAAAGCGCAATGCTGAATTACTGTTTGAATGTAAACCGAGGTGATGTTACTTACGTACTCCGGTATAAAAAAATCTATAAATAAATAAATATAAAAATCTCAAAGCATCTTGTCATCCTTCGTATCTATCTTGAATAGACTGTAAAATCTATAAAACAGGGAATGGCTTATGTGCATTTGTATTGTGCTGCATTTCAAAAAAAATTGGTGATAAGCAGTAGAATCATCTAACTATAATAAAGAAGAAAGTTGCCTCGAACCTGTGTTGCTTGTATGCAAATGAGTACCTTTACTCTCTGCCCCCATGATTCGCAAATTAACTCCTCTGCTCCCCACCCTTTGAAACATGCTCTGCTTCTGCGTTGCCATGATTGACAGCAGGAGGGAGAAGAACAGTCCTAGGAGCTGCAGTTGAAAAGAGGCTTCAGTATCAGAGACCCACAGAGGTGCTGGAGATGGAGACACACCACCATTGGTGCTGCAGAGGCTAATGTGATGGTGTAAAGACACCCGCAGCAGAAGAGAGAGAGATCCACAGGTATGGGGAGGGAAGAGGAGAAAAATGACAGAAAATGCCAGGGCAGTGGAGGTGACAGTAAGAAGAAAGGGGAAGATGAGAGAGCCTAGATTGCCTTGTCCATGGACAGGCTTTAGTACTAATAACGCATATTTTTTATCAGTTACAGTCATTTAGTTAATAACCAGGCTGAATTAGCCATTACATGTGGATGATATCTTCCGGCGGCACTGAATGGACTCATCTCTCCAAACTAGTAGAGCTTTGAACTCTACTGAGCTTTTGTGGAAGTTCCTGTGCAGGCATTGCTTTGTGAGCCTCCTCATTTTCTCAATTGATAGTTGAAGGATTTAATAAACATGTGGATAAAGGTGAACCGGTAGAGGTAGTATACTTGGATTTTCAGAAGGCGTTTGACAAAGTTCCTCATGAGAGGCTTCTAGGAAAAGTAAAAAGTCATGGGATAGGTGGCGATGTCCTTTCGTGGATTGCAAACTGGCTAAAAGACAGGAAACAGAGAGTAGGATTAAATGGACAATTTTCTCACACACATCTATCTCTGAATGTAAACTGTTTGTTTTTGTAAAATCTCAATAAAAAGATTTGAAACATAAAAATCATGAGATAGGAGGCAATGTACTTTTGTGGATTGCAAACTGGTTAAAAGACAGGAAACAGAGTAGGTCTAGGTCTTTTTTCTGAATGGAAGAAGGAAAAGAGTGGAGTGCCTCATGGATATGTACTGGGACCGGTGCTTTTTATTATATCTATAAATGATCTGGAAAAGGGAGCAATGAGTGAGGTGATCATATTTACAGACGATACAAAATTATCCAAGTTGTTAAATCACAAGCAGATGTGAGAAATTGTAAGACTAGGAAATTGGGCATTCAAATGGCACATACAATTTAATGTGGACAAGTGCAAAGTGATGTACATGGGGAAAAGTAATCCACACTGTAATTACATGATGTTAGGCGTCATTGAGGAAAAGGATCTAGGCATATTGTGGATTGATGTGCCCGTCGGTCGAAGACGGCTGCGACCTTTGTTGCTTACCTCTTTTCTTCCTACAGCACTGGTCTAGGGTGGATGGCAGCCTCCGCTTCCATACGCTGACCTCCATGGCGTGTCCGGGACAGCGTGGGCGCTCCCGGAAGCCATCTTGCATCCGGGGTAATCTAGGGCATGCGCATGTGCGCCTGCCCCCTTCTTGTACACGTCATGGCGGACACCTCGGGGGCGTCCCCACTGCATGATGTCATCCACTTACAATACTTAAGCTCAGCTGACCATCCAAGCTACGAGTTAGCAAGGATTTCTGTCCTGCTTAATTCCGCCACTCTGGGTCTTCATCTCGTTGTTCCTGTCTGGGTGATCTCGGTACCCGCTCCTCGGGGGCCTTGCTGCACCTAGGGCTATCCACCCTGTCTCACCTTCCTTCCAGTGAGCTTCTTTAACATTCCTCGGATGACCCTCCAGTGCACCTGTTTTGGGTCTCCTCAGTGCCTACTGACTCTGAGTGAGTACTGGACCATCTCTTCCTTCATCGTGTGGATTCTCGGGTTACCCCGCTCTGCGGACCACTACCGGATACTGCCTTGTTGCAACCATTACCACCGGCGTCCGGCCAACCCCGCACTGCGGACCACTACTGGAGATCGTCATTACAAAGCTTCATCAAGAGAAGGTACTCCCCGGTTTACCCCGTGCTGCAGGCCACTACCGGATCTGTATTATCTTGTGCAACTTCCAGCTTCAGTCTCCGGCCTATCCCGCACTGCGGACCACTACCAGAGACCATCAGCACAAGTCTCATCTAGAGGAAGTATCTCCCGGATTACAACACTCTGCGGACCACTACCAGAGAAGCCTGCTTGCAGGCTATACACTTGGATTGAGTATATTAACCCACTCCTTGGGTTACTCTTGCTGCATAATAAAACTATTGCCTCTGTTGTCTATCACTGCTGAGATCCCACCTGTCGTGGTGAGTCCTCATGGGGCTCCTCCCTGTGGGTGGAGTCATCTCTTCCATGACCCAAGGGCCCACTGCCTAGTTTACACAGTACGCAAAATGGATAATATGTTGAAATAATCGACTTAGTGTGTGGTGGCAGTCAAAAAAGCAAAGAGAATGTTAGTTTTATGGGAATGCTGGAGGAGGTCCCATTTCTGGGAGATTGTGCACCCTTCGGCCACGACACAACCACAGAGGAGCTCCGGGAAACGCCGAGGCAGGTGAGAAGTGTCCAAGCACAGGCTGGAGATGCAGAACCCTGGCCTCTGCCGAGCCTGATCACATTGAAGAGACCCAGCAATGCAATGTTGGGCTCTGGAGTAGCCCTCCAGCCATTCAATAGTCCTTTCAGACCTGTCATATAGGAACGGCAGATGCGACAGGATGGACAGAGGCTGAGGGCTGGAACAAACAGGTTCAGACGAAGGCTCAGGATACTTGAAGGGTGAGACAAGACTCAGGATACTTGGAGAAGGTGAGACAGGACTCACAATACTTGGAGAAGATGAGACAGGACTCAGGATACTTGAAGAAGGTGAGACAGAACTCATGGCTGCTTGAAGTGGTGAGATGGGATTCACAGTTGCTAGAAGAGAAGGACTCTAAAAGAGTCACGAGGTCAAGAATTCTGAATTGGTACTGCCACACCACGAGCCCTACACAGCCAGTTAAGGCAGGTCACGGACCACGCTGGTGGTTCCCAATTCAGATTGCTTGGAGGTGTCAGACAAAGATTCCAGCAAGGCCTGCACCAAGGCGCGCCCTCCTCAGCCAATCAAGGCCAGGCGCGGACAACACTGATACGGAACAGGTTTATGCAGAGTTCATTCGTAAGGACGGAAGCAAGCACAAGGGACTCCAAAGGCCCAGACAGGATTCAGGATTCGAAGGAGAAGCTCAGAGACGGGACTCTGAGCCAGGAACCCAGAGGCGGGACTCTGAGCCAAGGACACTGAGGCGGGACTCTGAGCCAAGGACACTGAGGCGGGACTCTGAGCCAAGGACACTGAGGCGGGACTCAGTGCGAGGAACATTAAAGCCGGGATCTCTGGAGGCTTGCCGAAGAAATGGACATCTGGATGCATGAAGATCAGAACGTGAAAACATCAGAAGAATAGGACATCAGGACTTTAAGGGATCTGAAGGATGACTGGAACATCAGGAGGTCTGGGACCGACGAGACGGAGACACAAGAGCAGACGAGAGACCATAACGAAGATGAAGACGAAGACATGGAATTCCAACAAGGAACAGAGTGCCTAGAAGAAGCTGGGATGCAGCAAATCCTAAGGAGGACTGGCTCCTTGCGAAGGCAACGAAGTAATGAAGACAGGACCCTTTTGTAGGGCTGAAGAGGCACACCCAAGGTGCTGTCATCAGGAGGAGCCAGGAGGACTGGCCCTTTAAATCTGAAGAGGAGGTGCGGCCTTGCACCTAAGAAGGTAGGAGGCAGGACCCTGGAGAGCGGGTCCTGCTGAAGACGGAGCTGAAGCAGAACCAGGCCACAGAACAGGCCCCAACATTGGAGGCAGCTCCCTGCCGCAGAGGAGGGGACTGAGGGCAGCTCCAGCCGCTGAGCAGGTCCTGGAGGGAGCGGCTCCAGGCACTCAAAGAACCCACGGCAGCCCTGCTGATGCAGGGAAGGCGTCAGCAGCCACTGGGCCGAAAAGGAGCTGGATAGGCACCCCGGAGTGCTGGGCTCAGCATTAGCGGCCTCCTGGCCGCGTAGGAACGCCGTCAGTGGCCTCCGGGCCACAAGTGCCGGAATGGGGCGGCTCCAGCCACACAAAAAGAGTGTCAGCGGTCTCCGGACTGCAAAGAAGAGAGGAAAAGAGAGGTGAGAGGCTGCCCGCGGCTCCGAATGCGGGCAGAATCGTAACAATTAGGAATTATTAGGAAAGGAATGTAAAATAAAATAGAGAGTATCACAATACCTCTATATCACTGCATGATGTGACCACACCTAGACTTCTTTGTGCAATTGTGGTTGCCACATCTGAAAAAATATATAGCAGAACTGGAAAAGGTTCAGAGAAGGGCAATCAGAATTATAAAGGGGATGTGACAGCTTCCCTATGTGGAAAGGCTAAAGAGGTTAAGGCTGTTCAGCTTGGAGATGGCTGAGGAGGTATATGATAAAGGTCTACAAAATCATGAATGGAGTTGAATGGGTAAATGCAAATCAGTTGTTTATTCTTTAAAAAATAAAAAGGCTAGTGGACATTCCATGAAGTTACTAAGTAGCATATTTAAAATAAAATGGAGAAAATTCTTTTTCACAATTAAGCTCTAGAATCCATTGCTGGAGGATGTGGTTAAGGCATAGTGTAGCTGGTTTAAAAAAAAAGATTTGGAAAAGTTCTTGGAGGAGATGTCTATAAACTGTTATTAACTAAGTAGATTTGGGGAAAGCCACTTCTTATCCTTGAGTGTTAGCAGCATGGGCTCTATCTACTGTTTGGGATTCTGCCAGGTACTTGTGTCCTGGGTTTCCTACTGTTGGAAATAAGATACTGGACTTGATGGAGTGGACTCTTGGTCTAACCCAGTATGGCAGTTCTTATGTTCTTACTGAATATCACTTCCATAAATCTCAGATGATATATTCTAAGTCACTCTCGAGGCTTTCTTTTCCTTAGGAAGATTTAGCAAATTGTGTCCTCACAGCTTGATGCCGATTTTCCATACTTTGGCACATTAACAGATTGCAGCTTATCTTGCTTCATACATCCTCAAAATTCAAGACAGACAGCAAAGAGAAGATACTATCAAAGTAACATGATTGAGATGACAAAAGTGGTGGGCCAGGGAGGTGCACTAGATAATGCTTATCGGGACTTCAATAAGGCCTTTGACACTGTTCTGCATAGAAGACTGGTCAGCGAGGTTGCTGATATAGGAATATATAAGTAAATATACGATGTGCAAATGGTTGTCGGTATATAAAAACCTATAAATAAATGTGAGCGGCAGGCTGCAGAGAATGGTAGCAAATGGAATCCTCTCTGGTGAAGATGAAAGCAAAGTGATTAGTGGACTACCCAGAGCTCAGTACTAGGACTGGTTATTTTCAATATATTTATTAACAACATTGTTGAGGAACTAGAGGAAAAATAATCTTGTCTGCAGAAAATACAAAATAGATAAACATACATTTGGGATGCAAAAATCCATTAGCATATATTAATGAGACAGACGAGAACTGGAAACTGTTAAACAGGAAAGATCTGAGAACAATTAGATTACCACAAGGTAGACGATCAATAAAATAAAACAACTAAGAACATGCCATACTGCAGGGGTCGGGAACCCATGGCTCGCGAGCCAGATATGGCTCTTTTGAGGGCTGCATCTGGCTCGCAGACAAGTGTCGCCATACTTCGCGGTTCCCCGCTGACCCAGCTGCTCCCCGGTCCTCCGCCGCCCGGGCTTAAAATGCTGTCAGCCCGGGCGGAACGCGGCAGGACAGCTGGAGTCAGCGGCACCGGGGTGCTCTCTTTCCCCCCCCCCCCCCCCCCCCGCGGCCCGGAAGAGGAAGTGGAGAGCATCGGGTGCCTGCGCGGAAGAAGAGACCACACTAGCGTGGTCTCTTCTTCCGCGCAGGCACCCGATGCTCACCACTTCCTCTTCCGGGCCGCGGGGGGGAGGAGAAGAGAGCACGCCGACTGGAGTCATCCGGGTGCCTGCGCGGGAGTCATCGGGTGTCAGCCGGGTGCCAGCGCTGGAGTCATCGGGTGCCTGCGCGGGTCTTCCCGCGCAGGCACCCGATGCTCTCCACTTCCTCTTCCGGGCCGCGGGAAGAAGAGAGCACGCCGGTGCTCTCTTCTTCCCGCGGCCCGGAAGAGGAAGTGGAGAGCATCGGGTGCCTGCGCGGGAAGACCCGCGCAGGCACGCTACTGTCCGACGGGAAGAAGATTGCAGCGCGGCTCGGAGGAAAATGAAAATCTTCAACCGCGGCCGATGGGACTCCGCCTTCGCCTCCGCGAGGGCTGAAAATGAAGGAGGTTAGCGTTGGGAGGTGGCTGCTGCTGCCGCGAGTTCCCGGGGGGGGGGGGGGGGGGGGGAGAGAGAGAGTGAATGAATGAGCGAGCAAGCATGTGTGTTTGAGATCCTGTGTGTGTGAGTGAGAGATTGCATGTATGTGAATGATTGAGAGCCTGTATATGTGAAAGAGAGTATGTCTGTGATTGAGATCCTGCCTGTGAGAGAGAGAGCATGAATGTAAGTTTACCATTGGGAACCTGTATGTGTAAGTTTGTAATTGAAAACCTGTTTGTTTGAAAGAGTATGTGTGTATGATTGAGATCCTTTGTGTGTGAGAGAGATCATGTGTATGTATGATTAAGAGCCTGTGTGTATAAGTAAGAGAGAGATCATGTGTGTCTGTGTCTGATTGACAGCTGGTTTAGGTGATGGAGCATGTGAGTATGTGATTGAGAGCCTGTGTTTAAATGAGAGAGAGAGACCATGTGTGTCTGTGTGATTGAGAGCTGATTTAGGTGAAGGAGCATGTGAGTATGTGATTGAGAGCCTGTGTTTAAATGAGAGAGAGAGACCATGTGTGTATGTGTGTGATTGAGAGCTGATTTAGGTGAGGGAGCATGTGAGTATGTGATTGAGAGCCTGTGTTTAAATGAGAGAGAGAGACCATGTGTGTATGTGTGTGATTGAGAGCTGATTTAGGTGAGGGAGCATGTGAGTATGTGATTGAGAGCCTGTGTGTAAATGAGAGAAAGAGAGGACATGTTTGTAAGCATGTGAATGAGAGTCTGTGTGTGAGAGAAAAAGACAGCATGTATTTATGTGATTGAAAGCCTGTGTGTGTGTAAGCGTGAAAAGATAGACAGCATGTGTGTAAATGTGTAATTAAGAGCCTATATAAGTGAGAGAGAAAAAACATTTGTATATGTGAGTGACTGAGAGCATGTGTGTATAGGTGTGTCATTGAGAGCCAGTGTGAGAGACAGCGCTGGTATGTGACTGAGAGAGGAGAAAGTTCCAAGCAAACCACCCCACCTCCTGCTAATTCAGAACAATCTCAGGACACCTGGATATCAAACGTTCCCAGGTATGCAGAGCAAAAAAATGTTTGTATCCTTATTATTTTTCATTACTGGATCTTTGTGTCTGCTATTTTGAAATATTTTGTTGGTATCTGGAAATGTTTTATATGAGTTTTTAATTATTGGATATTCCACTCATCAGCTGTTTCGAAATATGTTCTTTTTGTTAGTACACTTTTACTGCTGATGATTTTATATTTCTTGATTTGTTTTATAAGGATGGTGTGATGTTTCTTTTTTCCTTTGTTACACTGCATACAGAGACTCTGGCTTGTTGCAGTTTCCAATTCAGTTTTTGTCTGCATGCTTCTTGTTATGCGTTTTGGTCTCTTTATTCTATGTTAGGTGAGGGACAGCACGTGATTCAGGTGAGGTTTTCTGCTGGCGTGTAGTTTCTGTGTAGGACTCTATAGCAGCCTGACTTGGTCCGTTTTCCTAATAGGAGATGTATTGGTGTCTTAAGGCCTGGTGTAATATTTTCAGAGACTTATTGTACTTTAAAAGTGTGATCTTACATAAAATGCACACATTTACTTGTATTTAGTTTTAAACATATTGTATGGCTCTCATGGAATTACATTTTAAAATATGTGGCGTTTATGGCTCTCTCAGCCAAAAAGGTTCCTGACCCCTGCCATACTGGGTCAGACCAAGGGTCCAACAAGCCCAGCATCCTGTTTCCAACAGTGGCCAATCCAGGCCATAAGAACCTGGAAGTACCCAAAACTAAATCTATCCCATGCTACTGATGCTAGTAATAGCAGTGGCTATTTTCTAAGTCAACTTACTTAATAGCATGTAATGAACTTCACCTCCAAGAACTTATCCAATCTTTTTTTAAACCCAGCTACACTAACTGCAGTAACCACATCCTCTGGCAACAAATTCCAGAGTTTAATTGTGCATTGAGTGAAAAAGAACTTTCTCCGATTAGTTTTAAATGTGCCACATGCTAACTTCATGGAGTGCCCCCTAGTCTTTCTATTATCGAAAGAGTAAATAACTGATTCACATTTACCTGTTCTAGACCTCTCATGATTTTAAACACCTCTATCATATCCCCCCTCAGCCATCTCTTCTCCAAACTGAACAGTCCTAACCTCTTTAGTCTTTCCTGGGAAAGCTCATAGTGTGCTGGGATGCAGGATTAGAGGAGCAGCAGCAGGAAAAAGGAGGCAATATTACCCTTGCATAGGTCATCAGTGTGAACCCACCTCAAGTGCTGAGTTCAGGTCAGGAACCTGCACCTTCACAAGGACATGGAGAGTGAGGATCTGGTTCAGAGAGAAGCCACTAAATAATATAAGAACATAAGATTTTCCATACTAGGTCAGACCAAAAGTTCATCAAGCCCAGTAACTTGTTTCCAACAATGGCCAAGCCAGGTCACAAGTACCTGGCAGGATCCCAAGGGGTGATTAAGATTCCATGCTTCTTATCCCATGGATAAGAAATGGATTTCTGCAACTCCACCTTAATAATAGTTTATGGACGTTTCCTCCAGGTTCTTGTCCAAACCATTTTTAAACACAGCTATACTAATAGCTTTCACTAGAAGAGGTGCGTAGGGGAGCTAGATATTGATTTCTGGTCGGTCTTGAGAAGGGCAACCAAAATGATAAAGGGGATGAAACAGCTCCCCTATGAGGAAAGGCTGAAGAGGTTAGGGCTGTTCAGCTTGGAGAAGAGATGGCTGAGGGGGGGATATGATAGAGGTCTTTAAGATCATGAGAGGTCTTGAACGAGTAGATGTGACTCGGTTATTTACACTTTCGAATAATAGAAGGACTAGGGGGCATTCCATGAAGTTAGCAAGTAGCACATTTAAGACTAATCGGAGAAAATTCTTTTTCACTCAACGCACAATAAAGCTCTGGAATTTGTTGCCAGAGGATGTGGTTAGTGCAGTTAGTGTAGCTGGGTTTAAAAAAGGTTTGGATAAGCTCTTAGAGGAGAAGTCCATTAACAGCTATTAATCAAGTTTATTTAGGGAATAGCCACTGCTATTAATTGCATCAGTAGCATGGGATCTTCTTAGTGTTTGGATAATTGTCAGGTTCTTGTGGCCTGGTTTGGCCTCTGTTGGAAACAGGATGCTGGGCTTGATGGACCCTTGGTCTGACCCAGCATGGCAATTTCTTATGTTCTTACATCCTCTGGCAATGAATTTCAGAGTTTAATTCTGCATTGAATAAAAAAAAATATTTAGTCTTAGTTTTACATTTATTTTGTATTTAACAATTTTTATATACCGACATTCATTGGGAATATCACATCGGTTTACAATTAACAATACTGAATAGATACAAACATTGTAAATAGTAAGGTATTCTGACTATGTACAGGCAATATACAGATTAAGAGAACTATACTGAGATTATTTATTTATTTATTTATTTCGAAGTTTTTTCTATACCAATGAACATTGGGAACATCTCATCGGTTTACATGGAACAAAACTTAGCAACAAGCGCTTTACAGTGAAAACAAGGAACTGAAATCTATAAAGATATGCATAAATATTTAACAATTTACAGATATAAAACAAATAGTGTGCCCAAAGGGGCTTAATAAAGGTCAATATATACAAAAGAAATTATTTACAGAAGAGTCATATTTGACAGTCGAGACGAGAGTGCAAGGGAGAGGGTGTCATGGGAAAAAGGAGTGTTCAGAGAATTAGAATAAATATGATGGATATAGGACTTACAATGTAGGGTGGGATACTGTGCAGTTTATATACAGGGAGAGAAAGTATTCAGACTGGGGTAGATTTTATAAATTTACGTGCGCGCGTACTTTTGTTCGTGCACCAGGCGCGACAAAAGTACGCTGGATTTTATAAGATACGCACGTATCTTATAAAATCCGGGGTCAGCGCGCGCAAGGGGGTGCACATTTGTGCAACCTGCGAGCACCGCCTGTTCCCTCCAAGGCCGCTCCGAAATCAGAGCGGCCTCGGAGGGAACTTTCCTTCTGCCTTCCCTCACCTTCCCCTCCCTTCGGGCAAGGGCAAGATGGATATCAGTTAGAAGATTGTTAATTGAGAGAAGGGTGGATTCCCAAATATTGATGGCCTTAGGTAGGGTATTGGACACTGGTATAAGTATTTGAACGTCATCCGCATTTATAAAGTGCGGAAGACCAAGTTCAGAGAGGAGGTGACAGGGGGTAGAAGGTAAATGTTGAAGAGGGTAGATGACAGGGAGGAGCCTTGTGGAACACCATGATCGAGGGGAATTGCTTTAGACTCACTGTTTCCAATTTTGACTTTATATTGCCTATCACTTAGGTAAGATTTAAACCAGCAGAGGGCAACTCCAGTTATTCCGATTTCACTGAGGCGTTGAAGAATATTGTGGTTGATGGTGTCGAAGGCCGAGGAAATGTCTAGGAGGGCCAATATATATGATTGGCCTTTGTCTAGACCTTTAATGAGGTGGTCTGCTAAGGATAGAAGGAGGGTTTCAGTGCTGTGGTATTTACGGAAACCGTATTGCGAAGGAGAGAGAAATTGTTGGCTGTCAAGATATTCAGTTAGTTGCCGATTAATTGTTTTTTCAAGGATTTTTGTTATGAAGGATACGTTAGATATAGGGCGGTAGTGGGACAGGTCAGAGGGGTCAAGTTTTGGCTTCTTTAATATGGGTTTAACTATTGCTTGTTTGAGTGGGTTCGGGACCGAGCCCGTAGTGATGGAGATGTTTATGATATTGGCTACGGGTTGGGCTATTATATTGGGGATGGTAAGGAGATATATAGGGGGGATTGTGTCTGAGGGGTGAGAGGATGGTCTAGTTTTCTTTAGGATAGATTCGATTTCGGATGTCGCAGTGGTTTCAAATGAGTGTAATTCTGTGGTGGGTTTTTTAGGGGGGTACTAATGGGGGGGGGGGGGAGGTTAAGGGAAAGCGTGTCATCAGATTGTTAATTTTATCCTGGAAGTGTAGTGCGAGATCATCACATTTTGTATTGGTTTCCTCATCAGGTATACTAGTTGGTGAGGATTTAGTTAGGGTTGCTACATATTCAAATAAGGCTCAGGCATTAAATTGCAGTTGGTGAATTTTGTGGGCGTAGAAATTTCTTTTGGTATTATTTAATGTCTCATGGTAGTAGTGGAGCGATGTTTTGTATTTTGCGAGTAGTGCGGGTGTTGGATCTTTCTGCCAGCTCTTTTCTAGTTTTCTAAGAGTGTGTTTCATATTTTTTAATTCATGTGTGTACCAGGGGTTTATTTTTGTATTTTGAGAGGATTTTAATTCTCTGGTTTGTAGTGGGCAGATTTTATTGGCCACAGTGTTGGTTAAGTTGTACCAGGATGACAGGGCAGAGTCTGCATTCGAAAGATCTAAGTTGTCAAGGGTGCTAGAGAGGGTCGAGATGAGATCATCACTTTTACAAGCTTTCCTGAAGTGTATGGTGCTTTTTGAGTTTGTAGGAGTAGGAGGGTTCTTTATGGAACAGGTGGTTTTAATAAGGTATTGGTCTGACCAGGGGATCGGAGTGCATAAGAACATAAGAAATTGCCATGCTGGGTCAGACCAAGGGTCCATCAAGCCCAGCATCCTGTTTCCAACAGAGGCCAAAACCAGGCCACAAAAACCTGGCAATTACCCAAACACTAAGAAGAACCTATGCTACTGATGCAATTAATAGCAGTGGCTATTCCCTAAGTAAAGCATGAGGGGGGGTCGGGGTGTATGAGGAGATTTGTGAAGATTAAGTCAAGGGTATGGCCAGTTCTATGTGTAGATTAAGTCAAGGGTATGGCCAGCTCTATGTGTAGGATTGTTAATGATCTGTTTAAAGCCTATTGCTTTTAGAGACTCTAGTATGGTTTCGCAGGAAGGTGATCGTGGAGTGGAGTCGACATGGAGATTGAAATCTCCCAGGATGATAGCTGGGATGTCTATGGTTATGTTTTTGATGATGTATTCAATAATGGGGGAGGGGTTATTGTCTAGTATTCCTGGGGGGGAGTATATCAGGCAAATTTGAAGGGACGGAGACTTGAGAACAATTTGAAGTTTGAGTGGATTCTTAATGGTTTGGTGTACTAGTTTGAGTTTCTTTTTTGCAGCTAAAAGGATTCCTCCACCTTTTTTTTAGGTCTAGGGACAGAGAAGATGTCGTAGATGTCAGTAGGGAGTTGATTTAGAAGGACGGTATCAGTTTCTTTAAGCCATGTCTCTGTGATAGCACAGATGTTTGGGTTTTCGTCGAGGAGAATGTCGTTGAGGATGGGAGTTTTTTTGCTTATTGATTGTGCGTTGAAGAGGATGAGGGTAAGGGCAGTCAGACCAAAGATTTGAGTAAGGGGGGGGGGGTGATCATGGTGGGGAGGAGTGTTTTAAGGTGTAAGCTACGTCGATAGGGGTGAGGAGCAGAGGGTTTGTAGTGTAGTGTCTGAGTGTAGGTATGTTGCGAGTCTGCATGTTTGTAGTAGGGCTGGTTACAGGAGCAGGATAAGAAAATGCCATACTGGGTCAGACCAAGGGTCCATCAAGCCCAGCATCGTGTTTCCAACAGTGGCCAATCCAGGCCATAAGAACCTGGCAAGTACCCAAAAACTAAGTCTATTCCATGTAACCATTGCTAATGGCAGTGGCTATTCTCTAAGTGAACTTAATAGCAGGTAATGGACTTCTCCTCCAAGAACTTATCCAATCCTTTCTTAAACACAGCTATACTAACTGCACTAACCACATCCTCCGGCAACAAATTCCAGAGTCTAATTGTGCGATGGAGACAATGAAGGGGTTACAGCTAGGGGTTAGGATCCAGTCAGCCAACATGGGAGATAAAATGTTGTGCCTTTGGTAGAGTCTTAGCAAAGATAGTGTTGGGTTTGGGGCAGCACAAAGGGGCACACTAAGGGGTAGGCCCCTTAGTTGCGCTCCTTTGTGGCAGGAGACGCCCAGGCGTGGGATGCCTAGGTGGTTGCCTTTAATACCATATGTGAAGACTTGGGGGGGCTGGTCAGTCAGCTAGTAGGCATGGCTCAAAGACTTCAAGGGCAGAAGAGGTAGGCTGGAGGAAATAGGCTGGAAGAGGTAGGCCTCAATCCGGTGTTCGGGCTCGGACCCCGATGGGTCACCCGTGCCGGTTGCAACGAGCCGTGTGAAGTCGGGTCGGGGGGCAACAGCGGCGGTTCGCAGGGTCGGCCGGCAGTGCACGAAGAGGACCTCCGGAGACTTGCCTGAGCCCTTTAAGGGCTTATGGAGCTGGATGTGAGATCCGTGGGAGGGCCGGTCGGAAGAGGTAGGCCTCAATCCTGTGTTCGGGCTCATGTTTGGGCTCGGACCCCAATGGGTCACCCATATCAACTAGTAACTTAATTGTGTGTTCCCTGGTCTTTGTACTATTTGAAAGAATAAACCGATTCATGTTTACCCGTTCCACTCATTTTATAGACCTCTATCATAGTTCCTCTTAGCCGTCTCTTCTCCAGGCTGAAGAGCCCTAAACTCTTTACCCTTTCTTCAGAGGGGAATTGTTCCAACCCCTTTATCATTTTAGTTGTCCTTCTCTGTACCTTTTCTAATTCTGCTATATCTTTCTTGAGATGTGGTGACCAGAACTGAACACAGTACTCAAGATGAGATCGTACCATGGAGCGAAAGAGGCATTATGATATTCTCTGTTTTAGTCTCCATTCCTTTCCTTATAATCCCTAGCATTCTATTTGCTTTCTTGGCTGCTGCTGCTGCACACTGAGCAGAAGATTTCAACATATTTTCAACGATGACACTTAGATCCTTTTCCTTAGTGGTGACTCCTAATGTGGAACCTTACATTTTTTAGCTATAATTTGGGCTGCTCTTCCCTAAGTGTATCATGTGAGGAGGTGAAGAGGAATTTGGAAGGGCATTTTCAAGGACATCTTGACATTGAGACACTAAGTCCAAAAAGTATCTTAGGTTAAACAGAGAAATGATTTCCAAACCAGTATTCATTAGCTAATGAGCAATTAAATTTCATGTTCTATTTGTATGCCCAGTCTCCCAGTTTTGCAAGCTCATCTAGCAGTTTCTCACAATCCTCTTGTGATTTAACAACTTTGACTAGTTTTGAGTCATTGGCAAATTTGATCACTTCACTTGTTGTTCCCATTTCCAGGTCATTTATAAATATATTAAAAAGCAGTGGTCCCAGAACAGATCTCTGGGTTACTCCCCTATTCACCTTTCTCCATTGGGAAAATTTACCATTCAGCCCAGCTTTCTATTTTTTAACCAATTATCAATTCACTATAAGACATTTCCCCCTGTCCCATGACTTTTTAATTTCCTGTGAAGTCTCTCATGAGGGACTTTGTCAAATGCTTTCTGGAAATCCAGATACAATATGTCAACCGGCACAACTTTATCCACATGTTTATTTACTCCCTCAAAAACATTTAGCAGATTGGTGAGGCAAGACTTCCCTTGGCTAAACCCATGTTGGCTTTGTCCAATTAAACTATACCTATCTATATGTTCACCAATTTTGTTCTTTATGATAATTTCTACCTTTTTGCATGGCACAGACATCAGATTCGCTGGCCTGTAGTTTTCTGGATCACTCCTTGATCCCTTTTTAAAAATTGGCATTACATTGGCAACCCTCCAGATACCATAGATCAGCGGTTCTCAACCTATGGGTCGCGACCCCGGCGGGGGTCGAACGCCCAAAACGCAGGGGTCGCGCGCTCCCGGTCTCTGCCGTTGCCGCCGGGCTGTCAGCACGTTCAAGCCCAGCGGGAACGGCAGCGGCGCTAGAAGAAGCCCTGCACCCGCGGCTGGGCCTTTTCTTCTTCCTGCGCCTGCCCCTCCCGTGACCCGGAACAGGAAGTGAATCGTGGTGCGCGGGAAGGAGAGAGAGCCGCGCGAAAAAGTAGCAGCAGCGGCTGCAGCATCGGCCCCCGAGCAGTTGAAGCAGCCGGTAATGGAGAAAGGAGAGAGCAGCACGAGCCTCCCGCGGCCGATGGGATTCTTCTTTCTTGGCCAGTGGAGGCTGCTGCAGCTCCCATTTGTGCTCGGGGTAGAAGAGGAAGTGAGTGAGAGAAAGAGAGAGAAGCAGCCAGCCAGCCTGTGTGTGATTGACTGGTCAGAGAGCTGATGTGTGTGTGTATGTGAGAGACAATGAAAGTGATTGCTCAGGGAGATGACTGATGTGTATGTGAGAGTGTGAGACATCAGTCAGGGAGGTGACTGATGTGTGTGTGTGAGAGAGAGAAAAAGCATGGAAGGGAGAAGTCTGGGTATGTGAGAAAGCATGGGCGTAAGAAGCCTGGTGTTGTGGGGGTGAAAGAAAGCATGGGAGTGAGAAACCAGGGTGAGTGTGCATGCATGAGAGAGAGAGACTGCTTGGTAAGGTGATGGTGTGTGTGAGAGAAAAAGACTGGTGTGTGTGTGTGAGTGAGAGAAAATGTGATTCAGGGAATGAGAAGCCTGTGCACGTGGAGAGTGAGCATGGAAATGAGAGAGACTGGTGTGTGTGTAACAGAGAGAAAGTGATTATGGGAATGAGAAGCCTGTGCATGTGGCGAGAACAAGCATGGGAGTGAGAGACTGGTGAGTGAGTGTGTGTGTGTGAGAGAGAGAGAGAGACAGAGAAAGTGATTATGAGAGTGAGAAGCCCATATATGTAAGTAGAACACGGGAGTGGGAAGCCTGTGTGTGTGTGTGTGTGTGTGTGTGTGTGTGTATGGCATGAGAGAAACTGTTCAGGAAGGTGACTGGTGTGTGTGTGTGTGAGAAAGTGATTATGAGAGTGAGAAGCCCGTATATGTAAGTAGAACACGGGAGTGGGAAGCCTGTGTGTGTGTGTGTGTGTGTGTGTGTATGGCATGAGAGAAACTGTTCAGGAAGGTGACTGGTGTGTGTGTGCCAAAGACTGTTTGGGAGATGATTGGTGTGTGAGAGACAGAAACTGGTCATGGGGGCATGACTGGTATGGTGTGTGTGTGTGAGAGACATGGGCACTAAGGAAGAGGACCATAAGTATAGAGCTTAGCTTCTACTGCTGCTTCTGGTGAGTGCCACGGCCTGCAGGGAAGGGGAGTAGGAGAGCTGCTGGAGGGGGTAAGTAAAGGTGGCTTTTTAAGTTTATTTTTCTTGACTGCCATTTTAATTGTGTGATGTCTGCTTTTTTGAAATATTTTATTGGTGTTTGGAGAATGTTTAATAGTTTTTATGCGTTTTTAATTGTTGGATGTTCATAGCTGTTTTGAAACATTTATTCTGCTTATTAGTATAGTTTTACAATTATTTCTGTGTGGGGATCTATAGCTGCTTGCTAGTTCTGTTTTCCTAATAAGAGTTGTATTGGTTTTTAGGACCTGATTTAATATTTGTAGTGTTGCCTTTTCATAGATAGGGTTGCTCCTGTTTGAGTGTATTCCATAATACAGGTGTAACTGTGTGCGGATTAGTTTATGTGCATTACTACAGATCCTGGGAGTATGTTAGGTCGGTTCTGTGTCTGTTACCGAGATGAGATATTTTGCTAGCATGTAAGCGTTTGTATCGGTCTTATTTGTTGTGTTTTCTCAGAGGACATGCATTGGTGGTAAACTGCTGTCTTTTCATAAGTAGGGCTATTGAGCCTGGAAATAGAAGGAGTTTGAGTTGCTGTTACTGAGATGTCACTAGAACCAGAATATCTTTTTTGTAGGGTGAGTTGTATGGGGAATGTCATAATTCTGCTTTACATCCATTATTGTGGGTCAGGGGGGTTCCTGTGGATACAAACTGTACTTTTACATCTAGCCCCGTGACGATCATGGGTCAGTGTGCCATGCATGTGAGAACCTATGGTGAGTTGAGTTACATTCACATTATAAATGTCATAATTAAATGATAAGTGTGCACTAAAATCCAACCCCATCCATAACCCTGCCCCCATATGACCAAAGCCCCGCCCTCACCCCACCCTCACGGGGCGAGGGCGGGGCGAGGGGTCACCGCAACATGAGGAACTGTATTGCGGGGTCACGGCATTAGAAAGGTTGAGAACCACTGCCATAGATGATTTTAATGATAGTTTACAAATTAATAATAGCAGGTCTGCAATATCAGTTCCTTCAATACTGGGATGTTTGCCATCTGGTTCAAGTGATTTGCTATTCTTTAGTTTGTCAATTTTCCCAATTATATCTTCTAGATACACTCAGGCCAATTCAGTATCATAGCGATATTAATATCATAGCGATATTAAGTCGGAGGCCTCAAACATTAAAAAAAAAAATCTGCCCGCGGGTTGGAAAACAAACGCTCAGTTTTGCTGGCATCCGTTTTCCGAACCCTTGGCTGTCAGCGGGTTCAACAACCGACGCCGGTAAAAATTAAGCGTCGGCTGTCAAACCTGCTGACAGCCGCTGCTTCCGCCAATAAGGAGGTGCTAGGGACGCGCTAGTGTCCCTAGCACCTCCTTATTAGCGCAGGCCCTCATTTGAATACTGAATCGCGCGCCCAGGAGAGTGGCCTGGGCGCATGTTGGGAGAGCGGGCGCTTGCCTCGGAGAGCCGGCTCTCCCACGCAGTTTACTGAATCGGCCTGACTGAGATTTGTTTTATTGTGGCTGAATCGTCACCTTTGAATATCATTTCTGGCATTGGTGTCTCTTTTACATCTTCTTCAGTGAAGACCGAAGCAAAGAATTCATTTAGTCTCTCTGCTATGGCTTTGCCATCCTTAAGTGCACCTTTTACCCCTTGATCATCTAATGATCCAATTGACTCCCTTACAGGCTTTTTACTTTGATTATTTTATTTAAAAAAATGTTTATTATGAGTTTTTGCCTCCATGGGAAGCTTCTTTTCAAATTCTCTGTTTGCCTTACTTATCAATGCTTTGTTTCTAACGTGCCAATGCTTATTCTTTTTCCTGTTTTCTTAATATGTTTATTTATTTATTTATTAGGTTTTTTTATACCGGTGTTTGGAATTACCATCACATCAGTTTACAGCAAAATACATTAATAATAAAATAAAAATACATGAAATGAATTAATAGTAAAAACTCAATACAAATAAAATGTTAACAATAAAACTCAACTACTGGCATGCACTTTCCCGAGCCATGCGGCCGGCCAATCTCTGTCCCACCCTGCCCCGCCCCTCCCTGACCAGAACACGCCCCCCCCTGGCCCGCCCCTTTCTCAGGGCCTGGCACTTGTGCTTGAATCGCCACTTACTTGCATGGCTGGGCCCTTTTGAAAATGCGCACGCAAGGCCACACACACATAAGTACCGATTTTTACGCACGTGGCCGATTTAAAATGTATCCGTTACCTCTTCCATCAAATCCTGTGTTCCACTAAGGACTAGGTCTAAAATAGTTTCCCCTCTTGTTGGTTCTTGTACCAGCTGCTCCATGAAGCAGTCGTTTATTTCATTTAGGAAATTGACTTCTTAAGTCTGAGGATTCATATGCTGCTTCCACGTAACATTGCAGTTCTTTACCATGTAGCAATAGGTCCAGAATCAGTCAAAATGCACTAACAAGAAGTCACCCTGCCTTCTTTCTCAACTTACAATGAATCCTTTGCAAATGAAGCTGATGCTAAAAAAAAACAAACCTAAAAAAACAATTTTAGTAATGCAAAGATTTATCGCTTTTCCCTCTGCCCCTAAGCTTCCTAGGATGCTTTGTCATGAGGGATCAGGCTGAATCCCATGACACATGGTGCTTATGTGACATTTATAGAAGTCCGTGACTCAGCCATCTGATGAAAAAATGCTACACAACGTGCACTGCAACTTAAATGCTAAACCTTCTTCTCCTCTGGCAGATCTGCAATCTATCTTATGAATTATATAACTCAGAACAGAACATTACCTATTCTTTCCCACTGCATATAATCACTAGCCAGTTCTGGTTTTCTTATTATGCCCCCTAGAAGCGGTTTGTAGAAACTGCAAGGCTACGTTGAATGTTAGAGAGGGTGAAATCTTTGGAATCAGTTATTTTTACAATTCAGAATAACAAAATCCTGTTCCATGTTCTTCTCACAGTAGCATGTTTATTAGTAAAATAAGGACTCCAAGGATTCAGAATGCCTGAAATGGAACTGAATACATGTCTGAACCATTATTTGACATCAGGATTTTGTCATTAAAATTCCTTCTACTTAACCTATGGTGTCACCCTGCCTTTTTAATAGATAACTGGGTGTGATGGGCTGCAGAGTATTCTGAGACCTTTAATTTTTTAGTTATCTTTGGTTATTTGTTGTATTTGTCATAACATGAGAAACTTGGAGTGTCACTGTTATACACACATCGAGAGCTCCATAGTGTTGCGCTGGAGGTGGACCCTTGGCCTGGTGCAGGATTGGTACGGCCCTCTGGTTGGACCCCGAGAACGCCTGCCACCAGGAGGCGGAGCACACGAGGAGACAGAGGCTAGCTGGAGTTTCGCCAATAACAGTCCGGGGTTTCCACAGGTTGAGCCCTTGGGTACCTGGACAGCCTGAACTTAGGTGGGCCTCAGAGGGTCTCCCGGAGAGGTAGCGGAGAGGTGTGCCCACCATGAGCAAGGGTGCGCGATTGATACAGAGAGGATGGACCAGACCTGAACTGGAGACTCCGGAGACCTCAGGGAGGTAGCAGTTCAGGAGGGCTTTCCGGGCGGAACAGGCAGCGCCTGTGGGTCTGGTCGGATGAAGGCCGCTGTCAGAGTCCAAGCAGGTCGGTCTGGTGGTCACAGAAGACAAGAAGAGGCTGTCCGAGTGAAGCGCAAGGGTCAAAGCCAGGGTATCCATCCATAAGTGGTCAGGCAAAGCAGGGGTAAAATCCAAGGTCAGTCTGAGTGTAGTCAAGGCAGGCGAGGGTCAGTTCCAGGCAGCAGTCAACATGGTCAGAGTGCAGGCAAAGGTCAGTTCCAGGTAGCGGTCACTCATAGGCAGGCAAGCAGAGGTCAGTACCAAGAATCAGTCTGAAGGGTACTACCAGGGAACAAGGAGCAGGAACAGGACAGACGCTGGAAGACACGGAGGACCACGGGAACATAGAGACGCTGGAACAAGGAGACACTGGAACACAGGATCAGGCACAGGAGCAAGGAACAGGCAAACTAAAAACACTGAGGTGTCAACCCGATTGTCAAGGTGAGGTTCTGGGGATAGAGCCTCGCCTTATATACTGGGGCTGTATGATGTCATTGGGATGCGGCCAAGCCAGGTTTCCCGCGCTTGGCCCTTTAAAAGCCGAGACGTTGGCCACGTGCGCACCTAGGGGCGGGGCTGAGGAGCTGGAAGATGAGGAGCCCCTACAGGAGCTCTGCTGAGAGGCCTGTGGTGTGGAGTAGGCCGAGGATGCCTGGGGAGAACGTTGGGGACATTGGGAGCTGGCGGCTGCGGCAAGGCCGGAACTGGTGGAGGGCAGCGCAAGGTGAGCAGGCCCAACAGTGGCACCAGCGCGGCCGGGACGCGCAACACATAGTATGATACACAGACCTCAGACCCTCTTCCTGCATAATGAGTAGACAACTTACCAAATCAGTAGTAACATCTTGCTTTCCCACAATCAATTACTTAATTTGTTTTCTTGGATTACTGTTGCGTCCGTTGCGGCTCGATGCCCTCACTCCGCCTTCTTTACCTCTGTGGTGACTCTCTCCGGGTCTGATGGACGGTTAGCTGTCGCGGCATCTTCTTGCCGTTTCCCTCCGGCGTCCCCGGACCAGCACGACGCTGCGGATCCACCATGTTCCTGATGACATAGGGTGCACACTCCGATTGATGTACCAGCAAGGGCGCGAACCTTGGGGGCGTCCCCCTGAGATGACGTCATCCGCTTCCAATATAAAAGGTCTCAGAATTTGCTAACACATCGAGTTAGCAAGGGTTACTCTACCTAAGCTACTCTGCCTCCTCGGACTTACCAGGGGTACCCGCTCCTCGGGGGCCTCGCTCTCTTTTCTTTATTTCAGATTGCAGCTAGGAACTGGTACTCACTCCTCGAGGGCCCATGTTCCTGAACACTCTGAAGATTCTCAACTGCCTGGAAGCTATCGCAGATACAGACATTTGTGAGTTACCATCGCTCTCTCAGAGCTTTCCCTGGAACCAGGTACTTGCTCCTCGAGGGCCTAACCCTTTCCAGCTACTGAGCTTCCTAAAGACCTTATGTGAGTTTTGTCATCCAGTTCTGGCTATGAACACAGCATAACCTGTCTACTCACTATCTATAGTTTCTCTACAGCTCAGCAACCCTGGGATCGCTGTTCCAGTACCTGAGGGACTTCAGCCCTGCCGGGCATATCAGCTCACTACTTCCACCTCTGGTGGTTCTACTAACCTGTCTAATAAAAGAATTATCTGTGTCTGTCTCCGTACTCAAGCCTAGTCAGTGGTCCCTCTCAGGATATCCTCCTGGGGGCACAGTCATCTGCCATCGGCCCAAGGATCCACCTATCTACATTCCTCTACAGCTGAGTGTCCTCTCCAAGCACTCCGCTGGTAACAGATTGCTACTCTATCTCCATCAGGAGTCTTCAGCAACAGATTCATTACAGATTGCTACTCCACAGTCTAAATCCTAACAGATTGTTTACTACTCCCTCTACAGGAGCTGAGCATATCAGATTGCTAACTCCTCCTTCCACAGGAGCAGATTCATTACAGATTGCTAATTCCTCCCTTCTTGAAGAGTAGATCATAACAGATTGCTAACTCCTCCCTTCCTCGGGAGTCAAAGAGTAACAGATTGCTAACTCCTCCCTTCGTAGGAGCTAGTTCATAACAGATTGCTAACTCCTCCCTTCCTCGGGAGTCAAAGAGTAACAGATTGCTAACTCCTCCCTTCGTAGGAGCTAGTTCATAACAGATTGCTAACTCCTCCCTTCTTGAGGCGTAAAGCTTAACAGATTGCTAACTCCTCCCTTCGTAGGAGCTAGTTCATAACAATTCCAAAAGACCTATTTGAATCTTTTATTTTTGTAAGTGCTAAAAGATCCTCCCTGATACTTAGTGAGACTAATCTTAACTCTTGCCCTGGGAGGTGGGAGGGACTCTGATTCTGCTTCTGGCTCACACAGTGTTAGGGTGTTTGCTGAGTCATTGTAACTCCCTTTACTTCCAAGTGCTTCCGTTATAACATCCCATTCTAGGCAGCATCCAATGGCCCTTGTAGCTGGAACTTCCTGGGGTACAGGCTGATGACATCACATCCTGTCTAGGTATATAAGGAAGTTCTCTGCAACCAGTCAGTATCTCAGCAACAGCTCCTCTTGTGCTAGTTGTTGGTGCTGTATTGCTACTGGGCTTGACTTGCCCAGTTGTGTTCTTGCCTTTGTCCAGCTTTGCCTTGCTGTACTCCTGCCTTGCCTCTTTGCTCTGTCTTGTTCTCCTGCCCTGCTTCACTTTCCTTGCCTTCTAGTCAGCCTTTCCTTGGACTATTCTTCTGTTGTTGACCTGGACCGCTTTCTAATCTTGATTGATCTCTGCTGGGACATTGACCTTGTGTGTTCTCTTCCAGCCCTGTCCCTTGCCTGTTCTCGATGCTCTCTGAACTCCACCAGTCTGGACCTTGACTTGTCTTGGTCTAATTGTTCCTTGCACCCTGTCAGAGAAATCCTGCTGGCTGCCAGAACTTGGCAGGCTCAATCCAAGGAGGAGGGGGCTGGCCAGGCAGAAGACCTTGCTTCTTGGTATGTAAGCTGCCACCTGCTAGGACCTGTTCTATGTTTGCACACCCTAGGCTGTGCCAACCTAGCAGGGCCCAAGTGTTCACATTCCCCAGAGTGTGACAGTCATACTCCATATTGTATCAAGGCTTATTATAACTGACATGACTCAAACCTGTCTTCTGGCATGGATCTACATGTTCAAACTGTTTCCCCAATGCAGATTTCAACATTTCAATCTGTTAAGATATGCTGCATTTACTTGTACACCCTCTGCAATATTCCTGATAGGAAAAGATTCCGCAAAAACTACTAAGGTTGGGAAAATTCAGTCTCATGTGCAGGCAAGATGTCACCATCTTGGGCCACTAACGGGAAATAGGAGACATAGGGTGGAAGGAAGGGCTGTAGCAGTGCCTGTTCCCGTTATTCAGAGTATTTGTACTGCTGGAACAAAACTAAAAGAACCCTTTCACATTACACAAACACAATTAAAAATACTTTTGCAGGTTAATTTTCTTACTAAAGGTAACAATGACTTTAATTGTCAATTTGCACTCAGGCTGAGAAGTGCAAGAGGAAGCCCATGGGAAACATGGGAAAAAGTAAAATGTTTGTTTTGCTTAGGGAGAGACTTTGGAATAAGAATGCTTTATGGATGGTCTTGGATCAAAAAAGAGGGCAAAACAGTGGCTAAATTGTAGCCATATAACTTATTAGAATATAGCCACATACAGCTTCAAATATTACTGCTTTGCATTTAGGCAGAATCACCCAGATTAATCTTGAGAAGTGGGTTTATAACTGTTTCCTAGTTAAATAGATTATTTCAGTTTTATTAACATTAAAAATGAATTTCTTATGTGCTAATAATTTCTGAATAGCAGAAAAATAAATATTGAGTAAACTTGATGTATGTGCAAGAGAACTATCGACCAGGATACAAAATTGAACATTGTTTGCGTATATTCTGTAATTTAACTAAGTCCAGAAAGCAATTTACCTAATGAAAGTAGGTAAATATTGAAAAGAGTTGCAGATACTGCTGCTCCTTGAGGTACTCCAGTTTTGATATATTTTTACTGTAGAATGAGTATTTTGAATATTTGCTTGAAATGACCTGTCAGTCAGAAATGAAATGAACCATATTAATACAATCCCAATGATCCCAATTTCACTGAGTTGATTAATGAGTAATCTATGATCAACAATGTCAAATTCTGATGATAATTAGAATGAGTAGATAACTTTGCCCACACACTGTGTGTATGCCTGTGCTAAGTGTATCACTATGTGTATCTGCCTGAGTAAGAATATCACCGTGTGTGTCTGTGTGCATGTGCACTTGTATCTTTGCGTCCGTCGGTCTCAGACGGCTTCGACCCTTGTGCCTCACCTTTTTCTCTGCTCTCCCCGCTAGCCTTGGGAAGATGGCTACCGCCGCGCTCTCCGGCGTCCCCGGAATGGCTATGGCGTTGCCTCCCGCCATGTTTCTCCCAAGGGCCTCCTCGGGTGCGTGCACGCATGCCACCCACGTCTTTATTCCAGCTATGGCGTGAACCTCTGGGGCGTCCCCCTCAAGTGACGTCACGCTATCCGGGTATTTAGCCTGTACTTGTTTGCTAGCTCATTGAGTTAGCAAGGAATGGATTCGTCCAGTCTAAGCTATTCTGCCGCTTCTGTGCTGCCGCTGGAAGCTCTCTCTCTGCCCTTTGGGGTAATCTCTAACCTGGGTTCTCGCTCCTCGGGGGCCCTCTGCTTTCTTTCAGGTGCCTTACTGGGATCAGGTACTCGCTCCTCGAGGGCCTGCTCTCCCTGTCTCGGTGCCTGTAACCTTCTACTTCTGCCTGGTGGAATCGCCAACCTTACAGCTACCATCTAGTGAGTAATCTATTCTCAGTCTGTGTCATCTACAGCTTTGCCATGCTGGAAACCTACATCCGGGATCTCCCTAGACCAACTTGGTAAAATGGGTTCCCTCTGCTGAGGATCCCTGGACTGCTACCTCTGGATCACCTTACTACTGCCACCTCTGGTGGTATACATCAGCTGTACAATAAAAGATCTAAATCTGTGTGTCCCGAGTCTAGCCCAGGACTGTGGCTCCCCATGGGGCTCCTCCCCGTGGGCGTGGTCATCTGCCACAGTACCCAAGAATCCACCCAAACACCGCTAAACCATAACAGTATCACCATGAGTGTGCATATTTTAACATACCACTCTGCGTGTGCCTGTGTAAGTGCATCACCGTGCATAAGCGTATCACTATGTGTGTGCCTGTATAAGTGAATCACTGTGCTTAAGCATATCACTATATATACCTGTGTAAGTGTATCACTCTGCATGTGCCTGTGTAAGTGTATCACCGTGCATAAGTGTTTCACTATGTGTGTGCCTGTATAAGTGTATCACTGTGCTTCTGCTTGTGTAAATGTATCGCCATGCATAAGTGTATCACTATGTGCATGCCTGTGAAAGGAGGAGGAATAGCCTAGTGGTTAGAGCAGTGGGCTTCAAACCAGGAGACCAGGGTTCAAGTCCTGCTTGGGCAAGTCACTTTACCCTCCATTGCCTCAGGTACAAAAATTTAGATTGTAAGCCCTCTGGGGATAGAGAAATGCCTACAGTACCTGAATGTAAACTGGTGTGATATCTCAATTGAGATCAAATGTCGGTATATAAAAATAATAGATAAATAAATAAAGGGTATCACCATGTGTGTTCCTGTATAAGTGCATCATTGTGCTTGTGTAAGTGTATCACTCTGCATGTGCCTGTGTAAGTGTATCACCGTGCATAAGCATTTCACTATGTTTTTGCCTGTATAAGTGTATCACTGTACTTCTGCATGTGTAAGTGTATCACTGTGCATAAGCGTATCACCGTGCATAAGTGTATCACTATGTATGCCTGTGTAAGTGTATCACCGTGCATAAGCGTATCACTTTGTATGCCTGTGTAAGTGTATCACTCTGCGTGTGCCTGCGTAAATGTATCACCGTGCATAAGCATATCACCATGCATAAGCGTATCACTATATATGCCTGTGTAAGTGTATCACTCTGCATGTACCTGTGTAAGCGTATCACCGTGCATAAGCATTTCACTATGTGTGTGCCTGATTAAGTGTATCACTGTGCTTCTGCATGTAAGCGTATCACTCTGTGTGTGCCTGTGTAAGTGTATCGCCATGCATAAGTGTATCACTATGTGTATGCCTGTGAAAGTGTATCACTATGTGTGTGCCTGTATAAGTGTATCATTGTGCTTCTGCATGTGTAAGTGTATCACTCTGCATGGTTCTGTGTAAGTGTATCACTGTGCATAAGCGTATCACTATGTATGCCTGTGTAAGTGTATCACTCTGCGTGTGCCTGTGTAAGTGTATCACCGTGCATAAGCATATCACCGTGCATAAGTGTATCACTATATATGCCTGTGTAAGTAATCACTCTGCATGTGCCTGTGTAAGTGTATCACCGTGCATAAGTGTATCACCCTGTGTGTGCCTTTATAAGTGTGTCACTGTGCGTCTGCATGCATAAGTGCATCGTTGTACCTGTGCAAGTGTATCATTGTGTGCCTGTTAATATGTCTGTATTAACTTATGTGGACTAAAAAGGTCTTACAAATATTGCTTTGAAACAGAGAACCTGCTGGCAGATAAAAACCACAAAGTCCATCTACTCTGCCTATTTCCTTTCTTGTTATAATACTGCAGACCCTACTTGAGTTCCCTCTTACACTCACTTCCCGATTGCTCAGGATCCTTTGTGTTTATCCCAAATTTTTGGAACTCTAATACAGCTTTTGTCTCTACTCAGAGACCATTCCATACATCTTCCTTCCCATCTGTGGTGAAGTTTATCCTTATGTCAGTACTTCGTCTACCCTGGGCTGTCATATACACTCAGCCTCAAATCATGATTCCTTGTTCTAGCATGTGCAGATAATATGTGTGTCTATCTTACATTATACCTGCAGGTATCTGTCTCCCTAGAAATCGTGATTCTGTATTGTTTCAGCTAGTCACAGGCCACACCAGCACTACCGGGCCCTGAAGATGCCGCCAGGATCTCCTGTGGTGAAGATGCCGCCATGCCTCCTTGATCGGCCCGCACCTTTCCCTAAACTCACGCATGCACACTTATTCCCCTTATCTGGGCCTTGCAGTCGGAAAGGCCTGGCAGGCAAACTCTGATGATATTGGCATGGATGGGTATTTAAATCCCAGCCACGCTCCCAATCCTTGCCTCAGCAATATATTCCCTGCATTGTGTGTTCTTTCTCTCCTGTGCTCGTCTTGCTTCCTGTATCTCCTTGTTCTGCCTAGCCCTGTCTTGCCTTCCCTTTCCATGCTATCTGGTTTCCTTGCCTTGCTCCTTGTACCTTTCGCCTCCTGTCCAGTTCTGGTTCACCCTTATCTTGGTCCTCTTTATCTGTACTGACTTTGTTGTCTGCTTGCCTGGTACTGACCTCTGCTATGGACTCCGACCACTTTCTGCTCACTGCTTGCCCTGAATCATGGCCTGGATCCAGTTACTCTCTGCTCGCTGCCTGCTGTGACCCATGGCCTGGACTTGGTTACTGCCTGATCACAGCCTGCCCTGATTTCTGCCCGTGTCTGGACTCTCTCTCTACTACTCCTCAAGGGACACTGTCCTAAACCCTTGGGTCCCAGGAACTCAAGGCTCAACCTGCAGAGAACGGAGCTGGTACAGGTGAAGCTCCTGTTCAATCCCAGTAACACGTGTCTGCAAATTGTCAGCGTGAGCCTAGTAGGTTTGCCTACTAGGCTGCATCAACCTCGCCACAGCACAAGAGCTCACTTCCTTGACAGATTCCTTGTTCTAGCATGTGCAGATAGCATATGTGTCTATCTGTATTACATTGTTCCTGCAGGTATTTATCTCCCTAGAAATCTTTAGTTATGATTGTGCACTTGGAATGGTACATTTCTGTTCTCTTGTGGGAAGCTGATGGTCGCTATTTTTTTGTTTATCTTTAGGGTAACATACGTTGTTTCCATTGAAGATTAGCAAGTGCAAAGTGTGCCCTCAACAAATGTCAATGCACTGTGCACCTGCTATTTGCGAGGGCAGCCAAGTTGAACAAAACAATGTGCACACATTTAAAAATGTCAGTTAGTCCCCCCTAAACATGCCCACAAGAAGTCTCTTTTGACCCAGCAAAATGTTTGTGCACTCTTCACTCCCCCCACCTAAACACGCCCATGGGAGGTCTCTTTTCAAACTGGCTGAAAGGACGTGCACTGTGGAAGCTCAATTTTCCAGTCCCAGAAAATCCAGTGCTATGTGAAAGTGACCTGTAAACCAGCACTAAGCTAGAAATAGCAGAGAATAAAAGCCAAAATGTCTCACTTCTTTTTTCCAAACAATTTCCATTAAGATATTGATTTGAAGAACTACTACCGGATGCCGGCCAAAGGAACCTTAAGTTTGGCCAAGTTTGGCAATTTTTATGACATAGTTTATATCTTCAATCAACTATCCAAATAATAAAGCAAACAGGTAACAAATATGAATGAACCAGCTGACTAAACCAATTATCTTTCAACAAAACCACCCGACACTCAACAAACTATCCAACTACTCAACTAACCATCCAACTAGATAGGCATTTGGTCTTTATTTGCCACTCTTTAGTAGGTTATAACAACCTGCTACCCATCTTAATAGTCATCAAAATGATCTTAAACAAGCATCAATTTAACCAACTATTTGTGTACCAACAAAACAAACTAAACCAAAATTTAAGATCCTATATATATATATATATATATAAGTCCGCAATGAAACCCAGTGCCACAAAAGTTTATCCTGTGCCTATAAAATACAATTTGTGGTAACTTCAAAACACGCATGATGGCAACAATAGAAATGTGTATACTTAGGAACTAACTTTTCAAAATGAGTGGGGATGCTAAATGCAACATCATTACCCTTCTAGACACAGTGAAGGAGTTTGATAGCATATATCAACAAATATAGTATGGGGTAGATTTTCAAAGGGTTACGCGCGTAACTTACGCACGTAACCCCAAAAACCTGCTCCTGCGCGCGCTGAGACTATTTTGCATAGGCTCGGTGGCGCACACAAGCCCCGGGACGCACATATGTCCCGGGGCTTTGAAAAAGGGGCGGGAAAGGGTGGGGGCGTGTGTGTGGTGCCGGTCCGGGGGCGGGACCAAGGCCTCCAGCACAGTGGCTGTGCCGGGGGATGGCGCGCCAGCAGCTGGCTGGCGCGCTCAAGATACGCCTGTAATAGGCAGGTGTAAAAAGTGAAACAAGGTAGGGGGGGGGATTTAGGTAGGGCTGGGGGGTGGATTAGATAGGGGAAGGGAGGGGAAGATGGGGGGGATTGGAAGAAAAGTTCCCTCTGAGGCCGCTCCGATTTCGGGAACGGGGAAAGCCATCGGGGCTCCCCTAGGGCTCGGTGCGCGCAAGGTGCACAAGTGTGCACCCCCTTGCGCACGCCGACCCTGGATTTTATAACATGCGCGCGGCAGTGCGCATGTTATAAAATCGGGTGTACATTTGTGCGCGCTGGGTAGTGCGCCCAATTGTACCCCGCGTGCGCTTCTTTAAAAATCTACCTGTGTGTGTGTGTACATGCTACCAGATATATATATATATATATATAAAACTAGAAAACCAAAAAGATATTGGACAATGACACAATTTAAAGTGCTCACTTGCTAATAGAAAAAAAAAGAAATAGAATCTCATATATATATATACACACACACAACAACAGCTAGAATGCAAAAGAAATCATGTATTCAAAACTAAACCACACACAACACAAAGCCATGTATCTACAATTAATGCAGACAACCTTATAAACTAGATTACATAAAATATAATCAAATAATATGCCCATAACTAGGGTACACACAATATATAGCAGTTTATGGTGGGTTTGGACTTATCTTTAAAGCAAAATTGAGCAGCAGAACCCAATTCTTCCTCCCTCTTCCCCTCTTCTACCTGACCCCAAAACCTACTCTACCTATCCCCAATTTTTCTCTTTTTGTACTTAATGCTCCTCCGGAGCAGAAGTAAACTCCGTGCACTGGCCGGCCCGCCCCCTGCCCTGCCTACGCCTCTGTTCCACCCCTTTTAGCTGGCCTGGCACTTCTGCGTGTATTAGGGTTAAGCACATGGCCGGGTCCTTCGGAAAATGCGAGCAGTGCTCGCAGGGCCCAGCCACATTCGTAACCTCCAAATTTTACACACGCAGGCCTTTTAAAATTCGGGCTTAAATGCACTATCAAATCTTTATGGGCAGAAATCCCTTGCATGTTGGGGAAGAGTAATTTGATAGGAGTATACTACCATCCACCTGGCCAATATGGTGAGACAGACAGTGAAATGCTAAGAGAAATTAGGGAAGCTAACCAAATTGGTAGTGCAGTAATAATGGGAGATTTCAATTACCACAAATATAATAACAGTTAATTCAGTATACAACGAAAATCAATATTGCAGACAGATACGTTGCAAGTAAGGCTTTTAACTTCCTGGGTGTCAAATCTCATTTAATGTTTGAGTAGGACTGTGGGAAATATGCGCTTGCCAGCAAGCCACATCAGGGTTAAACACTAACTTCCCTTCTCCCTGACACTTGCCTGAATAAAAGCATCACTTGTGCTTAAGCCTCTCTGCCTAGGAAAGGATACCTGACATCATGTATTTCTCTGGCTTGTGCTTAGCCCTGAATTCCTGGGGGAGGGGCTGGGTGTTCCCTAGTCAGAGGCAGGACAAAGTCAGGAGGTATAGATTTCAGCAGCCAATGATATGATCCGTGCACACCCCCTGAGCCAAAGCCAATAGTGTAGGGACTCGTCTGTTGCTATGGGAAAGTAGCCAATCATGTAATGACACATCATCTGCCTTTGTATGAATGTACAATAAAAGGAAGAGCCTCGTGAGGGCTAAGCCCTTTTTGCCTTCTCTTCCTGCCTGCGATGAAAGCTGCATCAAGTGTGTTCGATGCCTCCATACTCTTGCATGTTGGGGAAGAGTATTTTGATAGGAGTATACTACCATCCACCTGGCCAATATGGTGAGACAGACAGTGAAATGCTAAGAGAAATTAGGGAAGCTAACCAAATTGGTAGTGCAGTAATAATGGGAGATTTCAATTACCACAAATATAATAACAGTTAATTCAGTATACAACGAAAATCAATATTGCAGACAGATACGTTGCAAGTAAGGCTTTTAACTTCCTGGGTGTCAAATCTCATTTAATGTTTGAGTAGGACCATCATAACACCCGCGGTGAACAAGCAATTTAGCCTGTATATTTAACTGCTACAGGTCACGTTTAATCACCGGTCCAAATATCTCAAAGTCCTTTTTATTAATGAATCTATTTTTACTTTCTTTTCACTTTTTCATAAAATAGATGTGGAACAGTACTTTCCTTAATTTGGTGGCGCTACCGCGCTTCAGAGGTCCTGTCCAGTTGATGTAACACAGTGTATTCTTTAAATCGCACTTCCGAGATCCAGTCCTTTGAGAGGGCTGGGTAAATGTAACATCCGGACATGCTAGATAGAGAAAGTTCTTTGATGGAATAAATTACAGTTTTATGGAGCAATTGGTTCAGGAACCGACAAGAGAGGGAGCAATTTTAGATCTAATTCTCAGTGGAGCACAGGATTTTGTGAGAGAGGTAATTGTAGTGGAGCCGCTTGGCAATAGTGATCACAATATTATCAAATTTGAATTAATGACTGGAAGGGGGACAGTAAGGGGTAGATTTTAAAAACTTGCATGCGAGCGCGTCCATGTGCACACGGTACCTGGCGCACACACATGGACACGCGATTTTATAACATGTGCGCGCCAGGGAGGGAACTTCCCTATCCCCTATACTAACCTTCCTACCCCCATTCCTCTAACCTTCCCGCCCCTAGATCTATCCTAAACTCTTCCCACCAGTCATTCAAGAAAAAACTGAAAACTTGGCTATTCAGTCAAGCATTTCCCTGACCACTAACAAGCAGCTTTCAACCTGTTATTTTTTGTATCTGCCTCACTCTAAAATGCATAACTCCAGCTCCACCCTCCTCCCCTCCTTTTCATTTTCATTCCCACAATGGGTCATTCGATGCACTCAAGCGGAAGTTAGTTTTCCAATGACTTCTGTTTCCAGCAAGACATCTATACATTTAGGAATAGGAATAATTCCTAATACCATGTTGGAATTAGACATTGTCTTTTTGGCTATTTATTTATTTTTTCTTCTTGATAAAGGCTATTTAAAAGCTCTATTTAAAACACTAAGATATTTAGACATTTAAAACAGAGTGTTTTTGTCTAATATATTTCTCTATTTAACTGTTGTTTAAAAAGTTCTATTTATCTGTTTGTTCAAAAAGTTCTTCGTTATATGTAATTGCCCCCAAGCAAGCTTTTCAACAGTTCTCTGTAAACCGATTTGATTTGCATATAATGTAAGAAGACCGGTATATAAAAAACATAAATAAATAAATAAATAAATAAACTCACTCCCCCAATAGCTTTAACCTACCTTTTGCGTCTGCTTTGATCAGGCGCATGTTGCGCACGCCGGCACCCTGCCGGCACACGATCCCCTGGCACAGCGGCAAATGGCTGCTGTGCTGGGTGCATCTAGCCCCGCCCCTTTCAACAACCCTGAGACTTACATGCGTCCCAGGGGTTTACGCACGTGGCCGGACCTTTGAAAATTGGCCCAACGTGCATAAGAGTTTTAAAATCCGGCCCTATGTAAATCCACAGCTGTATCACTAAAATTTCAAAAGGGAAATAGTTAAAAAAAAAAAAAAATTGAAAGGTGCAGCTACAAAGATAAAAAGTGTGCAATAGGTGTGAACATTGTTAAAAAAACAAAAAAAAAACAACACACCATCCTAGAAGCACAGTCCAGATGTATTCCACACATTAAGAAAGGTGGAAAGAAAGTCATACAATTGCTGGCATGACTAAAATGTGAGGTGAAAGAGGCTATTTTATCCAAAAGATCTTCATCCAAAAATTGGAAGAAGGATCCATCAGAAGAAAATAGGATAAAGCATAAGCATTGGCAAGTTAAATGTAAGACATGGATAAGACAGGCTAAGAGAGAATTTGAAAAGAAGTTGGCCGTAGAGGCAAAAACTAACAATAAAAACGTTTTTAAATATATCCAAAACAGAAAGCCTGCAAGGGAATCAGTTGGACTGTTAGATGATCGAGGGGTTAAAGGGGCACTTAGGAAAGATAAGGACATCGTGGAAAGATTAAACAATTTCTTTGCTTCAGTGTTTACTGAAGAAGATGTTGGGGAGATACCAGTTCCAGAGACTGTTTTCAAGGATGACAATTCAGATGAACTGAACCAAATCATGGTGATGTGGTAGGCCAGATTGACAAACTGAAGAATAGTAAATCACCTGGACGAAATGGTATATACACCAGGGTTCTGAAAGACCTAAAAAATGAAATTTCAGACCTATTTCAATTAATTTGTAACCTATCATTAAAATCATTCATTGCATCTGAAGATTGGAAAATGGTCAATGTAACCTTGATATTTAAAAAGGGCTCCAGGAGTGACCTGGGAGACTATAGACCGGTGAGTCTGACTTCAGTGTTGGGAAAAATCTTGGAAACTGTTATAAAAAATAAAATCACAAAACATTTGGATAGATAAGGTTTAATGAGACACAGCCAGCAAGGATTTACCCAAGGGAAGTCTTGCCTCACAAATCTCCAACAATTTTTTGTAGGGTTGAATAAACATGTGGACAAAGGTGAGCTGGTAGATGTGGTGTATTTGGATTTTCAGAAGACATTCGACAAAGTCCCACATGAGAGGCTTCTAAAAAACCCTAAAATGTCATGGGATAGGAGGTGATGTCCTTTTGTGAATTGCAAACTGGTTAAAAGACAGGATTAAATGGTCTGTTTTCACAGTGGAAAAATGTAAACAGTGGAGTGCCTCAGGGATCTGTACTTGGCCCAGTGCTTTTTAATATATTTATAAATGATCTGGAAAGGGGTACAACAAGTGAGGTGATCAAATTTGTGGATGACACAAAATTATGCAGAGTAGTTAAATCTCAAGTGGATTGTGATAAATTGCAGGAGGACCTTGTGAGACTGGAAGATTGGGCTTCCAAATGGCAGATGAAATTTAATGTGGACAAATGCAAAGTGATGCATATAAGAAAAAATAACCATTGCTGTAGTTACACAATGTTAGGTTCTATCTTAGGAGTTACCACCGAGGAAAGAGATCTAGGTATCATAGTGGATAATACATTGAAATCGTCAGCCCAGTATGTTGTGGCAATCAAAAAAGCAAACAGAATGTTAGGAATTATTAAGACGAGAATGGCAAATAAAACAATGGATGTCATAATGCCTCTATATTGCTCCATTGTGAGCCAGGATCATGAATACTGTGTGCAGTTCTGGTCGCTGCATCTCAAAAAGGATATAGCTGCACTGGAAAGGTGCATCAAAATGATAAAGAGGATAGAACAGCTCCCCCTATGAGGAAAGGCTTAAAAACTTAGGGATGTTACAGCTTGGAGAAGAGACGATTGATGGTGGGATATGATAGAAGTTTACAAAATCATGAAAGGACTTGAACAAGTTAAAGTAAATCGGTTATTTATTCTCTCAGATAATAGGACTAAGGGGCACTCCATGAAGTTAGCAAGTAGCTCATTTAAAACAAATCGAAGAAAATTATTTTTCACTCAGTGCATAGTTGAGCTCTGTAATTCATTGCCAGAGGATGTGCTTATAGCAGTTAGTGTAGTTGGGTTTAAAAAAGGTTTGGATAATTTCCTAGAGGAAAATTCCATAAACTGCTATTAATTATTAAGCAATAGTAGCTTGAGATTTATTTACTGTTTGGGTACTTGCCAGGTACTTGTAGCTTGGATTGGCCACAGTTGGAAACAGGATACTGGGCTTGATGGACCCTTGGTCTGACCCAGTATGGCAAGTTGTATGTTCTTATGTACATGATCTTATTCATGAAAGACTTCACCATGAGCACACAGTGGTATACTGATCAGGTTTTTAAAGAAGGCAGGTATGATAGGGGCACCAACACAGGGAGAGTGTAGGAGATTCCGGCTTAGTCAGTGTGAGGACAAAATATTTCATGTGCTCAGACTCTGGCTTTTCTACATATGAAAGTTTCTGATTGGTTGATGGCCAAAACACAGCTCTAAGGGGGTCATTTTTGTAGCGTATTGCATGCAAAAAGGGACTTTTCGCACGCGATAGCTAGATCAGGGCGGAGTCGGCCCCAGAAGAGGAGGAGTCGGGGTGTCGTTGGGGCAGACACGGCGGAAACTTCGCTGGCGGCAAAAAGGTAAGAACCCTTTTCGCTGCCAGTAGCGCGCCCAATAGCACCACCTTTTACGATGGCGCTATTGGGTGTGAAATCCGGCAGCGATAGCACTGCGGAGGTGCGATTGCTGCCGGCTTTCGCAGGCCTGCCACCCTGCCCCCCATTACCGCTGGATTCTCTAAGGTCTGCGACCTTAGAAAATCCAGGCCTAAGTATAGTAAGTCCAAGAAACAACAGCACACTGAGGAGTGAGAGTGTGTGTGTGTGTGTGGGGGGGGGTGAAGCTGAGCCCAGGAGAGAAACATTACCTGACCCAAATGCTGTAAAAATATGTGTATTTCAGGATATTACACACATGCTCATGCAACAAAGTATTACAAATCATCACATTTTACTGACATCCCATTTTTCCATGTTGCCTTTCCGGGACTGGACAGTAAAGATCTGCAGCTATACAGCTGCCGGAAGGGAAACCTTTCCCAGTGTTAAACCCTTCCATGCAATAGGTAAATCCAACCAGCCAACATGATCCGTACAGTGCATGGCATGGTCCTGGCAGCCCACCACCTCTACAATGCCCTGATGCACTCCCAATCCTGAGGGACACAAGACACAAACCCATCCTCTTAAGACACGGTGCTGATGTCAGTCATTGAAAGGCCATCCCCAGTCCAGCTCCTACAGACCTCTGGGTCCTATTGAACTGCCAAAATATCTGCCATGATTACAAAGCTTTCCTGTCACTGCTGATCAGTGAGGCAATCTCTGATGTGCTGCCATTACTCTCATACTGCCTCTAGGCTGGCTAATGTAACCAGCAGACTGTGATAGTAAGAGGCCATGCTAGGTGAACTGAAAGCAGAGCAAAGGTGGATTATAAAGCGCAAAAGTTTCTATTGTCTGCAATGACTGGAAAAGAAATGCAGGAGAAGCATCAAGTGACTGTTTTCTCTGAACAGATAGCTCCTTTTACGAAATATGCCATATGGAGGTGTCTTTTACACTTAGATATTTTTAAAATTGTGGTTGCCATAGTGACTGGAAGAAGCCTTTTTCCAGTCTCTTGTACATTGCATTCACTGGAGACATTTCATGCTGCTTTGTCTCTTGGAAACATCAGTTTTCTTCCAGTGGCATCTACAAGACATATCTGCAAAGCTTAAAAGCATTTTAGCATACTAACCCTGAGAGTGTTACAACATTTCCTCTGAGGGTTTGTGCTATTACGGAGACAGAGTGAACCTTATGACTTCTTAGTAGATCTTGTTATTCCACTATTGATGTTCCTGTAACTCAGGACTGAGAAAGCCACAGGTTAGCTCTGAAAGTGCCTCTCTCCTCAGCAGTGAGCAGTGGGACCCAAACCAATCCATGAATGATGTAAAAAAGAACAACCAAAATGCTTCCAGAAGGTTTCTGGACTGAGATTGGCATTCAGAATACTGGTAAAAACCATGCTTTTTAGGGAAGCATTTGATGAATTCTAGTTTTTTGAAGATCAAGATGCAGCAATACTTTGCATGTTGCAGAATTTTTAAAATTATTTTATTTGCACTTATATAATTGTTTTGTGATATTATTACGTGTCATAATGTGATCTGCATCAGACATGCTAATGGAGGAGTGGCCAACTCCAGTCCTTAAGAGCCACAAACAGGCCTGGTTTCCAGGATATCCTCAACAAATAGGCATGAGAGAGATTTGCATGTACTGCCCCCATTATATGCAAATCTATCTCATGCATATTCATTGTGGATATTCTGAAACCTTGGCCTGTTTCTGGCTCTTGAGGGCTGGAGTTGGCCACTCATGTATGGATTTTGCAAAATATACAGTTTATGGTTTCTTTATAAACCGCCTAAAAATCATAAGCGACTCACATAAAGGACATTCACAATAGAAAAGTATACAAAACCAAAATATTCTATAGCAACTTATCAGGACATTTCAACGATCCCTAAAGTGAAGAAGAAAGAAAAAAAAATCAAAGACCAGCATTATAAAGCATACATGGATGAGGAGAGTAGCTGGTGATAAAAGTGTCAATGGAGCAAAATATGATTAAATCTTATGAAAAAAATATCTCTTATTAAAAAGACAGTTCTTTCAAGGGCTGTTGGCAACAGGAATCTGTTCCTCCCGTTTTTCTGTGTTTCTTAGGCCACATTTTAAATACCTAATTTAATAGCAATGGGAGGAACACAGGGATGGTAACTTTGATATCAGTCTGGGCGCACATGTATGCGTGTATGCTGGCTTGCGCCAAAGGATGTGGCCATTTTATAACATGTATGCGTATATGTGCGGTGGTATAAAATAGGCTGTATGCACATACATGTGCACAATTTTATATGGACATGCACATGTGCACGCAAATGCCACCTCTACCTCGTAAGGGGGGGGATTTTAGTAGACTTGCGTGCTGATGCAATTACCAGTCTACCCAGTTCGCCCAGATAGGACTTCCTGAACCCCCTAGTTAAATAGCCCCCGTTTTACTCTATTAGCACCAACCCTAAAACCCTGCTGACTAGTCTACAATTTTTAATTTATTACTTACATGCCGGAAGGAGTGGAGAGAATGAGACGGGATCTAAGGAAACTGGAAGAGTGGTCGAAGATATGGCAGCTGAGATTCAATGCCAAGAAGTGCAAAGTCATGCATATGGGGAGTGGAAATCCGAATGAACTGTACTCGATGGGGGGGGAAAGGCTGATGTGCACGGAGCAGGAGAGGGACCTTGGGGTGATAGTGTCTAATGATGTGAAGACAGCGAAACAATGCGACAAGGCGATAGCAAAAGCCAGAAGAATGCTGGGCTGCATAGAGAGAGGAATATCGAGTAAGAAAAGGGAAGTGATTATTCCCTTGTACAGGTCCTTGGTGAGGCCTCACCTGGAGTACTGTGTTCAGTTCTGGAGACCGTATCTACAAAAAGACAAAGACAAGATGGAAGCGGTACAGAGAAGGGCGACCAGGAAGGTGGAGGATCTTCATAGGATGACGTACGAGGAGAGATTGAAGAATCTAAATATGTACACCCTGGAGGAGAGGAGGAGCAGAGGTGATATGATACAGACTTTCAGATACTTGAAAGGTTTTAATGATCCAAAAACAACGACAAACCTCTTCCGTAGGAAAATAATCAGCAGAACCAGGGGTCACGATTTGAGGCTCCAGGGAGGAAGATTCAGAACCAATGTCAGGAAGTATTTCTTCACGGAGAGGGTGGTGGATGCCTGGAATGCCCTTCCGGAGGAAGTGGTGAAGACCAGAACTGTGAAAGACTTCAAAGGGGCGTGGGATAAACACTGCGGATCCATAAAGTCAAGAGGCCGCCAATGAAGAGTGGGTGACTCGCCAGAATGATGGCTATTGACACAATACCCTTATTAAATAAACATACACATGCTTACTGTGACTCCTACATCGCTCTAAGCTTCAACAGCAAGAGGTAATGGAAAAAAGGATTTGCACTCATAAAGAGGGGAGTAGCTGGCTTGTTACGGCGGTTACTACCCCAAACCAAATATGCCTGATACTTCACTTTCAATGCATATACAGCATAGCTCTCTGCTTCAATGACAGGGGAGAAGAATAACTGATACTTCACACATCCAGCAGAGCTCTCTGCTACAACGGCAAAGGAGAAGAAAAAGGGTTCGCACTCAAAACGCGGGGAGTAGCTGGCTTGTTACGGCAGTTACTACCCCAAACCAAATGTGCCTGATACTTCACTTTCCATGCATATCCAGCATGGTTCTCTGCTGCATCGGCATGGGAGAAAGACTGATACATCACGCATTTCCAGCATAGCTCTCTGCTTCAACGGCAGGGGGAAAAAAAAAACAAAACAAAAAAACAAAAACAAAAAACTGATGCTTCACGCATATCCTGCATAGCTTCAACGACAGGGGTGAAGAAAAAAAAAAAAGGATTCGCAATCACAAAGCGAGGAGTAGCTGGCTTGTTACGGCGGTTACTACCCCAACCAAATGTGCCTGATACTTCACTTTCAAGGCATATCCAGCATGGCTCTCTGCTTCTACAGCAGGGGAGAAGAAAAAAAAACCAACAAGAGCTGTACAACATAGTCTAGGTAAAACAAATAAGCATGGGTGTAGCTTGCTTATCGCAGCGGTTACTGCCCCTACTACCCCTAACTAATCAAGCTAGATATTTCACTTGCATGCAGCTCCATCACTGCTCTCTACATTAATGGTGGGGGTGGAAGGGGAATAGAACAAGGAGCTAAGAGTAACAGATAAGAATGAGAGAAAAAATGTGTGAGGCTTGCTGGGCAGACTGGATGGGCCATTCGGTCTTCTTCTGCCGTCATTTCTATGTTTCTATGTTTCTATGTTTCTATAGTAGTAGTAAACTTATGCAAAAGGGGACCCTGGCGTGCGCTTGTGCGTTTAAATACTTATGCATATATTTCATGTTAAAATCTTGGAATGCCCATGTCCCGCCCATGCCCTGCCCCTTTTTGAAATTTATTTGTGAGCGTACCGAGAGAATGCCGCAATCACGGGAGATTTTTAAAATCCAGCCGAACTTACTTGCCTATCTCCCAGTTTTGGTGTGCGCTGGGCTTTTAAAATTCACCCCCAAGCCAGCTGAAAGAAACCACTGAATTAGATTTGGGCTTCTCTCACACTTGCTACAGTGGTACCAGAATACAGCTTAGAAACTACCCCTTAAATTGGGACACATGAGACTTCACAGATATGGAGCAGTGACAGGTGCTGTCCAAGTCCATGGAATCTAACAAAGCTGAACAGGGCCATTGAACACCTTTGGATGATTTGGCTTTGTAAGAACTGTAAAAAAAAAAAAAAACAACAACAACAAAACCCACCTAAGCCCAAATTTTAAAAGGGCTACGCGTGTAAATTTTGGAGTTTACACGTGTGGCCGGGCCTTGCACGCATTGAGTGCATTTTATAATGGTCCTGGCCATGCGCGTAGACTCCGGTACGCGCAGAAGTGCTGGCTGAGGGAAAATAGGCGGCCTGGGGGGCGTGATCTGGGCGGGGAGGGGCAGGAGGTGGGGTGGGACAGCGCCATTAGCCTTCCCAAGGAAGCACGTGCCAGCAGCCTGCCGTGTGTGCAGATTACTTCTGCTCCAGAGGAGCAGTAAGTATTAAAATAAAAAAATTTGGGATAATTAGGGGACATTTAGGGGGCGGGGAGGAGAGGGGAAAAGGGAGGAAGGGTAGAGTTAGGTGTAGGAAAGTTCCCTCCCAGTCCGCTCCTTAATTAGAGCAGACTGGGAGGGAACTGGGGGAGGCTCGATCGAATTGCTGTGCGTGCAGATTTTAAAATCCGGAGCGCAGGTGTGTGCAGCCATTGGATTTTATAACATGCGCATGCTGGCGCAAAGCAATACAACAAGGCGGTTGCTAAGACCAGAGGGATGCTGGGCTGCATAGAGAGAAGCAGAAAATAGGAGGTGATAATGTCCTTGTACAGGTCATTGGTGAGGCTTCATATAGAGTGCTGTGTTCAGTTCTGGAGACTGCATCTCAGAAAGGATAAGGACAGGATGGAAGCAGTCCAGAGAAAGGCAACCAAAATGGTATAGGGTCTGTGCCAGAAGGTTTATGGGATGAAACTCAAAGCCTAAATATGTATGCCCTGGAGGAGAGGAGAGACAAGGGGGATGTGATACAAACTTTTCACTACCTGAAAGGTATAAATGATGCACAAGAATCAAAACTTTTTCAATGGAAAGAAAACTATAGGTATCATAATATAAAACTTCAAGGGGATAGGATCAACATCAGGAAGTATTTTTTCACATAAAGGGTGGTGGATGCATGAAATGGCTTCCCAGAGGAGGGGGTGAAAATAAGGATGGTAATGGAATTCAAAAGGGATAAAGAGAGAGGATTCCTAGTGGCTATATGATGGAAATGAAGAAAAGGAAAATTTGTGCTGACTAGGAAACTGTATAGAGGAACAATAACCCTAACCAAAAAAAAAAAAAGCTTGCTGGACAGGCTCGATGGACCGCTTGGGTCTTTCTTCTGACATTTACTATGCTACTATCTAACAAGGTTCAATAAGGTACCAGAAGGTAACACACTCCACAGAATGAGAAGATCAGGAGCAAGGGTCTTCAAATGAAACTGAAGGGAGGAATGCATAAAATAATTTGAATGAATACTTTTCCACTGACAGAACTGTGGACATCTGGAGATTTCTAGCAGAAGTGGTAGGAGCCAATGCAACGGCTGAATTTGTGCACATGTGGGAGAGATATAAAGGGATCTCAGTGGAAGAACACGATTGATTAGAACAACAGATGGGTACAAACAGGCAGACTTGCTGGACCAAATAATCCTTTTCTACCAACAGTTTCTATGAGGTGATAAGCAGTGGATCCCTTCCTGGAGTGCTTCTGCAGTCTCAGCATTTATCCCTGAAGGGCTATGAACACCTGTAATAGTATGGGACAATATTGGTCTAAAGGGAAATCCCTCTTGCAAATACCATCTGTATAATGCTTTCCACAATCCAAATTGCTGATAAGATCTTTGGGAGGCAGTGTTCCAGTTTTGTGGAATGAGCTTCCTCTTGAATTGAGAAACGAAGTAGACCTGAAACAATTTAGGAAAAAGTTAAAAACCTGCTTTATGACCCAATCATTTAATATCTGAAGTGTTGCAGCAAGGTGGTTTGGACTGAGTAAAGAGAAGTTTGGGCTTTGGGTCCCATGTAATGGTGTTTCAGTTTGTAAATGTTGTTATTTTATTTTGTTTTAATGTATGTGTCGCTGTTTGAATTGTTATATTTATTTATTTATTTATTTATTTTAAAGACTTATAGCTCGCGTATATTGACCCAGTCATGCTGGGCGGGTTCCAAAAAACGTTCAAAATTATATTCATTGCATGTATTAAGATTGTACATTGCTTTGGGTGATTTTTAAATCCATAAAGCAATTCATAAATATTAAATAAATAAAAAATAAAATAAGTGAACATGTGACATATTTTGCATGGGATAAGTAGGAATAGGTCAATGAGTTTTTATTGGACTAATTCAATACACCTGTATGGAATAAGTTGATCCCATTGTACAAGGACACGTATTTCACCATAGTACAAACAAACTCTCAGGACAAGAGACCATTTGGAAAGGATGCTATGAAGGACCTCTAAGGAGAGGCTATCTCAGCTAGAATGAAAATCTAAGGGATTATCAGAAGCTGGCAGCAGGGCCATCCCTAGGCAGAAAGACTGCTAAACTCATGGAAAAGGAGGGTGTGGCTCTCTTTCTCCCATTCCAAGGACCACATGAGAATTAGTGCCAAGGAAATTTGCCTAATTTAAATGTTAAAAGGGCTGATAACTTCTGCTGTATCATAAAATGTATTTTTCTTGTTCTGTGTGTAAACTGGGCCCTGGGTATTTAGTGACAGTGTCAGCTAGACAGAGGAGGATGAATTTGGGAAGTCCATGCAGATGCAGCCCCTCCTTTTGCAGGGTTTGCCTTGGCCTGCCCTCTGGTAATGCTATATAATAGCTCCCCAGCTACAGCTGAGGAGGCAGTCCTTTGGGTTAAGTACTGAGTACAGAAGGTAGGGAGGAGTTAGATTTTTTGTTATTTTACAGGCCCAGCCGGTTTAGCCAAGCAAACTCTGCTTGGTGGAGCTGGTCAGGGAAGGGAGGGGGGTTTCCTTTCCAGTCCACTCACTGGCTGGTTTGGGTTATTCCCCTTTGGGTGATTTTTTGGAGCCTTTACCCTTTAAGTATTGGGACCTCTCTGGAGCCTGTTCAGTTCTTGGCTCAGGGAACAGGGAACTCTGGGTCTGGGCAGGTTAGGGAAGACCTTCCCTCCGTGAGCCTCAGTGAGGAAGGGGGTGTCAGTGACCTGCTGTGAGCCACCCCAGTGTTTTCTGAGTTTTGTAAACCTAACTTCAAGATCCAAGAGGAAATTATGACTGCCCTTCCTTCCTGCCGGGAGCATTAAGAATCCTGCTTCAAGGGATCCCTCCCATCAGGGACCTGAAAGAAATAACAAGGACTACACCAATAACCAAGTCCGAATCAACAAACGGTAAGTAAAGGCAAAGCATAATTTCCGAGAAATTACCTATCCGGTGCTTCCAAATCCCTGGGTTTCTCTCTCTGTGCAGAGACTGCAATAAAATATCCTTTCCAGTTGAAAGGGGTGGTTCTTCCCATTAAAAGGACACCCTACCCACCTGGGGACCCTATTTTTCCAAGCCCTGGAGGGTAGGAATTCCCCTGGCTGGCATTTGACCTTCCTGCACAGATTGAGGAGGAAATTGTGACAAGAGGAATCATTATGTGGCTGTGGATTAAGTTTGTGTCATTTTTCATCAATTTCATTAGTAAAAATTAATTTGGACACTAACATACTGGCCGATACAGTAAAAGTCGCGGGAGAGCAGGCAAACGCCTGCTCTCCTGGCGCGCGCACAGGCCACTCTCCTGTGTACGCGATTCTGTATTCACCAGAGGACCGTTCAAAAAGCTAGTCCCAACTTACCATCTCTCCAGGACTCAGCCAGCACTGCCGATCCCCTCACCCTGCACGCTAAAGGCAAGCTCCGCAGGGGCTTCAGAGAAGGCAGATCACTATCCCAGCTTTCGCTGCTGCCTGAATTGAACGAACACCGTGGGACGCCCCCCCCCCACCCGATCACAGCAGGCGACAAGGAAATATTCAAGGCCTACCAGAAAGGCCTCCGATCGGCAACTACACCATCTGACCTGCAGCTAAGCCAGCCCTCTGACGTCAACGGAGGGGCCGGGTGAGTGAATTTTAAATTTACACTCACCCCAGGTGCCGTGCGCCGCGCACCGAAGGAGCGCATCCAAAGGAGCAGGCCCCTTTGTGCGCCCCTTCGCGCAGCCCATTCAAAGCAGCCCATAATACTTACCCACTCATAACTCCTACCTTCCTCCTCCCACTCCTCCCAAACACTAAAAAAAAAAATAAAAATTGAAGATGAACAAGATCTCTTCTCCAATCAACCCTCCCACTTCTTCTAAGGAACTCTCAACACAAAAAAACCATTCTTCTTCGAAACCTCTACACAATGTAAAAAAGCCAACCTCCATCAAAAACAACACACACATCCAACTCTCAAGCTATATGCTTCTCTCATTCATACTTATCAATACTCGCTCAATAATTTAAAAAATCCCTCTATTCAATGACCTATTCAGCGACTGCAAACCAGATTTCATTGCAATCACGGAAACCTGGCTAAAAAACACAGATTCCGTCCTAATAAACCAATTATCCAACCAGGACTACAACATCTCTTCACTTCCCAGAAAAAATAAAAAAGGAGGTGGCTTAATGCTTATATCTAAAAAAAACCTTCAACTAAAACTTCGTCCATCTACCATTCCTCCACCTTTTGAAATTGCCTTATATGACTCACCAAAACTTCAGATATGCATCGTTTACTCTCCACCAGGAGCACTTGAGAAAAACTGCTCACCTCTAATTGAATTTCTCATAAATAACATCTCCCTCAACAAACCCATCATCTTACTTGGCGACTTCAATATACACTTCAACTTACCCTTCCAATCAAAAACCTGCCAAACGATCATTGATGCACTATCAGCTCTAAATCTTGAATAAATAATCCAATCTCCAACTCACAAAGCAGGCCACACAATTGACCTCATCTTTATCAACACTGAAATTTGGAAATCAATCTCTACTCACACTACAGAAATACCATGGTCTGACCATCACCTAATCCAAGCTAAACTACTCACCAACCTCAACCTAAAAACGCCTCAAAGCACCCAAAAAATAAATATCTTACCGTTGACCATTTAACACAGATCTCCTACAAAAAACTCTTCAATCAGAACTAAAAAACATCAACCTAACGCCGATAATGCTATCTTATCATGGCTGAATATCACAAAAAAAGTAGCAGACAACATTAATCCCATCATTACAAAATATAAACAACAGTCCAAACACAACAACCAATGGTACAATGAAAATATCAGAACTGCCAAACGTCTACTCAGAAAAAAAGAAAGAGAATGGTGGAAAAACAAAAACCCGACCACACTAAATAACTATCGGAACAACCTAACTCAATACAAAAATATCATCAACAATGCAAAAAAGAATTTCTTCTCCAATAAACTCTCCAAATTTCATCATAACCCCAGAATGCTATTCACAATAATTCAAAAACTTACCAAAACCACCCAAGATTCTACATGCACCAAACATGGAAGTGATGACTTTGCGGACTTCTTCAACAACAAAATAGCTCATCTCATCCAATCCAACATAACCAACAACAACCAGAACAACAAACTCAACAGCATGATAACTTCATCCTGGTCAAACTTTGACATCTCCTCCGCTCTTGAAATTAAAACTATAATAAACAAAATGAACCCAGCCAACCATCCATTGGACACCATCCCAATAACCTCCCTCAAAACAATCGAACCAACCATTTCTAAAACTATCACCAAAATCGTCAATTTATTATTGACCGAAGGCTACTACCCCAAATGCCTCAAATCTGCTGTCATCAAACCAATCCTCAAAAAGAAAAACCTAGATCCAGAAATCCTCACTAACTACCGCCCCATATCAAACCTTTCATTCCTAGCCAAAACCATTGAAAAAGTTGTACACAGATGATTATCTGGAGACAAACAACATCCTACATCCATCCCAATATGGATTTAGAAAAAACCTAAATACAGAATCTCTCCTCATCTCCCTAAATGACATTATCATCAGAGGCTTTGACAAAGGTGAAAAATACCTACTCATACTCCTTGACCTCTCAGCCGCTTTCGACACAGTAAACCACAATATACTGTTAGAACGACTGTCACATATTGGCCTCTCTGGTACCAAATTACAATAGTTCTCGTCCTACCTCTCTGAACATACATACCAAGTAGTGTTCAACAACACCTCATCAAAAATGATTGACCTCAAAACTGGAGTTCCCCAAGGTTCAGCCTTATCTGCTACCCTCTTCAACATATACCTCCTACCCATCTGCCAACTACTAAAAGATCATGGAATCTCACATTTCCTCTACGCTGATGACATTCAGCTTCTAATTCCCATACAAAACTCAATTGAAGACATATTCAAAAAAACATCAGATCTACTTATCTCAATCAAGCATCTACTAAACTCCCTGAAACTCATAATCAACTTCGACAAAACTGAAATCATACTCATGGATAAAAAACCCAATCCAACTCCGCCACCCCTGACAATACTAGATAAACAAATGATTACGATAATCCCTACCACCCATACCAGGAACCTTGGAGTTACCATCGATGCTGAACTCTCTTTCAAATCTCACATAGTACATAAAACGAAAGAAGGATAGCACAAGCTACTAACCCTAAGACATATAAAGCAATTTCTCAACCCTTCTGACTTCAGAACTGGCCTGCAACTGCTTATTTTCTCCACCTTCGATTACTGCAACTCATTACTTATTGGAATCCCTTCATCATCCCTCAAACCACTCCAAATACTGCAGAATTCAGCTGCCAGAATCCTTACAGGAAAAAAAAGAAACAAACACATAACACCCATTTTGACCTCTCTTCACTGGCTACCTATTTCTGCACGAATTACCTACAAATCTATGACCATCATTCATAAAATCCTAAATGATGATCTTCATGGACTTGGATTTTCAGATGATCTTCATGGACTTGGATTTTCAGAAGGCGTTTGACAAAGTTCCTCATGAGAGGCTTCTAGGAAAAGTAAAAAGTCATGGGATAGGTGGCGATGTCCTTTCGTGGATTGCAAACTGGCTAAAAGACAGGAAACAGAGAGTAGGATTAAATGGGCAATTTTCTCAGTGGAAGGGAGTGGACAGTGGAGTGCCTCAGGGATCTGTATTGAGACCCTTACTGTTCAATATATTTATAAATGATCTGGAAAGAAATATGACGAGTGAGATAATCAAATTTGCAGATGACACAAAATTGTTCAGAGTAGTTAAATCACAAGCAGATTGTGATAAATTGCAGGAAGACCTTGTGAGACTGGAAAATTGGGCATCCAAATGGCAGATGAAATTTAATGTGGATAAGTGCAAGGTGATGCATATAGGGAAAAATAACCCATGCTATAATTACACAATGTTGGGTTCCATATTAGGTGCTACAACCCAAGAAAGAGATCTAGGTGTCATAGTGGATAACACTTTGAAATCGGTGCAGTGTGCTGCGGCAGTCAAAAAAGCAAACAGAATGTTGGGAATTATTAGAAAAGGAATGGTGAATAAAACGGAAAATGTCATAATGCCTCTGTATCGTTCCATGGTGAGACCGCACCTTGAATACTGTGTACAATTCTGGTCGCCGCATCTCAAAAAAGATATAATTGCGATGGAGAAGGTACAGAGAAGGGCTACCAAAATGATAAGGGGAATGGAACAACTCCCCTATGAGGAAAGACTAAAGAGGTTAGGACTTTTCAGCTTGGAGAAGAGACGACTGAGGGGGGATATGATAGAGGTGTTTAAAATCATGAGAGGTCTAGAACGGGTAGATGTGAATCGGTTATTTACTCTTTCGGATAGTAGAAAGACAAGGGGGCACTCCATGAAGTTAGCATGGGGCACATTTAAAACTAATCAGAGAAAGTTCTTTTTTACTCAACGCACAATTAAACTCTGGAATTTGTTGCCAGAGAATGTGGTTAGTTCAGTTAGTATAGCTGTGTTTAAAAAAGAATTGGATAAGTTCTTGGAGGAGAAGTCCATTACCTGCTATTAAGTTCACTTAGAGAATAGCCACTGCCATTAGCAATGGTTACATGGAATAGACTTAGTTTTTGGGTACTTGCCAGGTTCTTATGGCCTGGATTGGCCACTGTTGGAAACAGGATGCTGGGCTTGATGGATCCTTGGTCTGACCCAGTATGGCATTTTCTTATGTTCTTATGGACTAAAAGGCTTAAACATAACCCCCTAAAACCCACAAAGAAACCTACGCTCTAACGACGCAGGATTCTTAAACATCCCCACCTTAAGAGACGCTCATCTTTCAACTACATGAGAAAGAGCATTTTCCATTGCTTCCCCCAAAATTTGGAACACCCTACCCAAAGAACTGAGGACCCAGCACATCCTGAAAACATTTAAAAAAGACCTAAAAACATTTTTATTCCGCAAACTCTATTCTAACTATCTGACACCTGATCATCCCAGCCCTCAACAGAACTTGCAAGCATAATCCTCCTTCTTCATGCTCTCCTGATGTACCCTCTTTTTTCACCCCTCCCTGCTCTCTCACTTGATTCGTTAAGTTCTTTGAAAATGTTCTCTTCACTATTCTGTTATTCAACTACTAAGAAAAATGTTTACTGTTCACAAAACTCTATTGTCCCCAACTACTATGTTAACTCCATTTGATTGTATGATAATTTGCATATTTTGTATGTTAATTGCATATTTTGTAAACCGTTATGATGGCTCTACCGAATAACGGTATATAAAACTCTACAAATAAATTCAAATGAAGGCCGTGGCAAAAAGAGGCGCTAGGGACACTAGCGCATCCCTAGTGCCTCTTTTTGGACAGGAGTGGCGGCTGTCAGTGGGTTTGACAGCCGACACTCAATTTTGATGGCGTCAGTTCTCAAACCCGCTGACAGCCACGGGTTCGGAAACCAGACGCCGGCAAAATTGAGCGTCCGGTTCTCAACCCACGAGCCGCGGGCCGATTTCAAATTATTTTTTTTTTTACTTTTGGGACCTCCGACTTAATATCACCATGATATTAAGTCGGAGGATGCACAGAAAAGCAGTTTTTACTGCTTTTCTGTGCACTTTCCTGGTGCCCAGATAAATTAACGCCTACCTTTGGGTAGGCGCTAATTTCTGAAAGTAAAATGTGCGGCTTGGCTGCACATTTTGCTTTCTGAATCGCGCGGGCATACCTAATAAGGCCAACAACATGCATTTGCATGTTGCGGGCGCTATTAGGTTCGGGGGGATTGGACGTGCGTTTTCGACGCGCTATTACCACTTACTGAATAAGGGGTAAAGCTAACGCGTCGAAAACGCGTGTCTAATCGTGGGTTAACAGTGCGCTCCACCGGAGCACCCTGTACTGTATCGGCCTGAGAGTGACTCCAGTTGTTTCTTTGGTACCCCCAGCACCCTTTGGGATATGAATATCATTGATCACCACAAGGATCAGATAAAGGACACACGGAAGCCACCCTTAGCACTTGGGGCCCTGGAAGGAAGAGTCAGTGTTAAAGCTAAGCCTGGGAGGGTTCCTGTCCCTACAACTACCTTTAGGGCCTCATTGGGTAGCAACCTGCACTCAGGCATAGGGTTACATGTGATAAAAGTCAATGTACAAACTCTGAAATTTGTGCTGCCCTAGCCAGGAGCACAGTAAAGGAAATAAAACAATGAAACAAACTCTCTGGAAATGTCGCACTTCATAACATCTGACAGATGGCTTTCATTTACAAAACAAATTTAGGCCGTTTTTCTCTCTTATTTACAAAGGAAGTGAATTTCTACATTTGCATGGGATGCAGGTTTTCAATTCAGCTATGTTGTAATTCTGCATCTAAAAGAGGTGGGAAAGTTTTCAGAAATAAAAGGACAAAAATAATGACTTTGAATTTTTCTGATAACAATGAAGAAATTGTATTGACATTACAAGAAAGATAAGCAGAGTTTAAAAAATGCACTCATCCACTTCCTTGGGATGAGTGGGTTTTTGCAGCTGGCAAGACAGCCTCAGAACAGGAGGCATCGTCATCTTCTGCTCTTCTAACAGCCCCTGGAACCTAAACAGCAGCAGCATCTTTGGCTGGGGGGGAGAATGTGGCCTCTGCTCTCAATTTGGGGAGGGGGGGGGGAACATCAGAGTTGAAGAAAAAGGCTGAGGGGTGAGGATTGTAGGATATGGAGAACAGTGATAAGGTCAGAGTGACAGATAATTTTGTGTGAACATGCATTGAAAGGGGGAAGGTAGGAGTTCACAGAGAGGCTTGCAATTATGTCTGGTAGTAAGTTTCAGTTAAGTCTTTTTACGTTAAAATGAATGTTTCCAACCAGTGTGCCATAGCACACTGCTGTACCTTCAGACCTGAGCAATTGAGCCATGGAAGTCACCCCTGCTTGATACTCAGATCCAAACCACCACCTGGACTCTGTTCTTAGCATTTCACAGCAACACATGTAGGAAATCCTTTCTAGGAACATGTGTAATCATTCATATCTCTTCTTCCTACCTATGGCATGAGCAATAACAGTGCAGCTATGGTAACTAACCAAGCAACTGCATCATACCAACTTCTCCCTTCTCCTGTGCTTGTTTAGAAGTGAACTGGCCCATTGTGACAAGTTCATTTGTGTCTCTGCTCCCTCTTCTCCTTTCTTTTATAATTGGAAAAAAGACTGGTATGGATTTCAGAGCTTCCTTAGTTCCTTTTTTGGCCATCAGGCTTCTCCATGTCCACTTTGTCTGCTCTTTGGAGGCCTTGGGCTTAAAAAGGTTGGAAAACACTGGTTTAAGTGTTTGATCATTTGAACTTCCAGGAAGCAAGTACCTTCACTCAGAAACTTGCCATTGGTACAGATGAACCTGCTTTTGTACAGGTAGATAATGCATACAGACAATCTACATCTATTTACCCACCTCTGGAAACACCTTTCTGAAACACAGCTACAAGCACACCTCACACATGGAACCACTTGCTTGCTTTTAGCTATTATTGAGGGAGGGCAGTTTTTAGGAGTCAATCTACTTGTATAAATTGCTTTGAAACTTGTCCTTCCATTCTTTGATCGTTCTCAATCTCTGCACCAAACTGAACTGCTGTGGATATATGCGGGTAAAAGAGCAGGAATCACTGGCTGAAGAGAAAATGTCTGAAGCTTATGAGAAATACACCAATCTTAGGCTTCCGCTCTTGAAAATGCTGCACAAGCCCTGCTAAGAAACATCTGCATATATGTTGTTCCTCCCAGAGTGCCAAATTGATGTAAACCAGCTCAGCTTCCGGCCAGCTGTGGGTGGAATCTGCTCTGTGGAAGAAGCAGGCTTGTTCCTGTGCAGTCCTGCCAAGTGGCAGTGTGGAATGGGAAGCTTACAGCCCTGGAAAAGATACTGCTGACGTTGTGATCAAAGTGTAAGCCAAGTCCTGTGGGAGGAGATCCGGGGGAGGAAAAGGAGGAGGGTTGTGAAATACTGTACAAGTCATCACATTTACGCAAACCAGTCTGCCCGACTAGCATACAGTTTTCAGTAATTTTCCAACATAAAACTTTTACTGTTCTTCTATCCTTGCTTTTTGGAACCGGCATTAAGCACATCAAAAATATGTATACCGAAACTAGAGCTATCTGTCAAGTTTATATGTTCGTTTCTTCTGGCTGCTGATTATTAAATGTCTGCAAGAGAAACTCTCTTCTGTATAGTCACAGCCTTCTCCGTATGTTAACCATTTCCAAATGGATTTGTTTTGCACAAATGAACCTCGCTGGTAGGGTAGGATATGTTGAGTAGGATCTGAATCCCAGATTTACTGATTGCTACTGCTTTTCTTAATACTTGAATTATACCAAAGTTTCTTTCTCGAACAAGTAAAATGTAATATTTACAAGACAACATATCAAGGTGAGCTTAGAAGTCTCTTTAACGAGGTGGCGTTACATCAGATAATTGGAACTATTTTCTGATCTATATAGTGCTGTCACAGGGTATGTTACAGAAATCCTCTCCTGTGCTATCACAGCTTCCTCCTTTTAATATATCGTAATTCTCTCCCTGTACCACAATTCGCTTTCCAGATTAAAACAAAGGTACCCTTTGAAATCCAGGCTTTATTTTACAATGAGTCATGTCCAGGAATAAAGAATTAGTTTTCTAGTCAGTTAAATTTCTAATATTCCAAGAATAAAACAATCTACCAATAAATGGTTTTCTAAATGTAGGTGAATGTGGTAATGGTTAACGTCTCTGCAAATAGAGGCTTCAACGTACACATTACCGCAAGGCTCCAGAAGCGCATTTATTTTCTAAGAGGTTAAAATCATAAAAATTAAAAGTTTTAGGAATAAATCAGCTGCTTTAATTGTAGCTGCATGACTGCAGCATAAGCAATAGCCCGGCCTGGTACTAACGTGCACTGCATGCAGGACGCAGCAACGGGGAGGAGAGGTAAGGCCAGCAGCGCAGAAGTGAAAATCATTCTGCTGATTGGTTGATTCTATACAGCCGGCCCATCTATTAACTAGCGAGGAAAGACTCTTCCGAGGCAACAGAGTAAGCTTTAATGGCTTCTCTAACAACAATCATTTTTATTGGTCGTTTTTTCTGAGCGTTGTCCATACATTTCATTGGCTAATTCCCTGCCCGTTGAGAAGAGCTCCACCATTGGTTATTATACCATGAAAAAAAAGTTATGCAAAACTAGTAATATCGCGCCTGCAAAGTCTTACTATTGGTTCTCGGGCTTCTTTGCGCAATGAAAATCTGAATTATGATTGGATGAGTCAGTCACACGTGCCGTAATACAAGCAACCCTATTGGTTTCTTGGCTTGAGCAACTTTGCTGAGGCAGCCACGGAAGAGCTTAGTGATCTTAGTTTGGCCATTGATTGATTAAATGTTGTAATCGTGTTTTTTAAATTTAATTTTGCAACTGCTGCTGGTTTATAATAGCAGTAAGACCTACTCTTCAATTTTTTATTTGTAGGACAGTGTGCCCTCAGCTTCATCTCAGGCTCTTAGGTAGGGTTACCAGTTATCAGTAGTGCCCTGCCCATGGAGCCCAGAATCCTTTCTCTGATTGTGGTTAGTTCAGGTCACAAGAATCTGGCAGATCCCATAAACTAGATCTAATAGCTTTCTTTAGTCTATCTGGCTAATAATGTTACTGACGTTTCCTCCCCGAATTTCTCCAAGCCTCTTTTAAACCCCGCTATGCTAGTCGCCTTCATCATGTCCTCTAGCAACAGAGCCACTGCTTGATAATGTGTGGAATGAAAAAGCACTTTCTATGATTTGTTTTATTTCTGCTGGTTGTTAGTTTCATTGGATGTCCACTTGTGTTAGCGTTTGAAAAGGTAAATAAACGTCTTTTATTTACCCATTCCACCCCACTCTTGATTTTATAAACTTCTCTCATGTCCCCTCTCAGCCTCTCTTTTTCAAGCTGAAGAGCCCTTGCCTGCCTAGCCTCTCATAGAAGATTTGTTTGATTTCTTTTATCATTTTTGGCAACCTCTTCTACACCTTTTCTAGTTCCACTATGTCTTTCTTGAGATGGGGCAACCAGAACTGCACACAATACTTAAGGTGCATTTGTGGACTGGGGTGAAGGAGGGTATGCCCTGCCTCTCCCGTCATTTGCATACATTTGTATGAAAAAGGTAATTCAAAGTACAGTTTTATGAGGTAAAATATCACAAAATGTATATTATATTTATATGCACTCCTGTGATGACAACCAGAAAACCTAAGTTGTTAGGCCTATTGTAACATATAGGGTGAGGGCTTGGCTTTCAGAAAGCCATAAAGAAACAATTACAATATAGTAAACTTCCCATACCAAAAAAGCACTAACTGCTAACACTCAAAACAGCAACAACCCTACCTATGAAACAACAATACCACAAATATTACGCCAGGTCCTACAATACCAGTGCACCTATTAGGAAAACAGAACAAGCCAGACTGCCTAAAATAAGTGTACAATAAAAAATACCTGTACCTAAAAATATTGTACATAAATGTTTAAAATTACACAAGTCCCTTCTTCAAATATCAAATCAGAGACATTCATATCTGAAGGCGGGAACTATATTGTTCTAATAGCTTATGTACAGTATTTTTGGGTAACACATAGATCAAATAAAAAAAATGATCAGTCTGGCAAGAATATAGCTCATCCCAAGAGACAAATCTGCCCTATCAAAACAGCACTAACTTTTAGGTCTCAAACAGCAACAGCCCTACCCAGAAAAAAGCAGTACTGCAAATATTACATCAGGACCTAGAAGACTAATTCACCTCCTATTAATATCAGAATAAGTCAAACTGAAATAGACCTCTACACAGAAGGTATATACTAAGAGAATCCCTCACTTTGGTCATGCATATAGAACACAGACAGACCCGTACTAAATATAGAATAAGGGACCACATAGCAACATGCAAGCACAAACTGAACTGGAAACCCCAAGATCAGACTCTGCAGTGTGCAATGCTGGAAAAATAAAAATATCACTACTCCTTAACATTGCTGTCCCCTGCCCCTAGCTCACCTCTCCAAATGCTGCTGATCCTAGGCCCGAACTAAGGCCAAAGGTGCCTCCTCTCACTCCTGCCCAGCACCTCCCTTCTAATCATCCCCCTGACCCTGATCTCCCCAACCCTCTGCCCACCATGTTCCTGAGTGCCACCATTCCCCAACCTCCACCCTATGCCCTTAGCAACCTCTTCCCCACCCTCTTCTCCCCATTCCACCCCCCCCCCCGACCCCTTCTCCTCTCTACCATTCCCCAATCTCCTTCCCACCATCCTTCTCAACTCCCTCTCCCCATCATCCCCCTGACCTTCCTCTGCCCATCACCCCCCTGGCTATTTTCCTAGCACCCCCAACTTTTTTATCGCCCTCCCCTGTCTCCTTCTCCCTCTCCTCTTCGTCTGAGAACATGAGCATCCTCATTTTCCCTTTCTGGCTCCCAGACAGCATCCCTCTCTCCTCCTTACTGTTAGATCTCTTCTTTGGGTAAGCCAGTCCAGTGTGGTTGCAATGGCAACGGAAGGAGGCAGCACTCTCTCCTTCAGACAGGCCATTCGGCCTGGGACACTAATGCAATGGCAGCGGGTCTCAGAGACAACTAGTCTTTCAGGCCAGGCCACCAAATGGAGGAAAGTAACGGCTCCATGCAGATTAAACTGCTGCTGCATGCATCTCTTTTCTCCCACCCACCTTCATTCTGTGCCTATGCAGAGAAATTGATGCAGGAACTGCACAGGCCAATTGGAGGCAGCAGTGCCGGCTCCACCTCCCAAATTCCTTCCCTTCTACTGTTGACTGGACCTTACAGTATTCAGTTACAACAGGAACTGGACACTGTATAACCCTACCAGAGCAGAACTAAGTGTGAAGTACAATAAGTACAGCCCAGAATTCTGTAAACTCATCTGCCCAAGGAAAATTGTCCTGGATTAGTAGCTGCCTCTACCAAATCATCACTACATCTTTCCCCCTCAGGTCAATTATTCACATTCGCTATATGTATTGTAAAGATCAAATTTGTTGTAACATGCTTTGAATTCTCTGCTAGAAAAGTGTGAAATAAATAGAAGATGAAATAAGGGGGGTGGGGGGAGAACAGTTTACTTGGGATTTTTATATATCCTTGCACTCTGAATGGAAATAAGTGGGAAGATTGGCTGGTCTTTCTTATTCTGCCATCATCTACTACGTTACTATGTAGACATCTGGACTGATACTTATGGGACTAATAAAGGGTAGTGCCAGGCTTCACTGCTAAATTATGTTCTTGTTCTCTTTATATTTATATTGATTTCAGAATTCAGGGGGGAAAATCAGAGATCCTAGCCCTTCCTCTATAAAAGGATTGGACAGGTGATCCCCTTATTTCAAAGGCCTGAAGACTGCTTTGCATGTGCTCTCAGGCGGCCAGATTGTGGAGTAAGACTTCTTCAAAAGCATGAGTTAGTCAAATGTCTTTATTATTTTTTAGCTAATTCAAAGCAGATCACATTCAGGTACTGTTTCCAGAGGGCTCACAATCTAAGGGGTGTATTTACTAAAGGTTTTTCCTATTCTGTGTCTATGGGGAAAATGCTTTGTAAATGACCCCCCTAAATTTGTTCTCGAGGCAGCGGAGTTCACAAGGATTAGCGAGAAGTCTCTAACAGACAATGTTATAATTCAGATATTTTCCATGAGTACCTTGCAGGACAGTCCCTGCTCCTCGGAGCTTACATACCAAAGTCTATTGGAAGTGGGGTTTTCTGATTGAAAAGCAACTTGAGAAAGGCCCCGGCAGTCCACGCAGAGGGGGAAAAACGGAGCCGTGCAAGGTAAATGGTGAGGCTGAAACCTCGAGCACGCGTGCTATAACCGGGGCCAAGGGACTGCATGGAGGGGGAGGAGAGAAGCGGGCGGGAGCCATCTTGCTGACGTTGGAAGCCCGGCCCTTCAGCTTGCGGAGGGGAGCTGCGCTGCGGGCGGGGCACGGGGTGGGGGAGAAGCGGCCCCGAGCCGTGCAGTCAGCGCCCCGGAACCCGCCGGCCCGGTCCATGGAGGAGCAGCAGCCCGGCCAGGCCCCGCAGTACCGCTTTTACCGGCCGCCTCAGCAGCAGCCGCATGGAGCCCAGAACGGCCCCGGCACCGCGGCCAGAGCCCAGTCCAGGCCGCTGAAACATGAGCAGCCGCACGGCCTCCAGCACCAGGAAACGCACCCGAAGAAAACAGGTCCGACAGAGCCGGCCCGGGGGGGGGATAGACAGGCCGCCAGAGACGGAGGAGGGAGCCGGCCCGAGACAGCGGAGAGGAGGGAAGGTGGAGAGGCCTATGGAGAGGAAGAGGAGGGAGCGAGCCCGGGACACCGGGGAGAGGGGTCGCAGGAGACGAAGAGTAGGTGGAGGAGGGAGCCGGCCCGGGACACTGAAGGGGAGGGGGAGAGGCCGCCGGAAGAGGAGGGAGCCGGCCCGGGACACCGGAGAGGAGGGAAGGAGGAGAGGAGATGGGAGAGTGTAAGCCAGCCAGGGGCACCGGAGAGGGAGGAAGGGAGGAGCCGGTCTAGGGCACCAGAGAGGGGGGGGAAGCCGGTCCGGAACACCGGCAAGGAGGGAGCCGGCCCGAGGCACCTGAGAGAAGATGAGTGGTGAGAAGGGAAAACGCCGGAGCGGAGGGCAGAGAGCCCGCCCGGGGTGTGGGAAGAGGAGGGAGAGCAGGTCTGGGACACCGGGGGGAGGCGAGCCGGCTTCGGGGGCGGGAAGGAGGCTCGGGCCCTGTCGGAATGTTCTGGCCCTATCAGGCCGTTTCCTGTCCGCCATGTTGGAAGCAGATTCCTGTCAGAGGCCCGGCCGGCGCTGCTGGAGGGAGGGCGGGGAGCGGCGGAAGGACTCACCTCGGGGAATGGGGGGGCGGGAGAGAGGGGTGAAAAAGAGTTTATATGGCGCGAGGAGGCTGGGATAACAGTAAAAGAGAGAGAAGCAGGCCTGTGAGGGGAAGAGAAGGGGGGTAAAGAGCGCTGAGGATGCGGAGTGTTGGGGGAAGGTATTGGAGTGCAACGTGTGGGGGTAAAAGAGGGGATAATGGAGGGAGGGGTAAGGCATGCAGGGTGTGGGGATAGGGGAATAAGGTAACGGAAGAGGGGGTAAGGATCGCAGAGAGTAGGAGTAAGAGGATAATGGAGGGGTGGTAAGGCATGCAGGGTGTGGATATGAGGGGGATAACGTAACGGAGGGATGGGGGTAAGAGGATAGGGATAAGGTGGGGAAGGGTATAAAGTGAGAGGATAATGGAGGAGGGGAAAAGCATGCAGAGTGTGGAGATGAGGGGTGAGTAAGCTGGAAAGAGGGGATGGGGATAATGGAGGAGGGGTAAGGCATGCAGGGTGTGGAGATGAGGTGGGATAAGAGAAGGTGGGGGATAGGGTAAGAAGGGATGGGGATAAGAGGGAGAGGATAAGGAACACACTACACAGGGTGTTGGGGTAAGAGGGAGAAGGGGTAAGAAGCAGTTGAGGGCAGGAGTGTGGGTGCTATGAGCCACTACTTGCACATCTCACTATATTCTCTTTGAAGAGAGTGTGACTGCCCTTGAACATTTTTATTGTGAGATTTCAAAAGCTGAATTGAATTTAAACCTTATCTTAAAAATAAAAAATCTGTGACTGCTCTGCACTTGGTAGGATGCATCAGCAGGGAAAGACAAGCCTGGGAGTTTGCTAATTCATTACAGCCAAATAGTCATTCAGGGCTGGGTTTATTTCTGATTTTATTCTGACAGAAAAGCTTCTAAGTTGCTTTTTTGTATACTAGTAAAAGAATCTGTATAGTTACCTAATAGGAACAGGCATTAGTATAATCTCATTCAGGAAAATAACCATTTTGGGCTCAGCAAAGACCTTTTTTTCTCTCTCCCCCACCACAATTGTTTTTCTGTCCCTTTTACGGATCCAGAATTCACTGGTTCGATTAATCCCAGTGTTGACCATTTCATAAGGAGACCGGTTTCCGAAATAATTAAAAAAAGAAAAAAAGAATTTCCTTGTTTTTACTAGATTTAGCGTTCTACCTCATACCAATAAGCATGCAGCTTCAATATAAACTGTATATTTGAGAGAAAAGAAACTTAGTGTTCCAACCAGTTTGAGTATGCCAGCAATTAACACAAGAAGGGTGGACTCTTGGGACTCTGTATTTAACTTGGACCTTAGGCACCGTTTGGAAAGGGGAATGCGTGCAGCTACATCAAACCTTAGTAGGTTGTGCCCATAGCTATTCTCCTATTATGTGTCTGTAGGAAAAGATTAGAGAACTAGACCCTCTGTCTGTACCTACATAATGCAGGCACACCAGTTACTACAGACACGTGGGGCAAGAGCCTTGAGACTTTCTAGTGGCTACAGAGTTAGTGGGAGATCTGCGATTCAGACAAATTAGTTATTGCATCCTTTTGTTCTGTCTGCTCAAACAGTTCACCACCAAATGACATCACAAGAAACATCTGAAGACAAATTTTATGGTTTTGTTTTGTGTACAGTGTTGTAAAGGTTATCTTCACTTCAGGCTGTTTTTAAAACCTAATCTGTTTAAGGAAGTGTTTGGATATATTTGGTAGAGGGTTACCTGTTTTAATTTATGAGGGAGGCAGGATTGTTTATTTTTTGATACATTGGTAGTAGTCATTTTGTTACACGTGTTAATTTGTTTTCTGTATCATTTTATGATTAGCAATTGGTTCAGGAACTGACTAAAACAGGAGCAATTTTAGATTTAATTCTCAGTGGAGTGCATGATTTGGTGAGAGAGCTAATGGTGGGGCCGCTTGGGAATAGCGATCCTAATATGTTCAGATTTTAAATTAATGACTGGAAGGGGGACAATAAGTAAATCCACAGTTCTACCATTAAACTTTCAGAAGGGAAATTTTGATAAAAATAGTTAAAACCAAAAAAAACAAACCTGAAAGGTGCAGCTAAAGGTTAAGACTTTGCAATAGGCGTGGACATTGTTTAAAAAAACAAACAAAAACCATTTTAGAAGCGCAGTCCAGATGTATTCCACAAATTAAGAAAGGTGGAAGGAAAGTCATACAATTGCTGGCATAACTAAAATGTGAAGTGAAAGAGGCTATTTTATCCAAAAGATCTTCATCCAAAAATTGGAAGAACAATCCATCAGAAGAAAATAGGATAAAGCATAAGCATTGGCAAGTTAAATGTAAGACATTGATAAGACAGGCTAAGAGAGAATTTGAAAAGAAGTTGGCCGTAGAGGCAAAAACTAACAATAAAACTTTAAAAAATATATCCAAAGCACAAAGCCTGCAAGGGAATCAGTTGGACTGTTAGATGATCGAGGGGTTAAAGGGGCACTTAGGAAAGATAAGGGCATCGTGGAAAGATGTTGGGGAGATACCAATTCCAGAGACGGTTTTCAAGGATGATGATTCAGATGAACTGAACCAAATCACGGTGAATCTGGAAGATGTGGTAGGCCAGACTGACAAACTGTAGTAAATCAACTGGATCGGATGGTATATATGCCAGGGTTCTGAAAGACCTAAAAAATGAAATTTCAGACCTATTTCAATTAATTTGTAACTTATCATTAAAATCATCTGTTGTACCTGAAGATTGGAAGATGGCCAATGTAACCCCAACATTGAAAAAGGGCTCCAGGGGTGATCCAGGAAACTGTAGACCAGTGAGCCTGACTTCAGTGCTGGGAAAAATTGTGGAAATTGTTGTAAAGAATAAAATCACAAAACATTTACATAGACATGGTTTGATGGGACACAGCCAGAATGTATTTACCCAAGTGAAGTCTTGCCTCACAAATCTCCTACTTTTTTTTTTTTTTTTTAAGGTGTGAATAAATGTGGACAAAGGTGAGCCGGTAGACATGGTGTATTTGGATTTTCAGAAAGCATTCAACAATCCCACATGAGAGACTTCTTAAAAAAAAACAAAAACCTAAAATGTCATGGGATAGGAGGCGATGTCCTTTTGTGGACTGCACACTGGTTAAGACAGGAAACAGAGAATAGGATTAAATGGACTGTTTTCACAGTGGAAAAAGTTAATCAGTGGAGTTCCTTATGGATCCTTACTTGGACCGGTGCTTTTTAATATATTTATAAATGATCTGGACAGGGGTACGACAAGTGAGGTAAACAAATTTGTGGATGACACAAAATTATGTAGAGTAGCTAAATCTCAAGTGGACCTTGTGAAAGTGGAAGATGAAATTTAATGTGTACAAGTGCAAGGTGATGCCTATAGGGAAAAATAACTCTTGCTTTAGTTACACAATGTTAGGTTCTATCTTAGGAGTTACCATCCAGGAAAGAGATCTAGGCGTCATAGTGGATAATACATTGAAATCATTGGCTTAGTGTGCTGTGGTGGTCAAAAAAAGCAAACAATGTTAGGGATTATTAGGAAGGGAACGGTAAATAAAACAGTGGATATCATAATGTCTCTGTCTCACTCCATGGTGAGATCGCACCATGAATACTGTGTGCAGTTCTGGTTGCCACATCTCAAAAAGGATATAGTTGCGATGGAGAAGGTACAGAGAAGGGTGATCAAAATGATAAAGGGGATAGAACAGCTCCCCTATGAGGAAAGGCTAAAGAAGTTAGGGATGTTCAGCTTGGAGAAGAGACAACTAGTAGAGGGATATAAGAGGTCTACAACATTGTGAAAGGATTTGACAGGTTCATGTAAATCAGTTATTTACTCTCAGATAATGGACTAGGGGGCACGCCATGAATTAGCAAGAAGCTCATTTAAAACAAATTGGAGAAAATTCTTTTTCACTCAATGCATAATTAAGCTCTGGAATTCATTGCCAGAGGTTACGTCAGTTAGTGTAACTGGGTTTAAAAAAGGTTTGGATAAGTTCCTAGAGGAAAAGAACATAAACTGCTATTAATCAATAAGGAATAGTAGCTTGGGATCTATTTAATGTTTGGGTACTTGTGACTTGGATTGGCCACTGTTAGACACTGGATGCTAGGGTTGGATGGACTCTAGGACTGGCATATCTTATGATATTGTTTGATTATGATACTTTTATACATTGCTCAGAGCCCCAGTAAGGCGATTAACAAATGTAATAAGTAGAGAGAAGGCTCTCACTTCTTTGGTCTAATCTGTTGCATCAACATTTTTAGTCCCTTTTCAGTATCAATAACACAGTCATTGTATAAATAATTTCACTCGGAAAAGACTTCTTGAAATTCAAAGTTCCTCTTAATATTTTTTGTATCCCCTTCAAGAGAGGGGTCTGGTGAATTGTGAGGAAATACTTAGTCCAGTGCTAATATCTTGGTTCTGATAGGATAATATCCATCATGCATGGCATCCTTAATGATTACGGTCTTCTCCAGTCAGTTAGAGAGAGATGTTATGCCAGGGATAATGAGCCCTGCTCCTTGAGTACTGTAAAGTGATTAAGTACAATGAATATTCACAAGATTCATTTTCATACAACTCTGGTTTATGGTAAATTAGCAAAAGTATCCATTCTTCGCCCAGGTTATTGTTATAATTATAGTACTTTTATTTTCCTCTAAATCCCAGCTACTTTTCCCATCAGCCTTTCGGCTCCGCCTGGAGTCGTCTCCTCCATCAGTCTGAACGGCAGAAACTCATCACTCTGTTGCCAGTCCCTGTCTGGCAGCACACAAGCATTTTCTAACTTGCAAGCCAACACTGTCTTCTCAGATGATAAATTGGTACCACTCCATTTTGGCAAATGTAATTTTTAAAAAATATTTGCTTATCCTCCCAGGCCTTTGCAGGCCTCTCACTCTCCTCCCTTTGTCTCTCCATCTCTTGCAGCTCTCTCACCTCTCTCCTTACCCTTTCACACCTGCTATAACTGCCACTTGGGCAGCCTTCATCTGACGGTGGGGTGGTAGACACATACCCATCCCTCGAGGCAGAGTCTCTTTTGATCTGTAATGCTCAAAGATAAAACTATGCATTGTAGTAAGCTTCAAGAACACAATCCAAATGATTGACTCTTATTTTCCTGAGGTAATATTCAGTAGCATAGCTAGGACCAGCCATTACAGTTATAGGAGATTATGCCTTTGGATGGCCACTTGGTTATATTTATGTAGGTTTTCCTGAAAGAAAGACCTTTTTTTTTTTTGATAACTTGGGCATTTGTTTTCCTGCACTTTCCTAAAGCTGCTAGCCAGATTTTTAAAGTTCATGCTACACTGCAGGCTATTTGAGAAGGAGAGTTAGGATGGGGAGGGCAGGCATGCAGCTGGCCAGCTTTCTGATCTATATTGATAGATTTCCCAGGTACTCGTGCGGTTTTGCACTTACCAGACAGGGTCTGACTCATTCCAGGGACACAATGAAACTTTATTTTATTCTGTCTGTTTCTCAATCTCTGAATCCAAACTATGCTTTGGTTCGTTCCTTCCAAATATGTCACAGGGCTTGTACAAGTGTGACACTGGTGGCTGGATTTGGAGCCCATAGTTACAGGGTTCTGGAAGGATCTGGCTTCCAGTCTCGGGGTGATCACTGCAATGAACTAGGGAAGAAAAACTGGGGGAGAGAAGTATCTATTAAAACAGGAAAAAAATCACTAGATAGCTGCAAATGAAAGCTTATGGAAGTTTGTTGTGGGGTTGTGGCAACTGAAAGGAAGATCATGTTGTGTTTATGGGAATTTATGTTCTTGTGTACCCAAAGAGAGAGAATATCAGCCAGGCAAAATTGGTCTTTATATGTCGTCAGTTACTCTGCAGATGTGCACTCCTCATGTTCTAACATTTGTTTGTGTATTTAGGTTATGGAGAGCTGAATGGCAATGCAGGAGAAAGAGAGAACTTTCTGAAGAACCTGGGCTGTGATATCTCCATCAGGATACCTAATGGCAGCCAGCAGCTGGTAGACACCAACTTCCCCCCTAAGCAGACTGTAAAGGCCAGCACTTTGGGGAAAGTAGGAAACAAAGCCAAAAGTTTCATTCAGAAAAACAGTATGGACAAAAAGAATGACAAATATTATGAGAGCACCCCTAAAGAAAACAAATCTACAGACAGGAACGAGGCAGTATCAATTCTTAATGGTGTTGTAACAACAAATTCTGGCTATATCACTAATGGTTATGTTAGCAGAGCTCTAGACAACGATGGTAGTGGATCCGAGAGTGGATATACCATACCGAAGAAACGGAAAGCACGGCGCAACAGTGCCAAGGGCTGTGAAAACTTGAACTTGGTGCCAGAAAATATAATGCAGCAGGAGGTGAATGTCCCATCCTTAAAACAGGACTCTGAGAATTTCAAGGCTGAGCACCTTGCTGAACAAAAGGGAGGCCGTGTTGACACTTCTAAGTTGGTTTGGAAATACGAAGCTGGGCTTGGAGGAACCGGCCGTGGGAAGCCTCTGACTGGAGATATACAGAGGAAAAACTCAGATGCCAAACCTGCCATCAGCAAAAAGTTTGATGACCGACCCAAAGGAAAACATGCCCAAGCAACTGCTTCTAAAGAGGATTCGTGGACATTATTTAAACCTCCCCCAGTTTTCCCAGTGGATAATAGCAGTGCTAAAATTGTACCTAAAATAAGTTATGCAAGCAAAGTTAAAGAGAACCTCAACAAAACAGCTCAGAGCCCATCTGTGTTGTCGTCCTCTTCGTTGTCATTTACTGGAGAAGCTGCAGTGCAAAAAGCGGGTCGCCTAGCCCAAGTCCCCATGTCTGCTATGAAATCTGTTACTTCAGCTAACTTTTCTAATGGGCCGATTTTAGCAGGATCTGATGGTAAAATATATCCTGCCGGATCCCAGCCACTGCTCACGGTAACACCCATGTCTATTGGGGCTGAGGTAGTCTCCCAGGACCTGACTACTTCTGTAGCAGTCATTGATCAAAAGAAATCTAGCCTTTTTATCTACCCTTCAAATATGCAATCTGTGCTTTTGGGCAGCACACAGGTGGATCTGCCTTGTCAGACCAAGCAGCAAAGCCTGGGGGATATCTTCCAGAATCAGTGGGGGCTGTCATTTATAAATGAGCCTAGTGCTGGCCCAGAGGCTGCCACTGGGAAACTGACAGATAGTAAAATCATGGAAGTGACATTTCAAGGGGAATATGCTGCCACTTTGGTTTCACAGGGTGCTGAAATAATTCCCTCAGGAACAGAATGTCCATCGTTCCCCAAGGCTTATGAGCTGGATAAACGGACTAGCCCGCAAGTTCTTAGTGGTATGATGAAACCTGTCCCTGGGACTGCCAGTGAGGGTAATGTGCAACCCTTGGAACCACATCATATAGGTGAACTGCAAAAATCAGATGCCAGTAGCCAAGGTGCTTTAGTGTTTCTCTCCAAGGACTATGAGATGGAAACACCTCTGGTCTCTCCTACAAACACTTTGTTATCCTCCGCCAAAGAACAGAGGTACCAGGGAAGCCTAGAAAGAAAAGATAGCTGGGGTTCTTTTGACCAGAGAGCTGCTGTTCTATATCACACTAAAGGTACCAGTTTAATTTTGGTTTTTTTTTTTTTGTTGGGAAGATGATATAGTGATTTGAGGTTTATTGGTCTGAATAAATTAGGTTACAGAGACCTAATTGAACTTATCAATGGTGTTGCACTGTGATTTCCAGAACTTCAGAATCTATGCTTCCTTCAGGTGAGTCGGTGGTTTTCAGTCACTGACTTGGTGAAAGGAGCATAGCTTACAAAAGCTAGTCACAAATATATTAAGAACATAAGAAATTGCCATACTGGGTCAGACCAAGGGTCCATCAAGCCCAGCATCCTGTTTCCAACTGTGGCCAATCCAAGTCACAAGTACCTGGCAAGTACCCAAACATTAGATAGATGACAAGCTACTATTGCTTATTAATTACCGTAATAGCACTATAGTCCAATAAAAAGGTCTTGTCTACAGCTTATTTGATCCTTATTTTCACATACTCTGTGTCTTTAGAAAGAAGGATGTAGTGTTAACGTTCAGATCTCTGAGACTCCACCCTGAATACTGTGTGCAATTCTGAAGACCATAGGGGTAATTTTCAAAAGGATTTGCATGCTTAAAACTGGAAATGCACTTTTAAGCGTGGAAATGGGCTTTTGAAAATTGCTACGTTAGTATGTTACATTTACACACTGAACACCTTTGAAAATTACCTCCCATTTCTACAAAAGGGCATTGGTGGCTCTTCTTTGAATCGCCTCCTCTTTACCAACGTGGTGTATGGCTGTGTCTATAAGCTATATAGAGAGAGGCAACATGAACTAAAGATACTCTTATGAAGGAAAAAGGGAGCTATGATACAAATATTACAATATCTAGTAAGTTTCGATAAAGTACCAGAGTGAATAGCTCAAGGGCAAAGGGTCATCCTGGTCCTTAGGATGTTTTAACATCCTGTTATCACTGGATCTCAGGTGATCCCCCCACTATATCAGAAACTCTATCCCCTTTTGAAAGTATCAGGCCCAGTATCCCCCCCAAATGTGTCAATCCCCAGTTGCCAGCACAGTTCTTCAGCAGATAGTCCAGGACTTTCCTACTTCTAGGTGACGCCACAGCCAGGATGTCCCAATCAGTATCCAGAAGATTGAAATCTAGCAGTTTTGTGAATGTCCTCAATTAAATCTCTATCATGCCTTCTGCCTGCAGACGTCCCTATATCATACCAATATAAATGGAAGTTCCATATTCCAGGTTAACCCACAGTGCCTCCTCTGTACCTTTATAAGCATTGCTGTTATATATCTCTATTCCTACCCTGTACCTCCTGAATAAATGAGATAACATGCTTAATAAGTGGGGTGTTAAGAACAATGAAATGAAAATTGTAATATATATATTTGTCTATATAAAGACATATATATATATATATATATATATATATTTATGTCTTTATATAGACAAGTAAACAATTATTTTAAAAATACAGGCAATACTTCACAACAATACAAATCAATTTAAAAACATATCCAACCAAAGCCAATATAGAAAAACAATGTATCCTCATGCTGTGAGCATTTGTATACATAGCTTCCCAGATGTAACCCTCTTTTCCCATTTCTCTTATGTGTTTAAAGATTTACTTACATGGGTACTTTCACTTACTTTGCGCTTGCCCACCCAGCCCTGCCTGTCCTAGTTTAAGGCTCTCCTCCTGTAGGTTTGTCAGTCTGGTGTGGAAAATGCTGAAACCCCTATCTCTGCTCAGCAGTGCTTGGAATATCATTCTAGGGTCCAGGAAGCTGAAATGCTGTCATTGATACCATGAGCGTTTTGGCTTTTTTGGACAGTGGGATGATGATCCAAGGACTGCTGAACAGATAGGAGGTCCACATGTCAAAGAAGGGGTGTAGTGTCTTTCAAAACAGACTGGAAAACCTACCGAGGGTGACTTTTAAACTAGGATAGTTGTGGATGGGTGGACAAAGCATGAAGGAAAATAAACCTTGAAACACTCAGAAATGGGAAAAGAGAGCAGCATCTGGGAAGCCTTGTATACTAGTACTCATAGTATCAAAATAAAGTCCCAGATTTTAGAGACTGTCTTGGAAGAGGCTGATTTATTTATTTAAAAATGTATGTCCTGCTCAATAATCAGTTATTGGTGGTTAACAATAAAACATACAATGAATGACAGATCAATATCTGATAAAATTTTCAACTAAAAAATAGTGATGTTTACCAATATAAATAAACTGGACTCTGCTGGTTGAGACTAGTGAACTTAAGCAGGTATAACCTGCTTATGTAGGCCTAACTATTGTGCTGCCATTCATAAATTACTGATTGGGCTATGAAACTGCAATTCATACCCATAGTAGTCACAGAGATGTAGTACACAAAGAACCATGACTTGGATATAGTTATCAGCATAATAATTCCTCTAATAGCATATTTGTATGTGACGACATAAATTCTTATTCAAGATGACCTTCATAATGGGCATTCCCAGCCAAGTAAAACTGCCTTCAGTTGCTTTTTATTTAATCATCTGTCAAATCTATATAACTGGACAGAAAATATTTAGTCTTTTTTTTTTTCCATTGTTTCTGCAAATAAAATATCTTATCTGACTGTAGAAAATATCTTCCAAGTTGTGGACACAGCATATCTTTATACACTCATCCCCAACATGGTTCGTTTTCAAATGGAACTCTTCTCCACTGTATGTTCAGGTTAAAATTTTAGCACTGAAGTGTGATGATACTATCACACGGACAAATTTAATAATGAAGTATGAATGATGGGTTGTAGCCTCAATATAGTCGGATACATAGTGGAAAGCTCAAAACCTGGACCATGTAGGGGTTGAATGTATGAAGTTATGCTTTTGTCCACAACCTGGAAGATATTTTCTAGGGTCAGATATTTTATTTGTAGAAACATTGAAAAAAGACTTTAAAACATTTTCTGTTCAGTTATGTGGATTTGACTGATGATTAAACAGAAGGCAATTGAAGGCCTTTTTACTTGGCTGGGAGTGCCTATTATGAAGATCATCTTTAATAAGAATTTATAATGTAACATACAAATATACTATTAGAGGAATTATATTGATTACGGATTCCTTCCATTCCACATAGCAGTTTTTGGGATATAGTTATACCAGGCTGCAGCCTATTTGGGACAGACAGGCTAGGAAGAAAGAGAGGAGTGTCACTGTATGTGTGTGTATGTATATTGTAATGAGTATAATGAGGTACAACCTGACAGGAGGCATAAAAAGCAGACACATACTAAGAAGAAGAAAAGCAACCTGAGGGTTGAACAACAGTTCTGTTGCTTTAATAGGTGTTATGGTATGTGTGTATATATATTGTAATGAGTATAATAAGGTACAACCTGACAGGAGGCATAAAAAGCAGACATATACTAAAAAGAAGAAAAGCAACCTCAGGGTTGAACAACAGGGGAGCATCCAAGTACAAAATAAAGACTACAACTCCCAGGATCTAAGGGAAGGGCCTTGCTTCCCTTAGATGCTCAAGGATCCTGGGAGTTGTAAATAAAGATAAGAGGAAAAGAGGCCACTGTGGTTTTCTAAAGAAGTGGCTGAAAATGTAAGGGAAAAAGTTACTGTTCATAAACTACAAGAGACTGCAGAAAGAGGAAAACGGGCAACCGTATCTGGAAACACTAAGAAAGTAGTCAGGAATGCATAGATGCTAATGGAAGAAAAAATAGGTAGTACAGTAAAACAGGAAGACAAATACTTTTTTTTTTTTTTACATGTTAGTGAAATGCAAACATGATTATAAAATTCAAAGGTGAAGGGACAAAATACATAGAGGCTCATGGGAAGAAAGCAGAACAACCAAAATATTTTTGTTTAGTGTTCACTGAGGAAGAGCTTGGAGTAACACCATAGAAAACTGCCACAAATAAGAATGAGGGTGAGTTAGACTTCAGACGATTTTCAGAAGACTGTATTCATGAGGAGCTGGCAAAACTAAAAGTAGATAAAGCAATGGGGCTGGATGGTAAATATTTGAGAGCATTAAGGGAACTTAGAGAAGTTGTGACCATTTCAATGCTTCTTTATAGTCAGGAGTGGTTCCAAAGGATTGGAGAGGTAGGTAGATAGAGGTGGTTCATTTCCTTTTCACAAAAGTGGAAGTAAGGAGGAGTCTGAGAACTACAGGCTGGTTAGTCTGACCTCTGTAGTGTACAAATCAATGGAATTGCTGCTGAAACAGAGGATAGTGCAGTTTCTAGAATCCAATGAATTACAACAGGGGTGGCCAACTCTGGTCCTTGAGTCACAAAAGGCCTGGTTTTCAGGATATCCACAATAAATATGCTTGTGGGAAATCTCCATATAGTGGAAACAGTGCATGCAAATCTAGCTCGTGGATATCCTGAAAACCAGGCCTGTTTGTGGCTCTTAAGGACTGGAGTTGTCCACCCCTCGATTACAAAATCTAAGACAGAATGGCTTTATAGAGGTAGGTCTTGTCGGTTAAATTTAATCAATTTTTGACTGGCCAGAGAGTTAGATCTTCTTACTTAGCTTGTATTGCATATTCAGTTTATAAATGTAATTAATACATATATTAGGGAAGAGAACTAGCTATAGTCTACTTAGATTTCAGCAAGGCCATTGAAATTGTTACTCATAGATGATTTATAAAGAAACTGAGTGCTGCAGCTGACGGGGTTAAAACCTGGTTGAAGGTGATAAAGTGTAGTTGACGCCAAGGAAAGGGGGGTTATCAGTAGTGTGCCACAGGGATTGTGACTTGGTCTGATTTCTGTTTAACAGAAGTCTTTTGGGAAAGGTTTGCCTTTTTGTGAATGAAAAACCTGCAACAAGGTAGACAACCTGGAATTTGTGGAAAACATGAGAAGGGATCTAGTGAAGCTTGAAGAATGGTCTAGCGTTTGGTAGCTAAGATTTACTGCTAAAGAATGCAGAGTCTTGCATTTGAGTTGCAAAATTCCAAGAGAGCAGTATAATATAGGGGATGAAGTTCTGATGTGCACAAAACTAGAGACGGGTGATCATATATGCTGAACTTAAGGTGACCAAACAGATTGGTAAGGCAGCACCAAAAGCCAGAAGTTTGATTGCATAAGGAGAGGAATAACTTACAGAAAAAAGGGTGTAATACCTATATAAAGTTCTGTTAAAACCCTATTTTGAATACTGTGTACGGTTCTGGAGACTGCAGGAAATGGATATCAACAAGATGGAGTTTGTTCTAATGGGTGGCTATTGTCACAGTTGTGAGCCCTTGTGCTGTAGTGTGGTTGACGCAGCCTAGTAGGCAAACTTACTAGGCCTATGCTGACAGCTGGTGGACTCGCCCCTGGCTAGGGCTGAGCTGAGCGTTCACCTATAAAATGTCAGTTCCCCACAGGTTCAGTCTTTGGGTTCCAGGGGCTGGCAGGACTTAGGCAAGAGTCCCAGAGGGCACTCAGAGAGAGAATCCAGAGCCTGCTGAAGTCAGTGCAGGCAGTGATCAAAGAGAAGTCTGGGTCTGTAGCAGAGATCAGTACCAGGCGAGAGGAAGGTCCGGGTCCATATCAGAGGTCCGTACCAGGCGATCAGGCAGATGGAGGACAGAGCAAGGCAGGATCTGGAACAAGGCAGCAGGAGTAAGACAGGGCTGGAACAGGAAGAAGGCTGGAGTGAGGCAGGGACCAGGAACATGGCAGGAGAAGTCACACGCACTGTAAGGTAATAGGAGGATTTATTGCTGAGGCATTGGCAGAAAGCATGGCTGGAGTTCTTATTACGTGCCATGCTGACATCATCAGAGAGCGTTAGGGTCGTGATGCTTCTTAAAGCATCACGTTCCTAGAGAAGGCAGTATCGGGGAGCACAGAATGGTGGTTTCAATGCCCCTGGAGGAGCCTCAACGACATCCTATTGCTGCTGGACTCAGTGGACCAGACCAGATATGGCCTGAACTGAGGGCTTGTCTCCCAAATTCATGGTCTCAGCAAACTTGCATAGTTGTGAGCCCATGTGCTGTGTTGTGGTTGACGCATCCTAGTAGGTGAACCTGCTAGGCCCACGCTGACAGCTGGCAGACATGCCCCTGACTGGGACTGAGATGGACCTTCACCTATAAAAGACCTGTTCCCTGCAGGTTGAGCCTTTGGGTTCCAGGGACCAGCAGGTGACTGTCCCAGAGGGGCAGTCAGAGAGAGAGAGAGAGAGAGTCCAGAGCTGGGCTGAGGTCAGGGCAGGCAGTAATCAGTCTGGGTCCATAGCAGAGGTCAGTATCAGGCAGCAGGAAAGAGGATGATCTGGGTCCAAAGCAGAGGTCTGTACTAAGAAATTTTGTAGACAGAGGACTGGGACAGGGCAAGGCAGGAGGCAGAGGCAAGGCTGGGACCCGGAGCATGACAAGGCAGGAGCAGGAAGAAGTGGCAGGATTAAGGCAGGGCTGGAACAGGAAGAAGGCTAGAGCAAGGCAGGGTCAGGAGCATGGCAGGAGAAGCAACACACATTGCAAGGTTGCAGGAGGACCTCCTGTTGAGGCATCGGCAGGAAGCGTGGCTGAGGTTTTTATTCCCAGCTGTGCTGACGTCGTCAGGGAGCGTCCGGGCTGCTGTTCCCACATGTGGTCTTAGGCCGATGCATGGTGTGCATGTGCGCTTAGAGAGGACAACGCCGGGGAGCACGGAATGGCGGCGTCCATGCCACTGGAGGAGCCTGAGCCTCTGCGAGCAGCCAGACATTAGTTATTAAAATGGTTAGTAGTCTTCATCATAAAAAATATGAGGACATACTTAGAGGCTGATGCAATATCGGGTGCTGAGCTCAGTGTGCCGCTAAACTTGCGGTTGGATGCACATTTTGGACGCATTAGACATACGCCAAAGCAATATCGGGATTAGTGTATTCAAATATTCGTCCATATCGGCGAGTAGCTAATAGCGCTCATCACATGCAAATGCCATGTTGAGGCGATTAGCTAGTACCTCCATTGGGTAAAAAAAAAAAAAAAAAAAAAAGTGTGCCTAACGTGCACGTTTTAACCCTCAAATTAACGCCGGCACAGTGTTAAGCTTTGAGGCACCCCAAGCCATGCACAGAAAAGCAAAAATACAGCTTTTCTGGGGTTCCTCTAATATTGTTACAATACTAAGCAGGAAGAACCACAGAAAGCTGCAACATGGAAAAAAAAAATCTTGATAGCAGTCAGGTTAGGAAAAGGGAAGCTCAGTTTGTGAGCATTCATTTTCCTAACCTGTGGTTGTGCACGAGTTAGGAAAACAGATGCTCGGAAAATTGTGCCCATTTTCCTTACCTGTGCACAGCCACGTCTCCTGGGCGCTTGATGCCATGGACGCACAATTTATCCATTATGCGTCCCTTTTAGCGTACCAGCTCATTTGAGTATTACATCGAGCACCCAACAGAGGGGATCTGCACAAGTTCAAAAAAAAAAAAGTGTTTCCGGATTGGACGCGCAATTTTTACACGCATGATATTTCATCAGCCCCTTGAAGATCTAAACGTGTATTCTGGAGGAAAGGGAAGTGTGGGGGGGGGGGGGTATGATAGACATTTAAATACCTCCAAGGAATAAATGCACAGGAGGCAAAGCTTCTGCACTGAAAGGAGGCTGTAGAACAAGGGGTCATGGGATCAGGATGCATGAAACAGCCTCCCAGTGGAGGTGATGGAGACGAGCAGAGGGGATCTCTGAGGGAGGGGAAGATGTAGTAAAGCTGAGAAGGAAGTGAGGTTAGGCAGACTTGATGGGCCTTATTGTCTTTATCTGCCTTTTATATTCTTTGTTTCACTTGACGCTTCTAAAATCTGTTGTCAGAAGACATAGTTACAGAGGCTAGATGGTAAGATCAGCCCATGAGGGCTATTGTTGCCAAGTTTCCATGTCTGTAGAGTTGTCACTGCCAATGGGACGTTATTTTCTTCTGTGTTTGAGCACTGAGCAGTGGTGCGCTGCTGGGTGCATCACAAAGCATTCATTGTTGAGTGCCATCTTCCATGTGAAGGTTGGCAGCCCTGGTGCCAGTTCTGTCTGTGCTCAGCTCTACTCTTTTTTTTTTTTTTTTTTTGTAGCCAGGTCGTGACCATATTTTTAATGTCATTGTCCCAACTGCTTTCCTTTTTCTCTCCCTCTTGCCCTGTATCATGCTCTCCAGGGCTAATTTGCAAGCAGAGCCTGAGTACAGGACCAGCAGAGCTTATTTTCCTTTCAGCTAAGTCTTCTGCTAGAGTTCTTCCATTTCTCCATCTTGAGCGCTCTTGAACTGTTAACAGTGAGGTGAATATAAAGAGATTTGTGGGTAAAAAGGAACACCATTTGTTAATAGATGGTCAGAGGGTGGGGTAGAAAAATAGAAAATTTAGGCATAGGCCAGAAATCTTTAGGTGCCAGGGAATCATTTTCCTTTTATTTTGCCTTTTTACTTTATTTTGTTTTTCGTTTTGACTAATTTTTATTTTTATTTCTTTTCCTTTATTTTTCCTTTTCTTTGCTGTCCCTTCCTCCATCCCCCTGTCAAGGCACTCTCCTTACTTCTCCCTGCTTCTGTTCTTTCCAGATGCACAACTTCCATTTCACTACTTTTCCTACACCTCCCTCCCAGCACACTAGCACAAAACAAGTCTTACCTGACACAGCAGCAACACTTGGTGTCAAGCCCCCTGATGACAATTGCTTGGGCAATTAGTGTCTGTGCCACCCTAATAAGTTGCATGTGTCTACAAATTAATGTAAAATTGAATATATGCCATGAAAGGTACAAAATTCCTTATTTTTTTGGTCTTATTTTGCTAACATAGGCATCAAGATTTTTGTCAAGTGAGGTATCTCTAATGCAATGCCATGCCATTGTAATTCAGTTTAGTGTTATTTTTGTCCCCTCCATAAAATTATCGGGATTAATGACTGTTCTAAATCTCTGCCCATAACCAGATGTTAATGGTCAAGTGATCATGAATTGCCAGGAAATGATCAAGGAAAATTCAAATTTTAAAGGGATACGTGAGTAGATTTTACCGGTGTTTAAATGCATTTACTCTCTGTAAATTGGCATTTTCACATGAGTCGGGGATTTTCTAACATCTGCATGGCAATGAACTAACCAGTTTTACCAATTAGTCTACCAGTTTGCCCAGTCCATCTGCAACTCATAAAGATCTTTCTGGCTCTTCAGAAGTCCCATTTCACCCAGATCCTTCAACCAGACATTTTTTCATATTTAAGATGTTAATAATCACTTATTCCAGATACAGAGGAATAAATATATGCAAGTAGGAGCCAAATTTACAGAATGCCACTGACCCAGCCCCCCTCCCTTTTTTTTTTTTTTTTTTTAACACACGTGCAAATTAGTCATGGACCCTGATTTATGCGTGTATGTTGAGGCTTTTAAAACAGCATATATTCACACATATGCTATATTACACTTATAAGTACTGTGTTTTTCTGCATGCAACTTTTGTAAATTCATGAGTTACTGTGCTATAATTGGGCACACTAACAAAGGTACACTAAATGAAAAATTCAAATACATATTTTGTGACTTTTGTTTCAATTTAGAAACATTACCACTTTTGGGCTCATAACAACATGGTAAATGATGGTAGAAAATGACCAAATGGGGCCCGCCCAGTCAGTCCAGCTGTTATTCTTCCACTTTGGGTTGAAGAGCATAAAAATTCCCATGCTAGCCCCAAAACCACTCCTCCCCTTCCCCCAGGTCTTTTTTAACCTGAACTTTCAACCCTTTCCTTCCACTGTGCTCCATATCTATCCCAAACATGACCAAAATCGCATGGAGCGTACCTTAACCATCTCTATCAGTAGGCCATTTCCGTCCTTGTCATCTTCCTCTGAATCTGAGACCGGCAGTAAATCCAATACCCAGGTGTCCTTCCATATCATATCTTTACATCTAACACAGTAAATGATGGCAGATAAATACCAAAATGGGCCCATTCTGTCTGTTCAGTTGAGACTCATTCATTTTGGGTAGATGTGCACACACACTTCCATATGCACCCCACCCCCAACTCTCTCTCCATGTCCTTTACCTGGCTTCTCAACTTGTCCTGCCACTGTGCTCCACATCTGCCCCAAGCATGATCCACTATGATGCTGGCCTGTACTACCTCTGCTGGTAGGCCATTGCTTCTTGCAAAACCAATTCTTAATCCAATTCCCAGGTCCCCTTTTATGTCTTATTACTCAGTTTTGTAATCCTTCACAGTCAGAGGTTAGTGTCGATGTTGTTAAACATGCCTTTGTGGAAGCCTGATGCTACTATTCCTCTGAATAGCCAGTGTCAGCCTGTGTATACACCCTTTACATTTTCAAGGGAATACCACAGCAATGTACTGAAATATTAATGGTATAAATTATACTACAATGTGAATAATGCGCGGCTAAACATAAATATCTGGTCAATACATCTCAAAAAGTGGTTTATTATTTGCAGGAATGGATAAAAATAAAGTTCTACGAAACACCTTTACAATTCAGAAAACAGGATCCCCGACACAGCCGTGTTTCGCATCAGGGCTGCGTCAGGGGGAAATCACCACTGTATATATATCTATAAGGAAAGAAACATATACAGTATTGAGCAGATTGGCTAACACAGAAGCAATGCAATCAGTCATAGAAACTTATAGAAACAAAGAACAAAAGGGAGGAATACCAGACTTACAGGCCAGTACAGTAAAGTGCGGCCGCGGTTACCCTGCTTCTAACCCGCTTTCTACTCACGATTTGGCCGCGCTTGGCCGCGTTAGTCCAACCTGCGACTCACTATCCCTTTTAACCCATCCTTACCGCTTCGGGTAACCCTTTCCGCCCGCGGCATGTATATGAGATGTAAACGATTGGATTAGCTATTCCCTCCCATTCAGTAACGTGCGCCCCGACTATCGCCTTTTTAACCTGCAGTTTAGCCGCGTCTTTAACCTGCTAAATTACCGCCTACCCTTACCCCTGCGTTAGAGGCAGGGGTAAGGGTAGGCGGCAAACTTTCCCCCAGCCCCCGCTCACCTGCCCTGGCCGTGTCCATGGGTGCCGGTCTCCGGGTCCTCTCTCCCCTCCTTCCGAAGCAACTTTAACCAAAAGAAAACCTAAAATCCCCTCCTCCCAAAGCAAGGCGCAGGACGAAAAGCGACTCGACATGTAAAGTATTGTGAATAAAGTGTAACCAAAGTTAACTTACTTTTTCTTTCAGCCCTCTCTGCCCTCCTCCGGAGGCACGCACCGCGGCTCCCCTGCCTCCCGGGGGCAGCCGGTGGCGAAAGCGGCTGCCAGCGAAAGCGCATGAACGGGCGTGTGTGACGTCACGGCGTAAGTTCATATGCTTTCGCTGGCTTGATCGCCCAAATTGACCGGTGCCCGTCAGCGAAAGCGTATGAACATACGCCGTGATGTCACACAGGCCCGTTCATGCGCTTTCGCTGGGTTGAGCGCCCGTGCACTATGGGCGTGCGTTCATCCATCTTCGCCGGCGGGGGCCGCTGGAAGCCGCTTTCGCCGCCGGATGCCCCCGGGAGGCAGGGGAGTCGCGGTGTGCGCCTCCGGAGGAGGGCAGAGAGGGCTGAAAGAAAAAGTAAGTTAACTTTGGTTACACTTTATTCACAATACTTTACATGTCGAGTCGCTTTTCGTCCTGCGCCTTGCTTTGGGAGGAGGGGATTTTAGGTTTTCTTTTGGTTAAAGTTGGGATCCACTTCCTGGTACCTGTCATTTGAAATGACAGGTACCAGCGCACCCAGGATACTGTATAGGCGCCGTATAGCATCTATACAGTAAAATGGATTGCGCTTCATGGACGCGCGTTGGACGCGGCTTGCATTTGCATGCCATTTAAATACAGTATCGAGCGGTATGTGATCCGAACTGTGCGTGCGGCAAACGTGGGTGCGCCCGGCACTGCCGCACTCTTTCTACCGAGTCCGTACTGTATCGGCCCGATAGTAAAAAGCAGAAGTGTGTATACTGGGTAAACTAGAGTGCAAACTTCCAGGATCTATATAGTGGAGATGAAAGTTAAAAAAAAAAAAAAAAAAAGGGGGGGGGGGGGGACACACACAGAAACGGCATTAAGACAAAAAAACAGGTGGAGAATACTATAATATAAATAATGTGTACCTAGAAGGAGATGGGTGAGGCTCCCATGCAGGAAAAAATCCTTAGAGGTAGTTATTGTTGAAGCTTTAAAAAACATGAGACATCAAGTCAGTGAAAGATCTAAAAGAGCAGAACCAAAATGAGAAGAAGCCAGGCTTAAGTTGCAAGGGAGTCTTCACTGCACCAGTGCAGGGTGCAAAGATCGTCCATGAGTAGAGGGTTAGCTCTTAATGTTCTGAAAGAAGAAACCAAGGGGTTAGGAGAGGGAAAGGAGGGGATGATAGAGGGACCAAAAACTAAAGAATGGCATACAAGGAGACCAATTAGTTATCTTACTAGTGAAGATAACTAGGTGTGGATACCAGAGGCAGAGCTGAAATCGAGGAGCGGCAGGCAGAGCCGGCCCGGCTCAAAATAGTTTTAAATTCTAGAAAGCCAAGACGACGAATAAATGAAAAAAACAGCCAAAATGTTGTGCCATCCTTGGGTGAAAAGAAATATTAAAAATAAAATAGTATTAACTAATTTTTGGCTAAACAAATGTGTGCAAGGAGAAACACTTTGTGACGAGGGAAAGGATGAAAGCGGTTTAACACCTTGGGTGAGGAGATTTTAAAATTGTGGGACCCGGAGTGTAAGATTACAAGGATAAAGATTTACCTGTATCGCTATAGTTCTGTGGATTTAGATATAGTCATTAAAGAGTTGTCGGATACAGGGCTCACTTCACGGAGCAGCAGAGAATGCCGACCTCAGCTCAAAGTAAATTTTCTGAAAAACCATAAAAGAAGCCAATGTGCAATGGTAAAAACAGTCGGGAATGTATGGGGGAGAGGGATAATGCTAAAACTGACGTAAATACCAATTGGCGGAAGACAGAACTGTGCAAGTTATAGGAGGCACTTTCTGTCAACAGTGAGACAGCGTAAAAATGGTGAAAAATAGAACCAGATGTGGGTATAGAAGGAATATAAGAATACTCACATGGGACGCTCTGGTTTACTAGTAACAGTGCGGCAGTGTAGTGTACAGAAGACTGAATTGGGTAATTTCAGATGAATAGTGCGCCAAAAATGGTCATGTGATTTTTTTATTTTTTTTTACTGAGCCAGTCCGAAGGCAGAGATAAGAGAACGGACAGTGTGTACAGAAACTGAAGCTAGGGAGACAAGGTGGATATGGGGGGGGGGGGGGGGAGAATGGAGAGGGGAGAGAGAAAAATGTGAGGGGAAGGAAGGGGGGGGGTTTGGAGAGGGGTGGTGGGGGAGGGGAGATGGACCAGAGAGGGGGGAGAGGGAGGGCAAAGTAGGAAAGACAAAAGGGGGGGGGAAACAAAGAGGGAGGAACAAACAGAAGGGGAGGGAGAAAGAAGGGGGAGGCTGGGGGAGAGGGGAAGATAGAGGAAAAAAAAAATTAAGTGTACTGGAGATCTAAAGAGCTAGTGAGACTAGCTGGGAAGAACAACCAATGTTGCTGTTAGAAAAAAGAGGACCATTCAATCTCACAGTTGAGACAATTAGGAATTAGAGTTTGGTTCGTAGATCCAGCATTGTTAATTTTTTAATCAGAGTTGATGAAAAATCTCCACCACAAATGGAACGTGGGAGTTGTTCAAGTGCGAAAAATGTAAACGACGTGTTATCGTAATCATAGGACTGCCAATGTGCAACCAAGGGTGCTTCAGCGCGGCCAGATTTCAAGCAGGAACGGTGTTCTATAATTCTCGCTTTTAACTGGCAGTTGGTTTTGCCTACGTATATCAAAGGACATGGGCGTAAGATACACAAATAACACCACTGGAAGCACACGTAGTGGGGTGTCGAATAGTGAATTGTTTAGATGTGTAAAAGATTGGATCGTTAAGGAATGAGTACAAACTGAGCATTGGATGCAGGGGGAATGCCCTCAAATGATGACATGTTGAGCAATGGGGTATTGGTTTGAGTCAGAGGAAACTAAAAAGTCCCATAATTTTCTCCCCACGTAAAGGAGAACCAGTGGAATTCTTTGAAAATAGAATGAGGTAAAAGTGTTCTCCAGTGGGCTTTAATGATAGAGATAATTTCTTTGCTATGAGGTGAAAAAGGAAGAATACAGGTGAGTTGGGAAGATGTATCCTTATTGTGTGGTGTGAATAGAAGATCCCGGTTGATGTAGAGGACTTTTTAAAAGACCCGTTTAATGGCCCGTGTTGGGTAACCCCAGTTGTGGAAACATGTGAACATAACTTTGGCTTGTGTAATAAAATCCTGTTGAGAAGAACAAATTCTCTGAAGACGGAAGGATTGACCCACTGCAATGTTATTCCGTAACGGACGTGGTTGATGACTGGTGTAATGGAGGGTGTTCCGGTCAGTGGGTTTATGGTATAGTGAGGTACTAAAAGAATTGTGATCACTAACAAGGATATCCAAAAAAGGAATCTGAGTGCAATGTAATTGTAAATCAAACTTGAGGTGAGTGTTAAGGTGTTAAGTCAATCATAAAACAAAAAGAATTGAACCTCCGTGCCTGTCCAAAAGATGTCATCTATATATCTGAGCCAAACCGGGAAAAACCACTTGAAAGGGGAATTGTAGATGAAATCTGATTTGAACTGGGACATGTATAAGCAAGCAATAGATGGGGCCATAGTGGTTCCCATCGCAGTTCCTTTGATCTGTTGGAAAAAATCTCCTAGAAAGTGAAACATTTTTTTTAGTCAAGGCTAATATTAGGGACACTACAAATGAGGATGAGATGCATTCGCTGCACCATGCCAAATCCTGCCCTGTGCCTTTCCCATAAGTCAGCTGAGTTTTTTTCTAGTCAAAATAGGTTTTTGCCCTCTATTGCTGCTTAATGAATACAGACAACATAGCTCTGGATCCTGCTCGTACATTGTGGGATAATGGGTGTGTACTTGAGATGCCAGGAAGAGGAAAGCTAGAGAGTAAACAGCTGCAACCAGTTCCATGTGTAGGGCACTTCCAGAACATATCAGAGCGGCTGTGACCTGGAAGTGCCCTACACATGGAACATGAGCTCCTCCATTTTGCATGGTGATTTTAGCTGCGTAAATGTAAAGGAAGCTTTGACTAAAAGAGGAACGCTTTCCTAACATTGTACTATAAAGATGCAGCAATTTTCTAGTCAGAGCACAAGATGGTATCAGGGATGTGCCACTAGCTGAACTATTGTCCTATCTGAATGGATGACTAGTTGCATTGTGGTGTGCAAGAAATAACTTGTGTACATCAGTTAGGGGTGGAAGGTTGGGAGTATTAGTTCATATGAAGTGGTGGGAAGCAGACACAGATGTTTTACTGTATCTAATCTAAAAGGTAATGGGATTCCTTTAGCTTTAATTTGGATGATTCATTTTAGTTCTTCTCTCCCTTTAATGCTATTGCCAGTTTTCAGCCATTTTTTAGCCTTGTCAGCCTGGCAGAGTGGATCCAGAAGCAGGCTATTGACCCAAGAATTACTAAACTGGTTGCATAGCTGCTGAAGATCTTTTTACTAAGTTTGGCTGGCTGCATTCCAGGGGCTGTGAACCAAACTCAAATTATTCCAAGCATCAGCAACTACCAGAAGTGTTGAGAATACTTTACGGGAAAAAGCTCCCTTGTTTTGTGGGTGAACATTTCCCAGGCACCTGAAAATTAGTGCTTGATGCCTGATAAGAACATAAGATGCCATACTGGGTCATACCAAAGGTCCATCAAGCCCAGTTTTCTGTTTTCAACAGTGGCCAAGCCAGATCCCAAGGAGTAGAGAGATTCCAAGCTGCTTATCCCAAGAATAAGCAGTGAATTTTTGCAACTTTCCCTTAATGGTTAATGAAATTTTCATCCAGGAACTTGTCCAACCCTTTTTTAAACACAACTACACTTATAGCTTTCCCCACATTCTCTGGCAATGAATTCCAGATCTTAATTATGTGTTGATAGAAAATATTTTTTTTAATTAGTTCTAAATGTATTACCTAGCAACTTTATTTTGTGTCCCCTAGTATTTGTACTCTTTGAAAGAGTAAACAGATTAACATTGACGTGTTCCATTTTACTCATTATTTTATAGACCTCTATCATACCTCCCCTCAGAGTCCTAACCTCTTTAGCCTTTCTGCATAGGGGAATTGTTCCATCCCCTTTATCATTTTGGTCGCTCTTCTCTGTACCTTTTCTAATTCTATTTCTTTTTTGAGATGTGGTGACCAGAACTGCACACAGTACTCAAGATGAGGTCACACCATGGAGCGATACAGAGCATTATGACATTCTCTGTTTTATTCTCCATTCCTTTCCTAATAATCCCTAGCTTTCTATTTGCTTTCTTGGCTGCTGCTGCTGCACACTGAGCAGAAGCTTTCAATATATTATAAATGATCACACCTAGATCCTTTTCCTGAATGGTAACCACTAACTCCTAATGGGGAACCTTGCATTGTGTAGCTATAATTTGGGTTACTCTTCCCTAAGTGCATCATTTTGCACTTGTCCATATTAAATTTCATTTGCCATTTGCATGCCCAGTCTCCCAGTTTTGCAAGGTCCTCTTGCAATTTCTCACAATTCTTTTGTGATTTAACAACTTTATTTTGTATCATTAGCAAATTTGATCATCTCACTTGTTTTTCCCATTTCCAGAATGCTTATGATGATATTAAAAAGCAGTGGTCCCAGAGAGATCCCAGGGGCATTGAACTATTAACCTTTCTCCATTGGGAAAATTTACCATTTAGCTCTACTCTCTGTTTTCTGTCTTTTAACCAGTTGGCAATCCACAAAAGGACACTGCCCTCTCTCTATCCCTTGACTTTTTAATTTCCTAAGAAGTCTCTCATGAGGGACTTTGTCAAATGCTTTCAGAAAATCCCAAATACTATATTAACTGACTCAACTTTATTCACTTGTTTATTTACACCTTAAAAAAAAAAGTAGCAGATTAGTGAGGCAAGACTCCCTTGGCTAAATCCATGTTGGCTTTGTCCCATTAAACTATGCCTTATCTATATGTTCAGCAATTTTGTTCTTTACGAAAGTTTACACTATTTTGCCTGGCACAGATGTCAAATTTACTGGTCTGTACTTTTCTGGATCACCCCTTGATCCCTTTTAAAAAATTGGTGTTACATTGGCCACCCTCCAGTCTTTCAGGTACCATAGACTATTTTAATGATAGTTTGCAAATTACTAATAGCCGTTCTGCAATTTCATTTTTCAGTTCTTTCAGCACTCTGGATCCAGGTGATTTGCTACTCTTTTTTTAATTTGTCAATTTGCCCTGTTGGAACTAACAGGAGCACTGAGATTTGTTTGTTCTGCTGCATCATCACCTTTGAATATAGTTTCTGTTACATCTTCCTCAGTGAGGACCGAAGCAAAGAATTCATTTAGTCTCTCTGCTATGGCTTTGTCATCCCTACGTGCCCCTTTTATCCCTTGATCATCTAATGGTCCAGCTGACTCTCTCGCAGGCCTTTTATTTTGAATGTGCCTTCAAATGTTTTTATCAGGAGTGTTTACTTCCACTGGCAAGCTTCTTTTCAAATTCTCCCTTTGCTTTCCTTATCCATGTTTTGCATCTGACTTGCCAGTGCTTATGCTGTTTCTTGTTTTCTTTATTCGGATCCCTTTTCCATTTCTTCAAAGATGATGTTTTAGCTTTTATAGCCCCTCTCACCTTTTAACCATGCCAGTTGTAGTTTAGCCTTTCATCTTCTAATGCATAAAATATCTGGTCGGGGGTTCCCAGATGGTATTTTTAAACAATGTCCATACCTGATGTACACTCTTAAATTAAAGGAGCAGCTGCTAAAGGTTTTTCCTAACCATTTTCCTTATTTTATCTTAGTCACCTTTCTGAAAGTTAAATGCTGTCACAATAGATTTCTTTAGTGCCCTCCCTCCAGTTAAGTCAAATTTTGATCATATTGTGATCACTGCTGCCATGTAGCTCCAACATGGTTACTTCTTTTACCTAATCTTACATTCACTAAGGACTAGGTCTAAAATAGTTTTCCCTTCTTGTTGATTCTTGTACCAGATGATCCATGAAGCAGATATTTGTTTCATTTAGGGAGTTTACCTCGCCAGCATGTCCTGATGTAGCATTCACACAGTCAATATTGGACTAATTGAAATCGCCCATTACGACTGTACTGCTGGTTTTGTTAGCTTCTCTAATTTCATTGTCTTAGTTCATTCTGGCCAATGGATAGTAATATACCTCCACTGCTATTTTATTCCCTGTTTCACCTGAAATTCATATCCATAAAAATTCAACATTGCATTTTGTTTCCTGAAGAAATTTTATCCTGTTTGACTCCATGCTCTCTCTAACATATTGAATGTAATGTATACTCTGGTATCAGTGTCCCATTGGTTATCCTTCTGCCACCAGGTCTCTGAGATGCCAGTTATATCTACCTCTTCATCCAGTGCTATACACTCCAACTCCCTCCATCTTATTTTTTGATTGCTAGTATTTGTATATAGGTACTTCAAAATATGTTTCTTGTTTATATTAACCTGCTTATCAGTAGGGTCCTTTGTTTTCAGTTTAAACCAATTTTCACCCATACATTCCCAGATTTTTCCAAAGTGACAATTGGTATTAACAGACTTTCATCCTAATTTTAGGATGATTAAAGAGCAGCTCCAGAGCTACAGATACATCACAAGTCCTACAGCAACTGTTGGAAGCCAGTGTTTCAGTTCCTGCCCCCACCATCAGCATAAGCACCTGCCCTCCAGTGCTGCTAATGTGCTGTTTCAAGTCCCACCTCCCCCTCCCACCAAAGTATCTGCTAATGTAGCATTTGAAGTGGGCCACACCCATCTGAAGCACTTCCCTGCAGGCTGCCTGGCCCTGCAAGAAAAAAGTGCAGTGCTGCCAGCATGGGAGCCTCAGTAAGCTGCTGCCAAAGGAGAGAGGAAATATCTGGAGCCACCGCTAGTAAGGATTAATGCTGTTGCAATGGGGGGAAAGAGGGAGATTCTCGTTGGGTGAGGGGGAAAGGGACATGCTAGGCAAGGGATGGGGGTAGAGAGAGGGATGCTGGTGAGTGGGAGAATGTGCTTAATAATCTTTTATTGCCCTGGCTTCTGTCCACTATAATAAATTCCAGTATCTACATGGAAAATTGTCACCTTTGTTTTCATTGATTTTTTTCCTGTTTTTGTTATTGTTTATAATAAACCCTGTTTAATCCTTGAGGGGAAGACAGCCCCCTGAAAACTAAGTCTCTAGTTATCAGTTAACAGGATAATTTGGAATATTTCTGCTCTGTCTGCTTTTTACTTAAAGGCACCTGATCCACTTCAACATGTATTGCAATCTCTCTACTGGGATGCCCTGATTTCCCTCTTCAACTTAGTATCTTTTAAAGATACATCATTCCAACTTGTGCATTTTTGAGTGGCAGTCAGCTTTCCCCTATCATCTAGTTTAAAAGCTGATCTGTCTCTTTTTTAAAGGATAAACACTGCAGATCCCTTAGAGGCTAGATGTTGGAAATGAAGAAAGGGTGCATGGGGGAACCAGCACTGAGTGACAGTTACTACCCTTAACAGAAAAATGGGGGTAATCTGCACAGAGCAGCAAGTACTGCCCTTAACCAAAACATGGGGTAACTTGTATGGAGTAGCAGTTATTACTTTTAAAAGAAGGCATGGGGGTAACCTGCACGGAGCGGCAGTTACTACCATGTGCAACTTGCTGGGCAGACTAAATGGGCCACTTTGGTTTTATTTACCGTTATTACTATGTTACTATATATTCAGGACATTATGGTAGAAACTCTGAGGCAATTAAATAGCAATTGCACTGAAGAACAAGGACATAAGGTATGCCATATTGGGTCAGAGCAAGAGTCTATCAAGCCCAGTATCCTGTCTCCAACAGTGGCCAATCCCAAGACACAAGTACCTGGCAAGTACTCAAACATGAAATAGATCCCTTGCTACTGATGCTGGCAACAAGTAGTGTCTATTTCCTATTGATTCATAGTAATTTATGGACTTCTTCAGGAACTTATCCAAACCTTTTTTTAAACCCAGCAACACTAACTGCTTTAACCACATCCTCTGGCAACAAATTCTAGAGTTTAATTGTGCATTGAGTGTGAGAATTTTTTCCCATTTGTTTTAAATGCTCTTTTTGCTAATTTCATGGAGTGCCCCCTAGTCCTTGTATTATCTAAAAGAGTAAATAACCGATTCACAGTTACCTGTTCTATTCCTCTCATGATTTTATAGACCTTTATCATAACCCCCTTCAGCCATCTCTTCTCCAAGCTGAACAGCCCTTACTTCTTCAGCCTTTCCTCATAGGGGAGCTGTTCCATCCCTTTTATCATTTTGGTCATCCTTCTCTGTACTTTCTCCAGTGCAACTATATCTTTTTTTGAGATGCGACAACCAGAACTGCACACAGTATTCAAGGTGCGGTCTAACCATGGAGCAATATAGAGGCATTATGACAACCGCCGTTTTATTTTCCATTCCTTCCCTAATTCCTAACATTTAGTTTGCTTTTTTGACCGTCAGAACACCGATCTGACGATTTCAATGTAATATCAACTGACGCCCAGATCTTTTTCCAGGGTGATGGGTTCCATTTTAGAAGTTAACCCATGCTGTAGCTACATGATGTTTTTCCCTATATGCATCACCTTGCACTTGCACACATTATATTTCATCTGCTATATGGATGCCCGATCTTCCAGTCTCACAAGATCGTCTTACAATTTATCCCAATCGGCTTGTGATTTAACTACTCTGAATAATTTTGTGTCATCTGTAAACTTGATCACTTCATTTGTCGTTCCCCTTTCCAGATCATTTATAAATATATTGAAAAGCACTGGTCCAAGTACAGATCCCTGAGGCACTCCACTGTTTACCTTTCTCCACTGAGAAAACTATTTAATCCTTCTTTCCATTTCCTGTCTTTTAACCAGTGTGCAATCCACAAAAGGACATCGTCTCCTATCCCATGACTTTTTAGTTTTCTTAGAAGTCTCTCATGAGAAACTCCTTCTGAAAATCCAAATTCACCACATCTACTGGTGTATTTGGATACACCGGTAGAAATCTCTGGTCTTTTTCTTGTCCTTGCTCTTACCCCTCCTTCCTGCTCCTATATCTTCTCAAACTCTCCCCCCACGCCCATTGGGAGCATCTGGACTGCACTGGCCATGAAAGCAGGTGAAAGTCCTTTTAGCACCAGGCTGCTACTTCTGTCTCTAGCATCTGATTGGTGCTGCTGAGCAGGCAGCAGCAGGGAGAAGGTGTTGGCCTGATAGGTAGAACCACCTTGTTCAAGAGCCGGGCATCTTCGGCTTTGGCGTGATTATTAAAATGAAGGGTGTGGGTTTGGATATCTCAGTATGGTTTTCATCGTAATTTTGAATTAATTTCTTGTTCAGTATTCAAGGAACTGTCAACTCCTCCTCCTCCAGTTCATGGTTATATGATGCATTTCAAGCTAACCGGCTCTTTTCTTTTGTTTGCCAGATGCCCTAAGCATTTTTCCCCTACACACACACAAATATTTTGCTGAGATTGTTGTGAGATTAAAAGGAAAGTAGCATGGCCTATCAGAGCTTATCCAGAAAGGCTTCAGTCAGTTCCATGATGACATCACCTGGTCCTCAGATAAACCCAAGTATCAAATTACTGCCTATGCATCTGGTTTGGCATTTACGATCTGAGAGGTCATTTAAGGTTTTATGCAAACGAAGAAAGCAGCATCAAGTACCTGCATAACACAAAGGGGGCGGCTTCTGCCAAAGAAATGTATCCTGTTTGTATTTCAGTTCCTGTTTTTCCTTCTTTAGGAACTGCGTGTTTAGACTGATGATCTTGTGCTTTTGATGTCAGGTAGCTTTATGTGCAATAGGTTGGAGGGTTTTAGTGCATGTTGCTGTCTCTGTTGAAGTCTTTGTTCATTGAAGTAGTGTAGGAGAGGAGCTGCCTTTGGGGGAAGTTGTGCATCTCGTGGTCGTCCAGCAGCATGTGCCTTCACATTCTCATTCTCTCTCTCTCTCTCTCTCTCTCTCTCTCTCTCTCTCTCTCTCATAAAGCACAGGCATGTGTTGTCTGCATGACTAGCCTGGACTCTTTCTTCCTTCCTTCCTTAGGTCATGCCTAATTGTTGGCTTTGTTCTAGTTTAAAGCTTTCCTTCTTGAGGATTGCTGGTTGCATGCTTAGGGAAATCTTCGGCAGCCCCATTTTCTCTTAAAATCTCCAGAAGTTATTTATAGGGACAGTGCTGTGTAATCCTAACCCTGCTGTAGCCAATCAGAGACAGCACTGAAATGGTTTGCTTTTAGCTCCAGTCTCACGGAGCTGGTAATACATCAGTGTGTCAATGTTTGGTTAACATCCTGAAGAGTGCAGCTTCTTTGTGACATCCGTCCACTAGGTGTCACCATGTGATTCCCTTCAGTGCTGTGAATGGGGGCGGGGCTTCACATCTGCTCGTGCCTATGCTTTTAGGGAGCATCAGTGTAAATGGTGATAAATTGTTCTCATGCATATTTCTTATTACTGTCATTATTATAGAGGTGTTAGCCAAGATTTTGAGGTCCCTGGTTTTAAGTGCCTGGTAAAGTGCAGCAATGCTCTGTCTCACTGAGTAATGGGTTGATATCTGTCCTGCCGCATTGTCTGTTTACCTGTGACTAGTGAAGTTCCACTGATTGCTTGCTAGCTGTTAACTTTGCACTGCTGTGTAGTCATGGTGACTTTCAAGACAGGAGCAATAAAGTCAGCCAGCTGTTTTTCAAAAGCTTTCAAGAAGTTTTATGCTAACCTTGAGACTGATGATTAATCTCTCAAATGTTAGTCTTTGTTTGCTTTTTTAAGACAATTACTTGAAGAAGATGGAAAACCAAAGTCCTTATTGATGCTCCTGATGTGCTTAGATTTTGGTGTCCTGAAAGAAGTGCTTGTTCTTTTAAATCATTTGCTGAGTAGAGTTGTGGTTGTGGAATAGCTGAGCTGAACTGAGGAATCCAGTTACTTAAAATGTGTATTCATTTCAGGGTACCATGCACAACACAAACAATCTCACCACTGATCATCTTTGTAATTCTGTGCAGGTTCTTGGTCTTTCTTTTTGTAATTGAGTGTCTCTGGTTATTTTATCGCCGAACAGTATACCAGTCTAGGATTTCCAGTTAGTAATGATCTGCTTAAAGATGAGAGAGAAGTAGAATTCAGGCAGCCAGACGTTTATATTCTCTAGTACGCAGCCTCCATCTTGACTTTATTCAGCAATGAGTTTCTAATCTTTTAAATCTAATGTATTTACAGATGGTAGGTGCTTGTGTTTCCCGGAGGAGAAAAGTTATGAAGTGCCATTACTAGACTATTTGTAAAGTGCTGCTTGGAACTTGCTCCTCTCATGATGTCTCTGACACCCAGAAACCGCCAAGTTGTTTTCTTTCCCAGCTGATATCCACTGTTTGTACAATGTCTAGGTTGCTTGAGGACATTAGATTGAAGAGTCATTGCCCTTTCTCACACAGGCCAAAAGCCTATTTCTTTGCACAGCTGCATGCTGTATGGTCTGGATTGCTCCCAGAGCTTCTTTCCCTTGAATTATATATTCTCATGAGTTTGCAGGGCATGAACAGTCTACATTTTAATTTACAGTGATATTCAGGGTGCTCTATATGTTTTCTTTAAAGACTTAAGTTGCAGCTGAGGATCTGGTAAATTTGTAGCTGTCTTGTGACACACTTCAGATTTACAGGATGGCCTTAATGCACATTACATTTACCAACATGGTTCAGCCAGATGCTAAAGGCTGTTTTTATTGTTTGTTTAAATGGGGAACAACAGCCAAAAAAGTTAATTGCACCTATTCATATCTGTGAAATAACTGGAGCTTCATGCCTGTAGGCAGAGCACATTTGTTCTTAACCTTTGATCAGCATCATGAATTTGAAAATCCAATTTTCTTTTTCATCACTTCCGACCCTGTCACACAGAACCTGATATTGCAATGTTTAGCCTGGTTCAAAGGGCAACCAAAATGATAAAGGGGATGGACCAACTCCCCTACGAGGAAAGGCTGAAGAGGTTAGAGCTGTTCAGCTTGGAGAAGACGGCTGAGGGGGGGATATGATAGAGGTCTTTAAAATCATGAGAGGTCTTGAACGAGTAGATGTGAATCAGTTATTTACACTTTTGGATAATAGGAGTAGGGGGCACTCCATGAAGTTAACAAGTAGCACATTTAAGATTAATCGGAGAAAATTCTTTTTCACTCAACGCACATTTAAGCTCTGGAATTTGTTGCTAGAGGATGTGGTTAGTGTAGCTGGGTTCAAAAAACGCTTGGTTCCCTGTACGTACCAGGATCAGTCCAGACTGCTGGGTTAAGCCTCCCCTCCAGCAGATGGAGTCAGAGAAAAGCTGAAAAGCACCCCCTAGATATATTGGTGTGCCACCTGCGATCTCTCAGTATTTCTCTGACTCCAGCAGATTGAGAGGCATAACCTGCGGTCCTGATCTGATTATCCATTGTTTGTACAGGTTTGACTGTCTTGTAGGGCTTTTGACTAGACCAAATTTCTTCCTTGTTTACTTTTATATAAAAAAAAAAAAAAAAAAGAGGAATTTTTGGCTCTTACTAATTTTGTGCAACTTTGCTTCTGGCGCTGACTGAGTGGGGGTTTTCCTTAGGGTAGGCTTGGCAGGGCATTGCCCTAATGCCAGGTACCCGGAGTGTCCATATCCTTGGCGACCTGGGGAGTATTTACCGGTGGGCCGGTCCCTCTCCCCAATCTATTCCAGGGATGTCTTTCCCCTGAAAGGGGGCTTGTAATGTACTTTTCCACGTGATTTGATCAGTCAGCCATTTATGCCTAACAGGGCTTGTGCAGGGTTTCTTTAGTTAAAATTAAAAAAAAAAAAAGACATTTTATAATTATAAAGCACAGCCTTTGTTTAGCCCCAGCCTGCCCGAATTGGCCCCAGGGCTCCAGAGGGGGTGGATTTTATCACCCGGTCCAGCACAGGACTGTCTTCTGCTGCTTTTCGCGTGCTTTTGTGTCGGGTTCGCCCTTGATATGCCACGGGCTTCTGCCTGCATGGCCTGCAGGGAGTCGGGGGCTCTGCTCTCTCGGGAGGGTCTCTGCTCCCGGTGTATCCCCGGGGGTGAGGGACCCTCTCGACGGCCGATGGGTACCCATGGCTCCCCTCTATCGCGGCTGCGTGAGCCGCGAAGAAGTCTGTCTGCTCGGGGGCAGAAATCTGCCCTGCCCCGCCCCCACGGGACGAGGGAGCGGTGGCCATTTTTGCCGCGCCGAGTTCAGACACACAGGCAGCGTCTGAGGGAGAGGAGGACCTGCTCGCATTAAGCCCTCAGCTCTTTGGCGATTTTGGTACAAATTTGGACTCTCCCTCCCCCCTCCCAGCTCTGGGCGGGGGGGCCCTTAAAGCGGCCACATCAGTTTTCCTCAATTTATTCTTTTGATGCACAAAGCCTATTTAGAGGTGGAAGCTGATTGGGTGGACTCTCCTGCCCTCTCTCCTAAGCGTCCCAGGCCCGGGCTGGATCAGGGGAGTACAGGGGTCCGTCTCCCGCGTCCGGCAGCGGAACCTGATTTATCTGAGGCTGCGGGTCCCTCACATGACTCTGGTGTCCCGGATATGGGTGGCGAAGGGGATGATCCCCAGATACTTCGTTTGTTCAGTAAGGATGAACTAGACCCCTTGATTCCACATGTGCTGCGGGAACTGGAAATTCCGGCTCTGCAGCCTGACATGGATTCCGCTCCCGGGGATTCTGTGTTAGCGGGGCTTTTCCTTTCAACCCTAAGTTGTTTCAGATTGTTTCCCGGGAATGGGATTTTCCAGAGGCTTCATTATGAGTCAGCAGGGCTATGGAGAAGCTATATCCCTTGCCAAGCGATTCTTTAAAGCTTCTGAAGCTTCCCAAGGTATATTCGGCGGTCACAGCTGTCATTAAGCATACTACCATTCCTGTGACTGGCGGAACGGCGCTTAAGGATCTTCAGGATTGGAAGCTGGAGGTTTTGTTGAAGCGCATCTTTGAGGTTTCTGCGCTCGGTGTCCGGGCTGCGGTCTGTAGCAGTCTCATGCAGAGGGCCACTCTCCGTTGGATTCAACAGATGCTTACGGCCCAGGAGTTTCCCCCGCAGGAGGCAGAACAGGCTAACCACATGGAATCGGCAATCACCTACACAGCAGACGCCCTATATGATCTTTTACGGACTTCTGCATGCACAATGTCATCGGCGGTTTCTGCAAGGCAGCTTTTGTGGCTCCGTAATTGGTCGGCAGATGCCTCCTCCAAGTCCCAGCTTGGTTCTTTTCCCTTCAAAGGAAAATTGCTTTTTGTGGAGGAGCTGGAATAGCTTATTAAGGATTTGGGGGACAACAAGGTTTATAAGCTTCCCGAGGACAAACCTAGACAGTTTTGCCTGTCCGGCACCTTTAGAGGCCGGTTCCGGGGTCAGCGTTGTTTTCGGACAGGAAGAGGGTCTTCCTTCACACAGAGACAGTCAGCATCTCAGTCGCAGGCGTGGACTCATTCCTTTTGAGGCAGAAGACCTCAACGTTCGGGGGCCCCTCATAGTTTCACTTCCGAGGCGGACTTGTTGATGGCCTGGGCGGAGCGTCATCTCAGCCGTCTCGCGGCTTCCCACATCGCAGGAGTGGACAATGTCCAGGCGGATTTTCTCATTCGGCAGCAACTGGACCTAGGAGAGTGGGAACTGTCGTCCGAGGCGATGCGGCTCATAACTTGCCGCTGGGGGACCCCACGCTTGGATTTGATGACGACTCGGATCAACGCCAAGGTGGCTCGCTTCTTCAGTCGCAGAAGAGAGCACGGTTCGGAAGGGGTAGATGCTCTGGTGCTTCCGTGGCCTCCAGACATTCTCCTTTATGCGTTTCCCCCTTGGCCACTGGTGTGGAAAATTCTATGGCGCATAGAATCCCACCGGGGAGGATTATTCTAGTGGCTCTGGAGTGGCCGAGGAGACCGTGGTTTGCGGATCTCGTCAACCTGGCGGTAGAAGGTCCCTTGCGTCTGGGGCACATCACGAATCTTCTGCGGCAGGGTCCCGTATTTTTCGATCAAGCGGATCACTTTTGTCTAGCAGCTTGGCTTATGAAAGGAGGCAACTGAGAAAGAAGGGTTATCCGGAAGCCGTAATTTCCACACTTCTTAGGGCCCTCAAGACCTCCACTTCCCTTGCCTATGTTAGAGTCTGGAAGGTTTTTGATTCATGGTGTAGTGGGTTGAATGTGACCCCACGGCATGCATCTATAGTGCATATTTTAGCTTTTTTACAAAAGGGCTTGAGAAAGAGCCTGGCCTATAATTCTCTTCGAGTACAGGTGGCGGCCTTGGGCTTTCTGCGTGGTAAGATTGAAGGTTCGTCTGTTGCTGGTCACCCAGATGTGGTTCATTTTCTACGCGGTGTCAAGCATTTACGTCCCCCGGTGCAAGAGCTTTGTCTGTCCTGGAGCTTAAATTTGGTTCTTCGTGGCCTCTGCGCCTCACCGCTTGCGCCCATCAAGCGTGCCATGTTGAAGGATTTAACTCTCAAAACAGTTTTTCTCGTGGCCATTTGTTCGGCGCGTTGGGTCTCCACGTTATCGTGCCGGGAACCATTTTTGCGTATTAGACTCGGGAGTGTCCCTGAGGACGGTACCCTCCTTCTTGCCTAAGGTGGTCTTGGCTTTTCACGTCAATCAGTCGATAGACCTTCCATCTTTTTCGGAGGAGGATACCCATTCTGCTCACGGTCGAGACTTACGGCGATTGGATGTCCGGCGGACCCTTTTGCGGTATTTTGAAGTCACTAATGAGTTCTTTTGGTTGGATCACCTTTTTGTCTTGTGGAATGGTCCAAAGAAGGGACATATGGCGTCTAAAGCTACCATCGCTCGCTGGTTGAAGGATGCTATTGCTTCCACGTATATATGTCCTGGGCGTCCTGTTCCTGTTTGTCTCAAGGCTCACACTCTCCGCTCTCAGGCGGCATCATGGACAGAAAGCCAATGTGTTTCGCCCCAGGAAATTTGTAGAGCAGCTACTTGGAAGTCCTTGCACACGTTTGCTAAACATTATTATCCGTTGGATGTCCAGGATCCGGCTGCAGATTCCTTTGGCAGCAGTGTGCTTCGAGCAGGACTCTCTGGGTCCCATCCCATTTAAGGCGGCTAGGGTAAATCCCAGCTCTGGTACGTACAGGGAAAGGAAAATTAGTTTCTTACCTGATAATTTTCGTTCCTGTAGTACCAAGGATCAGTCCAGATGCCCGCCCAAGAAGGTATATTACAGGAGAGTCTGCTCGTCTTCATGTCATATTTCTGTTGTCTTCTCTTCACAGTTGGGTTCAACATGTTTTGGTTGTCACAAAAAAAATATAAATAAATAAAAGGAAAGGTTTTCTGGTATTTTTAAAGTATACTTTGCTCTAGTCATTAGTTCTTATTTAAAAAAAAAATAAGGATGGGATATATGTTTCATTCTGCTTTGATATTGAGTATACTGAGAGATCGCAGGTGGCACACCAGTATATCTAGGGGGTGCTTTTCAGCTTTTCTCTGACTCCATCTGCTGGAGGGGAGGCATAACCCAGCAGTCTGGACTGATCCTTGGTACTACAGGAATGAAAATTATCAGGTAAGAAACTAATTTTCCTATAAGTTCTTGGAGGAGAAGTCCATTAATTGTTGTTAATAAAGTTGACTTAGGGAATGGCCTCTGCAATTCTGGCATCAATAGCATGGGATCTTCTTGGTGTTTGGGTACTTCCAGGTTCTTATGGCCTGGATTGGCCTCTGTTGGAAACAGGATGCTGGGCATGATGGACCCTTGGTCTGACCCAGCATGACATGTTCTTATAAAGCACAATGTGAGGTTTATCTGTCTGCAGCATTAGTAAATGTTTTTGTTTTGTGTTTTTCTTTTCAGAAATGGAAGCTATCTGGAACTTGCAAAAGCAAGGTAAGAAAAATGTCTCTCATTGATCTGTTTTACCATGTAGGATGCTTACTTAGAGGCCATAGAGCTCTGCACCCTTAACGTGGTATTGGTGTGCTGCTGAATTTTAAAAGTGCACAGTAGGTCACTGAACAGATTCCTAGGTTTGAAAGTTTGAGAGAAAAAAAAATACATTGGCTAATATCCTCCTCTAAATATTAATCTGTGCAACTACCTTGATGAGCACAATTTTGCCACCTTAATTCATGTATTAATCGGCAACCAATTTGACTATTGTGACTTTCTATTTAATGGCATGTCCCAATACAATCTGAAGTACTTTCAGGTCCTACAGAATACAGCCACAAGAATTTTAGTAGGGGCTAAGGCAACTGACCACATAAATCTAATATTGTATCAGCTTTACTGGCTCCCATTCAAAAACATTTTACATTTATTAAAATTTATAAACCGCCTAACACTTAAAAAGGCCTAGGTGGTGAACAAAATAACATATACAATTTAAATCAGAAAACAAGAAATAAAACGTACAATTAAAATTAAAAAAATTAAAATGTTACAGTGGTGCAAAAACATAAACTATTAAGTTAAAACAGTTGATGAACTTGAGTTAAATGATAAAAACAAACTTAACCATAAGCTAAATTAAATAAAAAAAAAGTCTTAATATATTTTCTGAATTGGGTGAGTGAATTACATTGTCTGATTACTATTGGAAAAGAATTCCATAGGGTTGGTGCTGCGACAAAGAGAGCGCACTCCCGAGTAAAGTGAAGTTTGGCTAATTTTGGTGATGGAATTTCCTGTAAGCTTCTTTGCGAAGAGCGGAGTAGGCTAGTTGGTCGATGGAATTTTAAGATCGTGTTTGCCCAGTGATATTTTGATCATTGAGAAGTTTGTGTACGAGCATTCCAATTTTGCATTTGATTGAGAGTCAGTGTAATTCCACTAAAGTGGGAGTAATGTGTTCGTACCGTTTAGTACCAGTAATAAGCCGCGTGGCAGAATTAAGCAAAAGTTGCAAAGATTTGATATGAGTTTGTGAGATGCCAGTGAATAAGATATTGCAATAGTCAAGAATTGGAAAGATGGAGACTTGAAGCACTGTACAAAAGTCTGGTGAATGTAATAGTTTTTTAACATTGGAAAGAACACGAAGTCTGAAAAAACCTTGTGAAATGACTTGTTTAATTTGCAGACGGAGTGAGAGAGTATTATGAATAAGGACACCTAGACTTTGGATATGATTTTGAATGGGAAATGATTGACCTGCTAAAGTTATGAGTTTTTTATTAAAGGTTGAATGAGGACTATGAATGAGTAGGAATTCAATTTTAGACTTGTTTAGGGATAACTTGTTGTGTTTGAGCCAGGAGGTGATAGCAGAAAAGCAAATTTGAAGATCATCTAAAGTGTGCTTCCCTGAAGAGTCGATGCCAATAACAAATTGTATGTTGGCATATAATTTGTATCAAGTAGACAAAGAGGAAATGATCTTACAGATAGGTGATAAGTATATATTGAAAAGGCAGTGGAAAGTGCAGAACCCTGCAGAATACCAGTTTTCATATGGGAATGAGAAGAAAATTCATTGTTTAACTTAACGGACTGAGAACATTGAGAAAGATACAAGCGAAACCAGGTGAGAACTGTGCCATTGAGACCAAATTATTGAAGACTGTAGAATAGTATGTCGTGATCAACTGTGTCAAAGGCAGACACAATGTCTAAGGAGACAAGGAGATATTGTTTTTTTGTTTTTATTTAAAAACTTTTCTATACCGTCGCTAAGTTATATACCATCGCAACGGTTTACAAATAGGCACATAGACTAAGGTAATTAAATGTAGGATATCGTACATTCTAACAGGTGCCAATAAAGTTCGGTTACAATTTCATAAATAAAATCATTATTTGAGTAATGTTGGTTAAGTCCAGGTATATTATTGAGTTACTATTGCTTTGAAATATTACTTCTTAAATGTAGGATTGAGTAAATTCATTCTCATCTGCATTACCCTGTACTTTCATTCTCTACCCTCCACACTCTTTAGTGAAGGCTTTTTTAAAGAGCCAGAATCAATGCTGTGTCTGAGTGTATCTGTTAGAGATAAGAGGAGAAGTTCAGTGTTGAGACCATGTCTGAATCCATATTGATGAGGATCTAATAAATCATGTTTGTCTAGATGGGCCATAAGTTGCATCAATGCTGCAGATTTTAAAATTTTTTAAATGAAAGGTAGTGCAGAAGTAGGTCTATAGTTCATTGACTCAGTTGGATCTAGGGTGCAATTCAAAACCTTTTGCTTTGTCGTCAAGTGTGTGAATAAACAGGCTCATGAGTATCTTCCCCAAGCTTTTAATCCCCGATTGGAGCACTTCGGTTCTCCTAAATAGCTCTTTTGTCCATCCCTCCCCTGGCTTCTGCCAGATTGGCCTTTACAAGACTTTGTGCTTTCGGTTGTTATGCACCCAAAATGTGGAATGAGGCACCATTACCCTTGTGCCTTAAGCCAAGCTACCTCACTTTCAGAAAATGGCTAAGGTCTGACATTTCAACCTAACCTTTCCTTAGATTCCTCAACAAAGACCTCCAGTCCTTGACTCTCAGTTCACATTGAATCTGATTCAGCTGTGACTGCAAATGTCCTTGACCATTGTATTATAACTACTTGATTGAAAAAAATGTTTTTGTTAATCTGCCCTGAGGCCATTTTCAGGCCGATACAGTAAAGTGCGCTCCAGCAGAGCGCACTGTTAGCCCGTGTTTGGCCGCGCATTTTCGTCACACTATTTTTACCCCTTATACAGTAAGGGGTAATAGCGCATCGAAAACGCGTGGCCAACCCCCCCCCCCCCCCCCCCCCGAAACTAAAAGCGCCCGCAACATGCAAATGCATGTTGATGGGCCTATTATTTATTCCCGCGCGATATAGAAAGTAAAATGTGCAGCCAAGCCGCACATTTTACTTTCAGAAATTAGCGCCTGCCAAAGGTTGGCGTTAATTTCGGCTGGCACCAGGAAAGTGTACAGAAAAGCAGAAAAAAATAGCTTTTCTGTACATCTTCCGACTTAATATCATAGCAATATTAAGTCGGAGGCCCCAAAATTAAAAAAAAAAATTAAAAATCTGCCCACGGGTTGGAAGACTGATGCTCAACTTAGCCAGCATCCATTTTCCGAACCCGTGGCTGTCAGCGGGTTCGAGAACCGCCGCCAGTAAAATTGAGTGTCAGCTGTCAAACCCGCTGACAGCTGCCGCTTCTGTTAAAAAAGGAGGCGTTAGGGACGCGCTGGTGTCCCTATCGCCTCTTTTTACCACAGGCCCTCATTTTTACATACCTGGGCTTTCTGAATCGCGCGCCCAAAAGAGTGGCCTGTGCGCACGTCGGGAGAGCTGGCGCTTGCCGGCTCTCCCGTGCATTTTTCTGTATCGGCCTGATTGTGTTGGTCCTAAATGAGTCTCCTGGGCTTGCTGAGCTCAGTCCTTTCTATAAACACAAGATGTCTCCTTGTGAAGGTAATGCCAGTACCACCCATGCATCGCTCCTTTACTTTTAGTACTGCTACAAGTCATAGCTGAACTTTCTGATAACATTTGCTAATGAAAATGTTTTTCTTATGTAGAAAGTTATCTTTGAATATAGTCTTAAGAACATATAGTGGCCATCTTCAGTAACAGCAAGGATGTTTTTTCAGTAATTTCCCATTGTCTGTATTCAGAGCCCACATATGCAAACATGGTTTCACTGGGCATGTAGGAAAGCAAAGTGACATTATTCTAACCTTCTAGTTCATTGGTCTTCTCTTGTTCTGTGCTGGCAGGCCATGGCATGAGATGGTGGTGTTGGGGAGCCCTTTGGAACATGTATTGTGTGTTTTGTGCCAAGAAGGTATATCTTGGGTAGAGAGAAGGTGCCTTTCTTGTCATGTGACACTTTAAAAAAAAAAAAAAAATTAGGAAGGCCAACATTCAGCTCATTGCTTTTTCATACTCTGAATGTTGAGCCTCAGCTCTTGAAGCTGATGATTTGGATCTGCTTCTTGTTGCATGTGCTGCTTTTTAAAACTCTTTTCTTCCTTTCAGATCCCAAAAGGATAATCACTTATGATGAAGCCATGGATCGTCCAGGTCACTGAAGGCAGCAGGACGGACTACTGCTTCTCACCTGTCTGCGGCACTGGGGCTGTTCTAGGAGAACAGATTAAAAGGCCTTCATGCTGCTTCCTGATCTTCAGTGTAGTGGAGGAATCCTCGTAGAATCATGGGATAAAACAAATATATATAAATATATATATATGTATGTATCTATATATTCATATATAGATAGATATGTGTATGACTGAAAGTAACAAACTCCTTATGGAATCAGAAAAAAATGTCAACAGACTATGGAAACAGTTATTTAATCTCTGGTACTGAGTAGAGTTTGGCGCTTCCCACCCCCACTTTAATTTTTTTTTTTTTAATAGTTATTTTAAAGAGTAAAAGCAAAGTGGTTAGTGAAATCGGACTCTAGCCACAAACCTGGTTCTAAAGTTGCTGCTGTCTTCAGTTTGGGCAGCGAAGAACCACTGGAGAGCCATCAATAGTTTACAGAGACCTCCCCAAGTCCTGCTTCAGACTTTCACAGGGAAAACAGGAGGATTCTGTAACTTTTATCTCCCCCATCTCATCATTTTTGGACTTTTGTTTTTAGACCCTGTGAGAATGTTGGTAACCGCCTGAAGCTTCTAGGTCTGTTCTCTTGTTCCAGTGAATACATCGCATGTCTTGCCAGCCAGGACTAAAGCAGCCAATCAAGTGCTGGGGGAAATCCATTGGTCTTAACATGCATCATATTTGGGAAGGGGGGGGGGGGGGGGGTTGATGAATTGGCATGGTTCAGTTCCACATTGGACTTGACAACTGACTAGTTGGCTCATGAGTGTCATTTTTAAAGAAAAAGAGAAAAAAAAAAGAAAAATGGGTAAAAGCAAAGAAAAATAAAGCAAAACAAGCAATCTGTTTAGGCTATTAATATATTAAGAAAACCTATATAAAAATACCCTCTGTGCCATTGTATAACAGGGAGTTAAAAACAAAATCTTCAAACTATGACCTTTTAACTCTAGTTGTGCCACCTTTTGCTTTCTTTCTTGCATAACAAATGTCCTTTGCTTTTTTTTGTTTAATCTGTTCTAATTGGAAACCTAAAGATGCCAGTTTGTTTCTGTCAGCTAGCTTTCACCTTGCTCTTCCTCTGTCACAAATGTTTAAAAGATCACAATAGAAGTTGCAGTGATGCCTCTGAGCTGAAGGCTTCCCATCCCCTCCCTGTCTCAGGTTGTGTACATATCTGTGTGGGTTTATGTCTCCATCTGTTCGCAAAGAACACACAGCCCTTGCAGATTAGAAAGGATGACAGGAGCTTGCTTGGGTTGGGATGTAGAGAGAAGCAGTTGTGGATTATTCATTGTTAAATCTCTGGACAAGTTCAGTGAGAACTTTTTTTGTGAAATGCTACTGGAGCCCTGTAGGTTTGGGGGGTCTTGGAGGGGGAGCAGTCTTGTTATCGGTCATTGGTGTTTTCTTTCTTTTTTTATGGGGGAGACACCAGGATCTTGACTTTTTTTTTTTATTTCTCCTTTTAGTAAGATCAGTCCTTTATGAAGTTGTCTGGTATGGAAAATCAGCCAAAATTACCTGCTAAAGAATGGATTCAATCTTGCATAGCTATGGATTGCCAGCAATGCTCCTTTTAAAGAACAAATAATTATTTGGAAGCTTATGATTGCCCTATTCCAGACCATTTTTTTTCTAGCAACTAATAAAACTAGATAATCTTACAGATGTCATGTTCCCCTTACTGCCCCGCCCCCTCCAGTGTATAATAAGATGTTTACAGGTGTACCCTGCATTGACTCTTCTTGGGCTCCCATTTTACTAGCATTGAGAGGGTGTGCTTGTTTACCAAAAGCTTGGATTGTATTAAAGTCCTCTTATCTAGTGGAAAGAGAGGCATTCCAGAGCTTCACAAGCTGGAAAGTGGCCTTTAATGACCAGGGTAGAAAGACAGATTCTTGGGAATTTAAGGCCATTTATTCCCAGATTTTGCACCTATTCTAGGTATACACATATGAAAAGCAAAGGGATGAGGAGGATGTATTAGACCTTCCTCTGGATTTGCATACTATGTCCTAGAATAGTGATTATGCTTTATTTTGTTGAGGGGTTACAGAGCATGCAGACTTTCCAGTTTGCGTTACTGTTTTTCAGCTCTGTAGTTCTGGATTTTCTTATTTTTAACCTCCTTGCATTTTCTGTAGGTTCTCTTCTTAGAGGTTGGAAATATCCCAGAATGGCAAATCCTCAGTGCCTCACGTTTAGTGTATTCCAAACAACCTTAAGGTGAAAATGGAGCATTTTCAAAATGAATGATCTCCTTTCTCCCTTCTTCACTGTTTTCCTGTTTCTGCCTTCTCTCTGGTGACAGCAGCTCTAATGATGTGTCCCACTGTTTCAGCATCCGCACCCCCAGAGTTGGGGCTTTGGGGCCAGTCAGGTCATGGGATACTTTGTTTTTTTTTCTTTTCTCTTTTTGTGCTGTCTTGTAACACTTTAATCCTTTACACTTGTCTGCATATCTTTCCTCTTCAAGTTTTCTCTCAATTCCTTACTGAGCACTTATTAAAAAAACAAATCTTAAGAGCTAATACGTCTGATCTAGCATTATTATATTTTGTGTGTGTGCGTAAATATATAAAAAGCAGTTCATATGTGATTCATTAGCACCTTGAGGTGTTGATTTTGTGAATAATTTTGTATTGCCTCAGAGTATTACGAAATACACCATCTCCATCCCTCCTTCTTGGCTGTGCTCTTCTAGGTTTCCATGACCCCTGGATAAAAGGACATGCACATACAGCAGGGTACCCATTCCTTTCTATTGTTGTTAATGCTGCTAAACTAACTTCATAGTAGCAGTATGTTTTGAAGCAGTTCCGTTTTTTTGACACTTTCCACTATGGCATAGTCTAGGTGTTTGTGTTTAAGAGAATGAGAATTAGAAACCCAGGACTGGAATAATCTTAAGATGCAGTTTTCATCTTTACGTGATGATATTTGCCTGTGTTTTGGGTGCTGGTAATAGATAGAATGTGTTGATGGAGCAGCAGCCTGCCTTCTAGATTATTCCTGGATGAATAAAGCAAGCAGCAGGCACATCCAAGCTTCACAGTGTTGACCTGTTTGAGGTATAACATTGTAATATGTGTTTTTGGAGTGTTGTTGACCTTAAGCCTACAGTGTAATGTAGAAGGGGGTCACTAAAATGGCATTCATGTACAGCACTGATTAGTAGGGCTGTGTGTGATATCTTGGGAGCTGTGGCTTCAGATGTTCTTGTCACAGTTTGGGGAATGGGAAAACTATTTGTTAATCTCCAGATTGATTCTCCTGTGTAGTGTGTCTTATACCCTATGTTCTTTTGGAAAACAGGGGACTTGTTATTTTTAGAGAAAGATAGCAAGAAGTATTTTTGTTTTCTCTTTCCTGCCAGCAGGTTTTAGATTTTGCCAGTAGGACTAATGATAGGGTAATCAAGATAAGCCTCATGCTGTAGGGACCATGCGTCCTATATACAGGATACTGAGGGCTGATTCCTGCTCTAGAGGTAGGTACACAAACTGAGCTGGAGCTTGTGAGGAGCTGCCCCAGTGTGACTAAAATTTAGCTTTTGAAACAAGTACTTTCTTTACTTTTTGTTTTGCTCCTGATCCCTATAATTCATTCTCTTGCCATGTGAATTCAAGTCATTGAAAGAGAGTGCAGCCATTGAATGGAGGGGGCAATTTTTTTTTCCTTTGAGCAATAAGGCTAACATTAAGAATCAGGAGGTCCATACTCAGAAAGCATTTAGCTGGGTTATGTCTGAGTTGGCTAGCTAAATAAATATTTGGGCAGTCATTAGCCAGCTAGAATTTAGCAGGTTAAGTTAGGAGTGTAACTGGGAGGAGTTAAGTTAGCCCGCTATGTTAACCAGCTTAATTCTGATATTCAGAGTTAGCCAGATGACTTAGCAGGCTGTCTGATTGGGCCAAAGAGCTGTCCTAAATGTAGCTGGTTATATTCCACAGTGCAGCGGCACTATTGACTATGCCTCCAAAATTAGCCAGATAAGTTTATCTGGCTAACTTTGCTAGTTGGACTGTCTGACCATGGACCTCCAGGTTTGCGTTCCAGTGGATCCTTCTGAGGTATGTTATAAATAAAGACACAAGTTCCTAATGGCGTTCCGTCCATGGTGCAATAATCTGATTTGGTTTTCTTCATTTTCCAGTGCCTCCTTTGTTTTGAGACATCTGAATATAAGTTGTGAAAGAGAGAGGTTTAAAAAAAAAAAAAAAAGTTGACCTATCAGAATTTATACATAGCATAAATTGTGTACAGCATTCCAGTTTTGACTTCTTGAAGAGTAAGAAGTATGCTTGCCTCTCTCCTTCCAGAATGATGTTCAACCCTTACTTTTAGAAGTTTATTTTTAAATGTGTTTGCCTCTGCTATCATCCTCTCTTGCCTGTGGATTATATATCTTTCACTTTACCTCTTCCTAAGGCCTTGCAGGTTTAGGCATTGAAAGTGGCTCTGTGCTTTCCCTTCTTCCCATGTATACTGAGTGCACCCTTATAGCAGTTGTCAGCAAGATAAAGGGTTTTTTGGCCCAGTTGTCCCCCCCTCCTGTGTCACCACAAACCCTACTACATCTCTGACCTCCTTGCTACCTGTCTCTGACAGGGTGCTAATCGTCACTTAATAGAGTTTGAGGTGAAAAGAACGGGTCGGCTAGTTATAGCCATGCATTTCAAGTGGTGCATTTACACAAGTATAACACAGAGAAATATGACCTATCTAGTCTGCCCAGCTGCATCAATTACTCAGGAAGTCATATAACCATGAGCCAGACTTAAGTTCAGAAGTTTTCCTGTTAGAATGCAGAAGGAAAATGGTACACAGCATCTTTTTTTGTATCAACATATACCAGGGTGATTGAGGGGCGCTTGCAACTGGCCTACTCGGCCATTCTTGATTGGTTTATTCTTTAACCTGTCTTTGTACACAGATTTCATCCTTGTCCCTTTAGTTACAGAACACGTGTGCACAAAGGGATGGATTTTCAAAGGGTTATGCGCGTAACCCCAAAATCCCACTCCTGCGCGCGCCAAGCCCTGGGACGCACATTTGTCCCGGGGGTGGGGTTAGAGCCTCCAGGCACAGCAGCCATTTGCCGCTGTGCCCGGGATCGCGGGCTGGCCATTGGCCGGCACACGAAATCTACGCCTGCCAGAGGCAGGCGCAACTTATAGGACAAAGGTAAGGGGGGGTTTTAGGTAGGGCTGGGGGATGGGTTTGGTAGGGGGAAGGTGGGGGGGGTGGAAGGAAAGTTCCCTCCGAGGCTGCTCCGATTTCGGAGCGGCCTCGGAGGGAATGGAGGAAGGCTGCATGGCTCGGCGCACGCAAGTTGCACAATTGTGCACCCCCTGCACGCACATGTTATAAAATTGGGCGTAGATTTGTGTGCGCCGGGTTGCGCACCCAAATCTACGCCCGTGCGTAGTTTTTAAAATCTGGCCCAAAGCTTTCAGAAAGAGCACCACTTTTATTTGAAAAATAAGCCCTAGACGGTTGTGTTTCTGGGCATTAAAAGTGAATCCCCAAACTTCAAATTGGCTCCTTTTCGCGTGGTAGTCCCTAGTTTCTCACTAATATCCTGCAATCTGCTCTATCATCTTTTATGACTGTATAGGACTGTTCTCACCCACAAGGTCTCTGACCTGGTTATAAGGGGTTTTGAGTTTTTAAGCTATTTGCTTGCCTTCATAATTACTTAGAATTTTGGAAATTTTAAAAACAACCAAAAAAAAAATTTGTTAAATTGTATGTGTGTTATGTATTGAATGAATGGGGTGAATTTGGTTTTTCATGGCCACTTGAAAAAGAAACAAAAAATATTTTCAGTACTGTTGAATGAGACACAAGTAGTGATACTTGACTGATAATTGCAGTTTGTTAGTAGAATTCTGCCACCAGAGCATCCTGTCGTAAGGGAGCAATCCTGATTTTAAGGTATCTGTGATGTCTGCTCCTCAAAAAACTGTGAGATATAGTAGGAATGTTACAATTACAATGTGAGGGGCTGTTCCATGCATACTATTGCAGGTCAAAGTATACGTATGCAACACTCTTCCTGTGTGTGTGTGTGGGGGGGGGGGCAGATTTGCTAAATTATCATTGTTTTGGTGCTTTGTCACACACTGCAGCAGATTCCTCTTATATGCATGTACCTGGGTGCTCAGGGAAGTGTACTCAGCAGTGTTTATCACTGTTGATATTTGCAGTTCTCTATGAGCAGAGCACATAGGTAGATGTGGTTCAAGGCACAGTATGTTCAGAATAATTACTGTCTAGCTGATTCTGCATTTGGGTAACAGAGCTGTTGAATGCTATTAAATGCTTCTTATACCAGTTAAGAAAATGTAGTGCAAATCACTAAGCTGCAGTACATTGGTGATTGTACATACGAGAGGAACTGTCTGCAGTTTAGTATTTCAGATTTTTGATGCCTGTTGGTGTCTGTCTTATTAAAGGGGCTGTTTACCAGAGATGAGTGGAGAGAGGGACCAGGCTGCTAAAGGTCTGCTTTTCAGAATTCTTGCAGCTTTCCTGGCCCATGTTCACTCAGGCTACTGTGGCAGAAAGTGCTGGTATTTGAAATGGTATTTGTTTTACTTGCCACACTTGGATTTTTCTTCCTCATGGCATCCTGGATTCTGGTAAACTTTGGGTGCTATTTATTAAATATCTGTTTCTGCCCCCTCTTTCCCCTATCTCCTTGGAGGTTGTGAGATCACTTCCTGTAAATGCTGCTATTGGCCCTGAGAAGGGAAATGCATGGGATGTGTAGTAATGTCAGTGTTTAGAATGCAGGATGCCATTGGAATGGTGAGGAGAGCAGAAGTTGAAGTGATCTGAGCACGGTCTCTCTTGTGCCCCTGTGGGATGCAGGGCACTCTGGAGAGGCTTCAGATTTCTGTTCTCCAAGCTGGACCTCTACTGGCACTCTGTGGTGAACACTGAGTAGCAGGTGAAAGTCCCAACAGCCTCTTCCTCCCTCCCCAACACATCCATATATATATATATTTTTTTCAATCCATTGTCCTTGGGGTACAGTCTGCCTTAAAGGATTATGCACTTCCTAATGGCATTCTGGAAGTAACTGGTGTGATCAATGTTCCTTCTAAGCTGTGCACATGCACACAAGTCAAGAACCTTGCGCACACAGCAAAACATAGCATGCACAATAAATCCTGATGATATTTGCATTATACTTACTTATAGTGCACAATTTTTAATCTGGCTTAAAAAGAGTTGCACAAAAAAATTTTGGTGCATGCAGTCTTTCAAAAATTTGAGGGAACATTAGGAGTGGTGGGTCTGGGCCATGCAGTTTCTTGGCCACCAGTGAAGAGAGAACGAAATGTGAAGACCCCCAGCCCCCTAATAGATGAGAGGAACCACACTCTGTCAGAGCTATTGACAGGACTCCACTTGTTATGTAGCATCATCATGACAAGTTTGCACATTATGAATTATGCTGCTAGGGTAAAATGTGCACCCTTTTATTCTGCCTTACAGCTTTCAAAGCATGCACACTCCATATAGCAGTATTCACTCTCTGAAGCCTTACTTATCAGGAATGTCTTTCCTTAACATGTCCCTATCCTCTGCCTGATTTGGTGGGATAACTGTACACCTTAAATAAAATTTCAATGCAGTGTTCATGTTGCATTCTTGTACTGAATAGTCCCTTTCGCTCCCCCCATCCCCTGCAGTAGGCACTACATGTTCCAGAGGTGAATCCTGCTGTGTGGTTGCATGCATTGTTGCTAGAGATTATCTGGATCTGCTTTAGTCTGAAGTTACTGGAGTATTGAAAAATATGTAGGGAAAAAAAAATCATACTTTTCTTACTGTAGACCTCCAGTACTGCTGTCCTTGGTAGGTCTGCTTCAGGCGTATTTGTCCTCATATGGCTTACCTGCCTGTACTACTATTGGTCCCATTCATGGGAGAATAAGGAATTAAAGGGAATCCTTTTTCTGCCCTTATTCCTAGAGAGAAGAGTTGTGCATATGGATTTCTGCATCTGGCATACTCTGTGTGTGCCTGTAGTAACATATCTCTTTGAAACAGGACAGAATTGTGTTTTCATGTGAAAACATTTAATTGCATATTTGTTATGAAAAACTGATTTTGATGATTTTTGCAACTGAAAACATACTTTACTAGGTAATGTGAAAATCCCATATTCTAATGAGATTCATTTTATTGTTTCTATACATAAGAATGAATATGCCTCTGCCTGCCTTTTTGATTTAAATTGTTTTCCCCCTTTGTCTGTATTAAATAGTTTAATCCTGAAAGTGTTAAATGAAAATTTTTTGTGTGTGTACCACCACTGCATTGGGGAATGATCCTCCAGCTTGTCAGGGTGTTGGGAGTTGTTTTGCAAAATGCTGCATGTTTGTTATGTGAGTTGCCACCACAGGATAAGAGAGTGTGACTCACAGCCAAGTGGAGCTGCTTCTTCAGATGAAGCCAGTGCTGCCATGATAAATATATATCAGCACTTATATAATGTTGCAGACTTTCTCTTTCCTAAGTAGATCTTGTTTTCCGTCTATAAGCAGGCTGAATTAGCCATGATCTGTGGTGATGTCATCCAGCGGCACTGATTAGATTCATCTTTCCAAGCTAGTAGAGCTTGCCCAGTAGAGCTTTGAGCTCTACTGGGCATGTGCAGGAGTTTTCGCACAAGTGTTGCCTCATAATCCTGCTCAGTCTTTTTGTGACCAAGCTAGAGCACGGATGGCTACTCAGTCTCTCCTGATTTGTCTCTTCAGTTTTCTCTCCTCACAGGACAAGCAGGATGGTAGTCCTCGCATATGGGTGACATCATCAGGATGGAGCCCAATCACGGAAAACTTCTGTCAAAGTTTCCAGAACTTTGACTGGCCCCTACGGGGCATGCCCAGCATGGCACTAACCCTGCAGCCAGCAGGGGTCCCCTCTCAGTCTTCTTTTTTCCGCGCAGCAGTAGCCTCGCGGTTTAGGAGCTCTGAAAAGATTCCTGACAGGAATTTTCCTCACGGAGTTAATTAAAATTAGATTGTCCCGCAGGGGTCCCCCCTCTAACTTTTCTCAGGTCGCGGTACTCCGGTAGGTTTTTCACCGTTTTTCGTCGATTACCGTCGAGTTTGGCCCTCGCGGCCTACTGGCCGTCGACCGTACCGCGGCTCGATTTTTCTATGGCCATGGCATCGGGGTTTCGTCGGTGCCCGGACTGCACTCGCACCATGTCTATCACAGACCCTCATGGAGTCTGTGTAATGTGTTTAGGCCATGAGCATGATGTCCTGACTTGCACCAAATGTGCCCTCATGACACCAAAAGGTCACAAAGCCAGAATGAAGATGGGACTTCTTTTCCGTGTTCACACCCCGACGCTGTCCATCGCATCGACATCATCAGAGCCAGCACTGTCAAAGTCGCACCAGCATCGACAACCGTCCGGTGACTGCCCGCCATCGACTCCCGTTTCTCCCCCTCAAGATTGAGGGATCGTAGGGAGAAACATTGCCATCGGCATCGTAAGTTTCGGACTGTCGAGGGAACGAAATCATCGACCTCGCCACCGAGCCACCATCGAAGAAGCCCCGTCCAGGAACGGCACCGACCATCGAGGCCACCCTCACCCGATCGGGGTTTGGGAGTCGCAATTCCGCCTGTAAAGGTGGTCCCCTCCGACTGTGCCTCAGCCTCCCTCTTCCGTCACGGAGCCGGGGCTGATTGCCCCAGGTCTCCGGGAAGAACTGGACCGGCTGGTCCAGGAGGCCATCGACAAGGTGATGCAATGACTCCAGGTTCCTCCGGCACCGAGAGTGGAACCGGTCATCGACCCGATTCCAGCAGCGCTGGCACCGCTGCTATCCCGGATGGAGGCACTCATGACTGCCCTTCCACCAGTGATTCCCGGGTCTCCGATGGCTCCGGTGCGCTCCCCGATGACAGCTTCATCGGGAGGAGAAACACCGTTCCGCATTCCTCCTTCGGGGGTACTGCCTCAGCCATCGATGCCATGTCGTCCCTCGCCACTGATTCATTCATCGGGGGCGATACTCACATCAGCGCCTTCGATGCCGGCACCGATGCCCCCCAAGGCGTGCACGGTGCCCCCGGTGATTCCTTCTCTGAAACCCTGCCTGACCAATTCCAAGAACATCTTCAAATCCTTGTCAACAAGGGGTTTGAGGCAGGAAAGCATGAGATAAGAACAGCTTACGATATCTTCGACACCTCCACTAGAGTGTCTGCAACTGCCATTTCGGCAAGATGCTTGGCCTGGCTCAAGTCTTCTGACCTTCGCCCAGAAGTACAAGACAGGCTCTCTGACCTGCCCTGTATAGGAGATAATCTGTTCGGTGAACAGATTCAGCAAATAGTGGCTGAATTAAAGGACCATCATGAGACCCTCAAACAGCTCTCATCGATACCTTCTGACTTCCCTTCTGGACAGCCCTTCAAGAAGGACTCTAAGAAGTCATTCTTCCGCCCAAGGAAGTACTATCCTCCACCAACAAGGTCCCGAGTTACGAGGCCTTATCAAAAAGCTCAGTCTCGCCAGCCCCGGAAGCAAAAGCCACAAGCAGCTCCCCAGCCTGATTCCTCTGCCAGGCATACCAGTGGGAGGTCGATTGTGCCACTTTTACGGCATGTGGCAATCAATCACAACTGACCAATGGGTGCTAGCAATCATTGCTCAGGGTTATCACCTGAACTTTCTTGCTCTTCCACCAGAATCACCACCTCTACAAGTGTGGAAAGTAACCAACCACTCTGTCCTTCTGGAGCAGGAGGTTTCTTTTCTTCTCCAGTTAAGGGCAATAGAACCTGTTCCTCTTTTGCAAAAAGGCCTAGGGTTCTATTCCCGGTACTTTTTGATCCCCAAAAAAATCCGGGGGGCTTCGTCCAATTCTGGACCTACGTGCCCTCAACAAGTACCTCCAGCGGGAAAAGTTCAAGATGGTAACCTTGGGCTCGCTTCTACCTCTTCTACAAAGAGGAGACTGGCTCTGCTCTCTGGACCTCCAGGACGCGTACACCCACATTGCGATAGCTCCAGCTCATCGCAAGTACCTCAGGTGTTTAGTAGGCCCAAGGCACTATCAATACTGGGTGCTTCCATTCGGCCTAGCATCGGCACCACGAGTCTTTACCAAATGTCTCGTGGTTGTCGCAGCCTTTCTCAGGAAAGAAGGTGTTCACGTCTACCCCTATCTAGATGACTGGTTAATCAGGGCCCCAACCCAGCAAGCCGCTCGGTTGTCCCTGGATTTGACCCTACACACTCTAATTTCTCTAGGATTTCTCGTCAATTACGAGAAATCCTATTTAGTCCCATCTCAAACCTTGTCGTTCATTGGGGCAGACTTGGACACCTTACAGGCAAAAGCCTTTCTACCTCAACGAGTGCAAACCCTTGTGTCCCTCGCTCATCAGTTGCAGTCTCAGTATACAGCAACAGCTCGGCAATTCTTTGTCCTTCTCGGACACATGGCGTCCTCAGTCCATCTCACACCAATGGCCCGCCTGGCCATGAGAGTCATGCATTGGACTCTGAGGTCACAATGGATTCAAGCGACTCTGCCTCTGTCAACCATTGTCCACATCACCGATGCACTCCGTCTGTCTCTCGCCTGGTGGAAAGATCAGAACAATCTCCTCCAGGGACTGCCTTTTCACCTACCAGATCCTCAACTCATTCTCGCCACCACTTCCAACCTCGGGTGGGGAGCTCATGTGAACGATCTACAGTCACAAGGATTTTGGTCTCCAGAGGAAGCCAAACACCAGATAAATTTCCTGGAGCTTCGAGCAATGCGATATGCTCTCAGAGCTTTTCAGGATTGCCTATCAAATCACGTCATCCTGATTCAGACGGACAACCAGGTGGCCATGTGGTACATCAACAAGCAGGGAGGCACAGGCTCCTTCCTTCTGTGTCAGGAAGCTGCGAAGATTTGGGCGGAAGCACTCTCCCACTCGATGTACCTCAGGGCCACCTATTTGCTGGGAGTGCACAATGTCTTGGCAGACAAACTGAGTCGTGTCTTCCAACCGCACGAGTGGTCTCTCAATCCCTCGGTAGCGACCTCTCTCTTCCAGCAATGGGGTCATCCCCAAATAGACCTCTTTGCGTCCCCTCAGAACCACAAAGTGGACAATTACTGCTCCCTCATTCGGAGCGAACGTTCTCAGCCCAGAGATGCATTCTCCCTCTCGTGGGCAACCGGTCTGCTTTATGCATTCCCTCCACTTCCTCTTCCCTTGAAGACTCTCGTGAAGCTCCGTCAGGACAAGGGAACCATGATACTGATAGCACCTCACTGGCCTCGCCAAGTATGGTTTCCCATACTCCAGGATCTCTCCATCTGCAGGCACATTCCCTTGGGAACGCACCCGCTTCTGATCACTCAGAACGACTGATGTCTACGCCATCCCAATCTTCAGGCCTTGTCCCTGACGGCATGGATGTTGAAAGGTTAATTCTTCAACCACTTAACCTTTCAGATTCGGTTTCTCGTGCCTTCCACAAGAAAATCTTATTCCTATAAATGGAAAAGGTACACATCATGGTGCACCTCGTAGTCCCTTGATCCCTTTTCCTGTCCAATCCCAAGGTTTTTGGACTAACTCTGGCATTTATCAGAATCAGGTCTAAAGACCTCTTCCATCAGAATGCATGTCAGTGCGGTAGGCGCCTTCCATAAAGGTGTCGGGGATGTCCCTATATCGGTACAACCCCTCGTAACGCGTTTTCTTAAAAGGCTTGCTCCATATCAAGCCACCTTTACGTCCTCCGGCCCCTTCTTGGGACCTTAATCTGGTTCTCGGGCGGCTCATGAAACCACCATTCGAACCTCTTCACTCCTGTGACCTAAAATATCTCACATGGAAAGTGATTTTCCTTTTGGCTATCACTTCAGCTTGCAGGGTTAGTGAGTTACAGGCCCTAGTTACCTATCCGCCTTACACTAAACTCCTGCAGGACCGGGCAGTACTCCGCACTCACCCTAAGTTTTTGCCTAAGGTAGTTTCGGAGTTTCACATTAATCAATCCATCATACTACCTATCTTCTTTCCCAGGCCCCACTCCAACCCAGGGGAACAGGCTCTGCATACCCTCGACTGTAAATTGGCTCTAGCGTTCTACCTAGACCGTACTGTTGCCCACAGGAAGAGCACTCAGTTATTCGTCTCTTTCCATCCCAACAAATTAGGGCAACCTGTGGGTAAGCAGACTCTCTCCTCCTGGTTGGCGGACTGCATATCTTTTTGCTATCAGCAAGCTGGCATTCCTTTCCAAGACCGTGTTAAAGCACACTCTGTGAGGGCCATGGCGACTTTAGTGGCACACCTACGATCGGTGCCGCTTCCTGACATTTGCAGGGCTGCCACCTGGAGCTCTCCCCACACTTTTGCAGCCCACTATTGTTTGGACAAAGCCGGAAGACAAGATTCCATCTTCGGCCAATCTGTCCTGCGTAACCTAATTCAAAGTGACGTACCAACACCCTTCTGCCTGCCCGGTGGGGTTCAGGATGCCCTCTACCAAATTCCACCCCAGTTGTTGTGCCTGTTGCATGCCGTTGGGTACATTTTGGTGCATGTTCGGACATCCTCAGCACGATACTCACCCATATGTGTGAGGACTAGCATCCTGCTTGTCCTGTGAGAAAGCAAATGTTGCTTACCTGTAACAGGTGTTCTCACAGGACAGCAGGATATTAGTCCTCACGAAACCCACCCGCCGCCCCACGGTGTTGGGTTCGTAACGTTTTGTTTCATTTTTTCGGCACTGCCTGTAGCTATCAAATAAGACTAAGGGGGGACCCCTGCTGGCTGCAGGGTTAGTGCTATGCTGGGCATGTCCTGTAGGGGCCAGTCAAATTTCTGGAAACTTTGACAGAAGTTTTCTGTGATTGGGCTCCATCCTGATGATGTCACTCATATGTGAGGACTAACATCCTGCTGTCCTGTGAGAACACCTGTTACAGGTAAGCAACATTTGCTTTCTTGTTGCCTCACTGCCTCAGCAGCACCCCCACCAGCACTTTTAGTTTAATTAAAAAGCAAAACAAAACACCGGAGAAACACTTCTAGTCAGTGTGCAGCCTATCCTGGAGGTTCATGTTCAAGGATGCTTGTAATGTTTTTATTGGATTGCTTTTCTTTCTTTTAATATGTTTTAAATTTATATGTATTCTTTTACTTGCCATATTTTATTATTGCCATTGTTTTAATATGCATGTTACTGGTTGTAAACCACCTTGGCATATGCCATATATACATTTTAAATAGTGGAAACAATTGAGAGCCGGTGTCAATCAGCCGGAAGCTGCAGCAAATCCTTGTCCTGGAATGCTGCTGCTTCTGCTGCCCTTTGTAGTCACTTAAGCCAAGTTTTTTCAAAAACCCCTCCTTCCCCTCAGCCTGGAGCTACGAGGCTGGACAGCTGCCATGCATAGACATCAAAATGGAGACACTGATGGAGCCTCTTCGTGTGTCAAAACAGCATAAGCACCAGGATGTGTTAGTGCTGTTGGCTGTAATATTAGCACAGAATATTTAAACAATTGGTTTCTTGGTCAATCTTTATTATAATTTTAATGCACCATATGTTTATAACTCAATACTAAAATAATTTTGTGGGACCAATACCAACAGAGTCTGTATGTCAATCATACCCAACATGGGAAGGTCACATTACTTTATTATTATATCCTCAAATATTTCTTTGAATTTTTTGATATTTCTAGTAAAAACAATAAATATTGCCACGGGAAAGTGAAGTGTCTCAATAGAGAATTCTCTGAAAGTAAATTTAGGCAGACATCAGCAGCTCTTAGCTCCTAGTAAAGTCCCAATAGGATCACATGAAAATCAGCAACGCTGTAATACTTAGCTCAAAATGGAATCATAGTGAAGTCCCGACGTGATCACGTTTCGGACCACCTGGTCCTGCTTCAGGGGTCAAATCCTCTTAATCCTCCAGAGAGGAGCAACATTCAAATCCACAAATCTTCCCAAACTGGCAACTGAAAAGGCGTCTTGCAAAATCCTTCGGCGGTCTGATTTCAGACCCGCTAATTAAACATGGCAAAATTGCAGGGTATTTATACTTCCTCCGGACGTGACGTCAAGCAACATGTCAATCAAATTCTACGCGAGATAGAGTCTTCAATAAGGTCGTCTAAATTGTACAATCCTTGCGATAGGAAGTTCCCAATCAAGCCGACGAAGGATTTTGCAAGACGCCTTTTCAGTTGCCAGTTTGGGAAGATTTGTGGATTTGAATGTTGCTCCTCTCTGGAGGATTAAGAGGATTTGACCCCTGAAGCAGGACCAGGTGGTCCGAAACGTGATCACGTTGGGACTTCACTATGATTCCATTTTGAGCTAAGTAGTACAGCGTTGCTGATTTTCATGTGATCCTATTGGGACTTTACTAGGAGCTAAGAGCTGCTGATGTCTGCATAAATTAAGCTTTCAGAGAATTCTCTGTTGAGACACTTCACTTTCCCGTGGCAATATTTATTGTTTTTACTAGAAATATCAAAAAATTCAAAGAAATATTTGAGGATATAATAATAAAGTAATGTGACCTTCCCATGTTGGGTCTGATTGACATACAGACTCGGTTGCTATTGGTCCCACAAAATTATTTTAGTATTGAGTTATATACATATGGCGCATTAAAATTATAATAAAGATTGACCAAGAAACCAATTGTTTAAATATTCTGTACTTGTACTTAAGGTTTCTAGAGTACTAGGTTGGGCTGATTTTGTTGTGATTTATATCGTATTGGCTGTAATATTAGCACCGGGGTGGGGGGGGGAGAAGAAGACCTCGATGCATCAGTGATGCACAGGGCATCAACATGCCTGATGCACGGTAGATTGGAGCACTGAATACAAGCTGCATCAATACACCCAACACATGGTGCATTGAAGCACTCCTGCGGTGCATCAGCCTCATGCACATAACATGAAATGGCTCTGCGCACGCAGCACCTGACACAACCATAGATGCATCGTGCAGCTCTTATTGCATATGGATCTTTCGATGCATTCAATCCCCTTTACAAATCAGAGTTCTATAATCTGTTCCTCCATGTCCATCTTCAGTCATTCAGCCGCCGCCTCTCGTGACTTCAAGATGACAAAATCAGGGAAGCATATCTCAGCTCCTGTACTAACTGTTTTGCTTCATGAACAGACTGCAGTCTCTGCAAGGCTTTGAGCTTGAAATAATGAGTGCTGCCCTATCCGCTCAGCTCTACAGCTGATCCAGAGTTTTTATGATTTTATTTGTATACCATCACGCTGTCTATAATCATGGTGGTTCTCAACAAAGTTAAAACCAACACAACATAATTATAATACTTAACAAATATATCATAGAATCTCTATTTTCATGGCTTTTGGTGTTTCACAGCTTCTTATATTTCCACTCTCTTATCAAGATAGAATTACTTTTGCTCAGTTATTATACTTCATTACTGCTCTCATAGGCCCATTTAACAAGCTATGTCTTAAGATCCTTTTAAACAGCTTCAGGTCTTTAGCTGATCTTAATTCACATGGTATTGAGTTCCGTGGTTGTGGCCGTGCCACGAAAGAAGCTCACATACCTCACTCAAATGCGCAGATCGTAAGAATGGAACAGTTAAAAGAACTTTATTTGCTGAACGCAGCTTCTTTTCAGGCGTATGCAAATGTAAAGATGCATTTAGCCAATCTGAAATGTTGAATTTATAATTTTGTATATTATACATAATGCTTTGTATTCTGAATTTGATGGGCAGAAATCAGTATTGGAATGTTGTGATATATTTTTTGTTACCTGTTAAAACTCGAGCAGTAGCATTTTGTCAGTTGTAGTGGTCTAATTTTGTTGGCCGGTAGCCCTAATAATAAAGCATTACAGTAGTCTATAATAGCAAAAATGAAAGTTTGAAGTACCATTCACAAGTCATTTTGATGTAGCATATGCAATTTGTTGACCCTGTTCCTTATTATGTTTCTTCATGGTGAGATTAGTATCAATTGTCACTTCTAAGTCACGAGCTTATTCAATCAGCTCTATTTGAGTGGAGTCTATCATAAAATAATTTGATGTACTGATAGGGATTTTTTTAAATTTAACAATAGTATTTCAGAGGTTTGCTTATTAAGCATCAGTTTCTTGTTCACTACCAATTGTATAGCTGTAAACTGTATTCTCATAGGACAAGCAAGAGGGTAGTCCTCACATATGTGTGACATCACAGGATGGAGCCCCTACTGGGCATGCCCAGCATGGCACTAACCCTGCAGCCAGCAGGGGTCCCCCTTCAGTCTTCTTTTTTCCGCGCAGCAGTAGCCTCGTGATAAAGGAGCTCTGTAGAGATTCCTGACAGGAATTTTCCTCACGGAATTACCAAAAGTCAATTTGCCCCACAGGGGTCCCTCCTTTAACTTTTTTCAGTCCGCGGTACTCTGGTAATTTTTTTTTTTTACCCGTTTTCAGTCTATTACCGTCGAGTTTGGCACTTGCGGCCTACTGGCCGTCGACCGTACCGTGGCTCGATTTTTGCCGTAGCGTCAGGGTTCCGTCGGTGCCTGGACTGTAATCGCACCATGTCCATCACAGATCCCCATAAAGTCTGTGTTATGTGTCTCGGACGCGAGCACGATGTCTTGACCTGCACCAAATGTGCCCTTATGACACCGAAAGGTTGCAAGGCCAGAATGGAGAAGATGGAACTTCTCTTCCATGCTCAAACCCCGACTCCATCCATTGCATCGACATCATCAGAACTAGCACTGTCAACTTTGCGCCAGCATTGACCACCGGCTGGTGACCGTCCAGCATTGATGACATCTCTGCCTTCGATACCCTCTACTCCCCCTCAGGACAGAGGGGATCATAGAGACAAACATCGACACCGTAAGTCTCGGGCCATCGAGGAAGCGAAATCATCGACCTCGCCATTGTCTGAGCTGCTGTCAAAAAAAAACCCTGTCCAGTAAGGGCACCAGCGTTTTCGGCGACTGGGTCACCGAGGCATCCCTCGCCCGACAGGGGATCGGGAGCCGCGACTCCGCCTTTAATGGTGGTCCCTCCGGCTATGCCTCTGCCTCCTTCTTCTGTTCCGGAGCCGAGGCTGCTTGCTCCAGGTTTCAGAGAAGAACTGGACCGGATGGTTTAGGAGGCCATCGACAAGGTGATGCAGCAACTTCAGATTCCTCCGACACTGGTACTGACTGCGGAACCGTCCACCGACCTGGTTCCGGCAGCATTAGCACCGCTGCCCTCCAGGATGGAAGCGCTCATTGCCGCTTTTCCACCGATGGACCCCGGGTCGCCGATGGCTCCAGTGCCCTCCCCGCTTACATTGTCATTGGGAGGAGAAAAACCGTTTCGCATCCCTCCAGCGGGAGTTCTGCCTCAGCCATCGACGCCGACATGTCCCTTACCACCGATCCAATCATTGGTGCTGATACGTCCGTTGGCGCCACTGAGCCATCCATCGATGCCCTCTATGCCTGCGCCAGTGCCTCCGATAATTCCTCAGATTCCTTTGGAGCATAGGCCAGGACTTTCAGGTATCCCACCACCCCGTCCCCCTCTACTTCCTAGAGGGACAGGTGCTGATCCTTATGATACCTGGATTGATGATTCCTCGCCAGACACCTATGATTTACCTTCACCACCTTCACCCACTGAAAGTAGGAAGGGTTCTCCTCCAGAGGACCTTTCCTTTATAAACTTTGTGAAGGAAATGTCTGAATTGATTCCCTTCCACTTGCAGACTGAACAGGATGACAGATAGCAGTTGATGGAGTTGCTCCAATTGTTGGATGCTCCTAAAGAAATAATCTCCATTCCTATCCACCAGGTTCTTCTAGATCTCCTCAAGAAGAACTGGGAACATCCTGGATCCATTGCTCCAGTGCATAGAAAGGCTGACACTACCTACTTGGTGCAGTCAGCTCCAGGCTTTCAGAAAACTCAATTGGATCACCAATCTGTAGTTGTTGAATCTGCACAAAAGAGATCAAAGCCTCACACTTCTTCCCCCCTGGCAAGGTACAGAGGTTTCTAGATGCTATTGGACGCAGAGTATTCCAAGGCTCAATGCTCATCTCCCGGATTACCGCTTATCAGCTCTATATGACCCAATATAATAGGGTCATTTTTAAGCAGATTGAAGACTTGACAGATACCCTGCCTCAACAATTCCAAGATCAGCTTCAAACCCTAGTAAACAAGGGTTTTGAGGCAGGCAAGCATGAGATCAGATCATCCTATAATATCTTCGATACTGCTACCAGAGTGTCTGCAGCAGCTATTTCGGCAAGGAGATGGGCCTGGCTCAAGTCTTCTGACCTTCGCCCTGAGGTACAAGACAGGTTATCTGACCTACCCTGTGTGGGTGATATCCTATTTGGAGAGCAGATTCAACGAACAGTGGTGGAGCTTAAGGACCATTATGAGACTCTCAGACAGCTCTTTGATTCCTCTTGACTACTCTTCAAAACAGCCCTTCCGAAAGGACTCTAAGAAGTCCTCCTTCCGGCCAAAGAAGTCCTACCCGCCACCATCCAGATCCCGTGCCACGAGACCTTTTCAAAAAGCCCAGTCTCATCAGACATGAAAACAAAAGCCACAAGCAGCTCCTGAGCCAGGGCCTGCTTCAGGTTTTTGACTTCCACTTAGAGAGCAGCAGCCAGATTCCACTGCCTCACTTACCAGTGGGAGGTCGATTGTGCCACTTCCACAACATATGGCTCTCAATCACCTCAGACCACTGGGTACTGGCGATAATTGTTCAGGGTTACCATCTAAACTTTCTCTCCCTGCCACCAGACTCCCCACCTCTACCGATGTGGAGAACATATCATTCCAGCCTTCTGGATCAAGAGGTCTTCCTCCTCCTCCTCCAGTCCAAAGCAATAGAACCTGTATCCTACTGTCAGCAGGGCCTAGGGTTCTATTCCCGGTACTTTCTAATCCCCAAAAAATCGGGAGGCGTTCGTCCTATCCTGGACCTACGGGCCCTCAAGTACCTCCAGAGAGAGAAGTTCAAGATGGTAACCTTAGGCTTGCTTCTTCCTCTTCTACAAAGAGAGGACTGGCTCTGCTCTCTGGACCTCCAGGACGCATACACTCATATTGCGATAACCCATCTCATTGCAAATACCTGAGGTTTTTAGTAGGCCCCAAGCACTATCAATACCGCGTGCTTCCATTCGGCCTAGCATCTGCGCCACGAGTCTTCACAAAATGCCTCGTAGTAGTTGCAGCCTTCCTCAGGACCCAAGGTGTACACGTCTATCCCTATCTAGATGACTGGTTAATCAGGGCTCCCACTCAGCAAGCTGCTCTGTCGTCCCTCAATCTAACCTGACACACTCTAATTTCATTAAGATTTCTCGTCAACTACGACAAATCCTACTTGGTCCCATCTCAAACCTTATTCATTGGGGCAGACTTGGACACCTGCAGGCAAAGGCTTTTCTGCCTCGACAGCAAGCTCTCATTCTCGTGTCTCTTGTTCACCAGCTGCAGTCTCAGCACTCCGCGACTGCACACCACTTTCTCATCCTCCTGGGACACATGGCATCCTCAGTTCAGCTCACACCAATGGCCCGTTTGGCCATGAGAGTCTTGCAGTGGACTCTAAGGTCTCAATGGACTCAAAGCATTCAGCCCCTGTCGACCATTGTCCACGTAACAGACTCACTCCGTCAGTCTCTTGCCTGGTGGAAAAATCAGAACAATCTCCTCCAAGGCTTGTCCTTTCAGGCTCCAGACTCTCAAATAACTCTCACCACCGATGCTTCCAACCTTGGCTGGGGAGCCCATGTGGCCAATCTGCAGCCACAAGGATCTTGGTCTCCAGAGGAAGCCAAACACCAAATAAATTTCCTGGAGCTTCGAGCAATAAGATACGCTCTCAGGGCATTTCAGGATCGCCTCTCAAATCAAGTTAGCCTGATCCAGACGGACAGCCAGGTGCCCATGTGGTACATCAACAAATAAGGTGGCACGGGCTCCTTCCTTCTGTGTCAGGAAGCTGCGCAGATATGGGCGGAAGCTCTCTCCCATTCGATGTACCTCAGAGCCACCTGGTTGCCAGGAGTGGACAGTGTGTTGGCAGACAAGCTGAGTCGCATCTTTCAACCGCACGAGTGGTCTCTCAACCCCTCAGTGGCGAACTCCATCTTCCAACAATGGGGATATCCTCAGATAGACCTCTTTGCGTCCCTTCAAACCACAAAGTAGAGAACTTCTGCGCTCTCATTCGCAGCAAACACTCTCAGCCCAGAGACGCATTCTCCCTTTCGTGGACAACCGGTCTGCTTTATGCATTCCCTCCACTTCCTCTTCTCTCGAAGACTCTCGTGAAGTTACGTCAGGACAAGGGAACTGTGATCCTGATAGCACCTCACTGGCCACGCCAAGTGTGGTTTCCAGTACTACAGGATCTCTCCATTCACAGGCACATTCCCTTAGGAACGGACCCGCTCCTGATCACTCAAAACAACGGGTGCCTCGCCATCCCAATCTTCACGCCTTGTCCCTGACGGCATGGATGTTGAAAGGTTAATTCTTCGGCCACTTAACTTTCTGAACCAGTTTCCTGTGTCTTGATTGCTTCACGGAAGCCTTCCACGAGAAAAGCTTACTCTTCTAAATGGAACAGATTCACGTCATGGTGCTCTTCTCAGTCCCTTGACCCATTTACCTGTCCAATCACAAACGTTTTGGACTATCTCTGGCATTTATCAGAGTCAGGTCTAAAAACTTCCTCCATTAGGATGCATGTCAGTGCGGTAGCTGCCTTCCATAAAGGTTTTGGGGATATTCCTATCTCAGTACAACCCCTTGTAACACGTTTTCTAAAAGGCTTGCTTCACCTCAAGACTCCATTGCGTCCTCCGGCCCCTTCCTGGGACCTTAACCTGGTTTTAGGGCGGCTGATGAAACCACCATTCGAGCCTCTTCACTCCTGTGAACTTCGATATCTCACATGAAAAGTGATTTTCCTTTTGGCAATCACTTCAGCTCGCAGAGTTAGTGAATTACAGGCCCTAGTTACCTATACGCCTTACACTAAACTTCTGCAGGACCGGGCGGTACTCCGCACTCACCCAAAATTCTTACCTAAGATAGTCTTGGATTTTCACCTCAATCAAGTCGTCTTACTACCTACCTTTTTTTCCCAGGCCCCATTCCAACCCAGGAGAGCGGGCTCTGCATACCCTAGACTGCAAACGGGCTCTAGCGTTCTATCTAGACCGTACAGCTGCCCACAGGAAGAGCACGCAATTGTTCGTCTCTTTCCATCCTAACAAATTAGGACAGCCTGTGGGTAAGCAGACTCTCTCCTGGTTGGCGGACTGCATATCCTTTTGCTGTCAGCAAGCGGGCATTCCATTTCAAGACTGTGTTAAAGCACACTCTGTGAGGGCCATGGCGACTTCAGTAGCACACCTACGATCAGTGCCGCTTCCTGACATTTGCAGGGCTGCCACCTGGAGTTCTCTACCTTTGGACAAAGCCGGAAGACAGGATTCCATCTTCGGCCAGTCTGTCCTTCGTAACCTGTTTACAACGTGACGTACCAACACCCTTCAGGATGCCCTCTACCAAATTCCACCCCAGTTGTTATGCCTGTTGCACGCCTTTGGGTACATTTGGTGCATGTTAGGACATCCTCAGCTCTGTACTCACCCATATGTGAGGACTACCATCCTGCTTGTCCTGTGAGAATGCAAATGTTGCTTACCTGTAACAGGTGTTCTCACAGGACAGCAGGATGTTAGTCCTCACGAAACCCTCCCGCCATCCCGCGGTGTTGGGTTCGTAACATTTTCTTATTTTATTTTTCGGCACTGCCTGTAGCTTTTAAACAAGACTGAAGGGGGACCCCTGCTGGCTGCAGGGTTAGTGTCATGCTGGGCATGCCCAGTAGGGGCCAGTCAAAGTTCTGGAAACTTTGACAAGTGTTTAGTGATTGGGCTCCATCCTGTGATGTCACCCATACGTGAGGACTAACATCCTGCTGTCCTGTGAGAACACCTGTTACAGGTAAGCAACATTTGCTTTTCTAATAGCTGTAGTGATTATTTATATATGGGTAGCAAGAGCTGTAGCTTGCATAAGGGAAGCATGTAAATATTAAAAAGTATGGCTGACGATGCAGATCCGTTTGGTCTCCAGTTTAACTATATCTAAGATGATTATTGCTAATTTTCACCTGAAAAGAGCGATTTTTGTTAAAAAAAAGAAAAAGAAAACTATTTCAGTGTTTGCCCAGAAAAATCCAATTTCTGAAAGTCTCTGAGCCATCATTCGAGTCAACCATATCAAGTGCGGCAGATAAATCTAACAGGACAAGTAGATATGATTTGTCTGCATCAAGCCAGACCAGCCACAGTCCTCCTCATGGACTTGGCCAAATGTGCTTTCCCCAATGGATTTTCACAAGAATTCCATCCATTTGTGCTGGATCATACTTCTCCACTGGAGGACCTTTCATTCTCAACCTTCAAGGGAAAAGCTCTTAATATGCATATAGACAGAGACACTGACTCTCGAGCAGAGGGCATGGACCTGTTATGGATTTTGGACATCACCTCTTTATTACCCCCACACACTGTTCTGGATGGCATGCAAATGGAGATGTGAGGAAACTCCCTTTTCTGGTGCTACAGCGGTAAGAAAATTAGACATAAAATATAGAATGCAAAAATCCCCTGGTTACTGGATAGTCCAGCTGCCTCATCAGTCTGTCATGGTAGAACTGGCACTTAAAAAAAAAAACCCCAAGAAGATGAGATTGTATTCTAATTCTCCACCAGGAAAAGATCATTGTATCCTTGAAAATTTTGGCAAGAAGGTGTTTCAAGGTTCTATGTTAGCTCCTATAGTGCATCAGCAGTTCTATAAGGCATGCTATATCCACAACTGTATTTAGAACCTTAAACCTTTCATCCATTCTGACTCCGCCAAACCTTTTTCCCACCAACCTTTGTTGGACTTGGAAGAGGCTGTACAACATCTGTCTACAAGTGTCTTGCTACCACTGCAAAGATCTCAGCAGTTTCCATCAGAGTACTACGTATGGCTTGGCTATGAGCTAGTAGCATTAGTGAAGACCTTCATGAGAAGGTTGCAGACCTAACTTGCGTGGGGGGAAAGCTGTAAAAGTTTCTCAAATCAAGGAATAGAATGTGGTGGTTCAATTGTTGACTACTACAGCAGACCCTCAGTCTGTCTTCCTTACCCGCTCAATGACAGCAGTAGTAACATCTTCCGTCTAGAATTCGGCAGAGAGATTGGCATCAGCAAAAGACATCTCAAATTAGTTTTTATTCCAGCGGTTCTGGAGAACATCGAACCAGTGGGCGGCAGAAACTAGTCCTTCCTGGAAGGTTGGTGCACAATAACCCTCAAATGGGTACTGCTTGTATTTCTCCTGGCTGCTGGACCTCTATCTCAATATGGCCCCGTAGAATCTGTCAGAGTTGCCACAATTTTGACTGGAAGTTCAGGTACTTCTCAAGCATTATGTGATATAATAGATCCCATCTTCGAATATCAACAATGGATTTTATTCTTGCTACATCTTAATACCCAAGAAATTGGGAAATTTGAGACCAGGAGAAACTGAAACTGAATTCCCTTAACATGATCCTTCCTTTTTACTCAGCAGGGGGAGTGGATGTGCTCACTTCACTCAAGAACACCTATTAGTATATCCCTCTCCACCCTTTCTTCTGGCACTGCTTTCACTTCTACGTGGCTTTTACCCACTATCTGTACACGGTACTTCCGTTTAGTGACTCAGCTGCTCCCAGAGTCTTTACCAAAAATTTTGCAGTGCTCCCTGGATCCCCTGAAATCTGAGGTAGGCTATTTCCCTGTCTAGATAACTGACTACTTATGGCATCCTCTGAGCAATGATCAAGTCTCTCCAGATTTGGAGAAAACAGTCCTGCGGAGTCCAGGTACTCTGAGTCTGAGAAGATTGAGTGTAAGCTTCCCAGCACATGTTTGAGGTTTTGGTTGCTAAGGTTACTTGGTAAGGCAGTGGTTGTAGCAATGCCCTGTTTCAAAGTACATGGGATTGTTGTTATCAGGTGAGTTCTCATTTCGTTTCTGGTAATAATGCTGACTATTGTTTTCAATGGTTGGAGGAACTGGTTCCATTGGTTGTGTAAACCTTATTGAAGGCAGTGGGATATGCAAGTATGTCAATGGAACCATATGTATCATTGCTACCATGTCTCCAAGAATGACCAGGACCTGGTGCGTCAGGGAAGAAGTTCCTAACTAGAAGACGAAGGGTGCGGGCCCAGATGAAGGGCAGGGAAACTCTCTTGCGTAAGGAGTCTATCTACACTCCAATGAATTGAAGACATTAAATCGGAATGAGATTGGACTTTTTGAAATTGATGAGAAATCCAGCTCTGCCTTCTCTCAGCCAGCCAGTTAAGTATAAAGTAATAGCTGGCCTATCCTTACCCAAGGCTGTAGAGGATATCATTTTTTCTGCTAGAAAGTCACCTACTGGGTGTACTCAAAATGGCTTAGATCCATTCTTATTTGAGCCTCAACAACTCTTGTCGTATTTCCACCACTTATCAGACTTGCAACATCTTCCATTAGTTCATGTGAGTAGTATCATGGCTTATCATGTTTCTGTTGACAACAGCCCTATCTTAACCCATCTACTAGTATCCAGCGTCCTGAAGGCTCTATTGCATGTAAAGCTGCTCGTCTGCCAACTAGCAGTTCCTTGGGATCTAAATATTGTTTTTGTATCTGATGAGGCTGCCTTTTGAAGTGTTGGACACGGCATCTCTCAAACACCTTACATGGTGGGATTTCTTGTTGCTATAACCTCTGCTCACAGAGTTAATGAGCTGTAGGCTCTAGTGCATTACATACCTTAACTTTTTTAGTTTTTTCATGCTAAAGTGGTTCTTTGCATGTAACCCAAGTTCCTTCCAAAGGTAGTCTCTGCTTTTTACATTAATCAAGCAATTGTTATAGAAACATAGAAATGACGGCAGAAGAAGACCAAATGGTCCATCCAGTCTGCCCAGCAAGCTTCACACATTTTTTTCCTCTCATACTTATCTGTTTCTCTTAGCTCTTGGTTCTATTTCCCTTGCACCCCCACCATTAATGCAGAGAGCGGTGATGGAGCTGCATCCAAGTGAAATATCTAGCTTGATTAGTTAGAGGTAGTAGGGGTAGTAACCGCCACAATAAGCAAGCTACACCCATGCCCATTTGTTTTTACCCAGATTATGTTATACAGCCCTTATTGGTTGTTTATCTTCTCCCCTGCCGTTGAAGCAGGGAGCTATGCTGGATATGCATCGAAAGTGAAGTATCAGGCACATTTGGTTTGGGGTAGTAACCGCCGTAACAAGCCAGCTACTCCCCGCTTTGTGAGTGTGAATCTTTTTTCCTTCTCTCCTGCCGTTGAAGTTATGCTGGATATGCGTGAAGTATCAGTTTTTCTTTTCCCCTGCCGTTGAAGCAGAGAGCTATGCTGGAAATTCGTGATGTATCAGTCTTTCTCCCATGCCGTTGAAGCAGAGAGCCATGCTGGATATGCGTCGAGAGTGAAGTATCAGGTACATTTGGTTTGGGGTAGTAACCGCCGTAACAAGCCAGCTACTCCCTGCTTTGTGAGTGCGAACCCTTTTTTCTTCTCCCCTGCCGTTGAAGCAGAGAGCTCTGCTGGATGTGTGAAGTAACAGTTTTTCTTCTCCCCTGCCGTTGAAGCAGAGAACTATGCTGGATATGCATTGAAAGTGAAGTATAAGAATGGAGTGATCAAGCTAGTTGAAAGGCATCAGGAATAGAGGAAGGTGGAGGTAGTAATTTGGTTATTTGGTTTGGGGTAGTAACCGCCATAACAAGCCAGCTACTCCCGTCTTTGTGAGTGCAAATCATCTGTCAACATTTTTTTCCACAGCCACACACTGATGATGGTGAGAAATCTCTTCACACCTTAGACTGCAGAAGAGTACTGGCCTACTATAAAAGAACAGCTCAATCTTATCAACAGGCTTCCCTACTTTTTGTCTCTTATGACCTATATAGCCTTGACTTAGCCGTTTCCAAGTGTACTCTGTCCGGCTGGGTAATAGAATGTATTCAACACTGCTACTCTGCTGTAAGACTTGATCCTGCTAATCCAGTCAAGGCTCATCATGTTAGTGGTAGGGCTGCCTCCATCTCCCATTTGTGAGAAGTACCTCTGGAAGAAATATGCAAAACTTCCATGTGATCAGTACATTTATTTATTTATTTAATATATATTTCTATACCGGACTTCACGAATAGAATTCACATCAGGCCGGTTTACATGGAACTTAGGGGGAAAAAACAAGAGTAACCAAAAAACAAGAAGGCTGAATCAAGCAAAGTTACATAAAACAAGGGCATAGAACTTGGGGCCTAAAGTAGCCAGAAAGAAAGGTAGAGCAGAAATTAGCAACAAATAAATAATATATAACTAGTTATGAGATTAGAAATTATCTCATTCCTTAAGCTGAGTCCGAATACATACCTTCACATCTCACTACTACGGGGACAGTCTCACATCATCTGAAATCGCAGTAGAATGGGCAGTGCTGCATCATATACTCTCGAGGGTGGAGTCTGGGTAGTGTACACTGGGCCTGATTTTCAAAAGCATTTGCATGCTTAAATTTGGGTTTTACACATATTACATGTATAAATGGGCTTTTGAAAATTGCTTCAATATATGCCATTGAATTGTTCATAGGATAATCATGTGTAAGTGCACTTTTATATAGGTAAATGACTTTTTAAAATTGGTTTGATAGAATGTTATATTTACACATGAAACTTCTTTTAAAATTCATCTTAGTATTTATTTCCTGCCTTTTGCCACTTCAAAGCAGATTACATTCAGGTACTATAGGGATTTCCTTATCCCAGAGGGCTTACAAACTAACAGGCCGATCAGTAAAATGGGTGGGAGAGCCAGCTCTCCCGATGCTCGCACAGACACCTCTCCTGGGTGCGATTCTCTATTTAAATTAGGCCGCGCGCTAATAAGGAGGCGCTTGGGGTACTAGCACGTGGAAGCGGCTGTAAGCAGGTCCGATAACCGCCGCTTAATTTTACTGGCATCCGTTTTCAAACCCGCTGACAGCCACAGATTTGGAAAATGGCTGCTACCAAAATTGAGCGTCTGTTTTCGAGCGCACTTTTTTTTTTTTTAAATTTTAAAATTTTATTTTTGATGCCTCTGAGTTAATATCGCTATGATACTAAGGCAGAGGGTGTACAGAAAAGCAGTTTTTTCTGCTTTTCTGTACACTTTTCCTTCTGCTTTCTAATGTTAACGCCTGCCCTTGGCTAGACATTAATTTCTGAGAGTAAAATGTGCTTGGCCACACATTTTACTTTCAGTATTCTGGGGTAATAACTAATAGGCTCATCAACATGCATTTGCATGTGATGAGCGCTGTTAGTTTCGGGGGGGTTGGCCATGCATTTTCCACGCACTATTATCCCTTACAGTATAAGCGGTAATAATAGCGCCTCTAAAATGCACAGCCAAATGAGGGCTACATAGTGCGCCCCCTTCTGTATTGGCCTGCAAGTTTGTACCTGAGGCAATAGAGGGTAAAGTAACTTGCCCAAGGTCACAAGGAGTGGCATTAGGATTTGAGCCCACAGCTCTATTAAGAAAAAGGAGGGGGTGATGCCCATGTACAGATCCTTGGTAAAGCCTCAGCTGGAGTACGGTGTTCAGTTCTGGAGCCATGAATATAAAAAAAACAACAAACAAACCCAGGATGGAGGTGGTCCAAAGAAGAGTGACCAGAATGGTATGGGGTCTGTATCAGAAGACGTATGAGGAGAGGCTGAATGATCTGCATGATTAAACCCTGGAAGAAAGAAGGTGCAGAGGAGATATAATACAGACCTTCAGCTACCTGAAAGGTTTTAATGATGCATGAACTTCGAACCTTTTCTGTTGGTAAGGAAACTATAGAACTAGGGGGCACAAAATGAAACTGCAGGGGGGATATTGCAGAGCCAATGTTAGGAAATATTTCTTCATGGAAAGGGTGGTGGATGAACACAAAAATAGTCAAAGACGTCAAAGGGGTATGGGATATCAGGGTGGGAGCATGGGGGTAACCTGCTCAGTCGCAGTTACTACCCTTAACCAATAAGCCTGGATGTTTTTGACGCACTTGCTCTCCCCTTTGACATTGCTCTCTGTTTTGAGGCGTGGGTGGAAAAGGGGAATTAGATTTAGAGGACAACCAACATGGACCCTGACTTTTGCGATCTAGGGTACTGATACGCAGATATAAAGAAAAAAGAACAGGGCTGCTTCTATGACCAAGTTCAAAAGCAAAGCTCATCAAGCAGCATTGTCTGAATTTTCAAGACAGCTTCTCAGCTAGTAAAAATGTTGCTTTGTTAATAGTTGTTATTTATTTATTTGAGGCTTTTCTATACTGAGATGAAATTTAATGTGGAAAAGTGCAAGGTGATGCATATAGGGAAAAATAACCCATGCTATAATTACACGATGTTGGGTTCCATATTAGGTGCTACAACCCAAGAAAGAGATCTAGGTGTCATAGTGGATAACACATTGAAATCGTCGGTTCAGTGTGCTGCGGCAGTCAAAAAAGCAAACAGAATGTTGGGAATTATTAGAAAAGGAATGATGAATAAAACGGAAAATGTCATAATGCCTCTGTATCGCTCCATGGTGAGACCGCACCTTGAATACTGTGTACAATTCTGGTCGCCGCATCTCAAAAAAGATATAATTGCGATGGAGAAGGTACAGAGAAGGGCTACCAAAATGATAAGGGGAATGGAACAACTCCCCTATGAGGAAAGACTAAAGAGATTAGGACTTTTCAGCTTGGAGAAGAGACGACTGAGGGGGGATATGATAGAGGTGTTTAAAATCATGAGAGGTCTAGAACGGGTAGATGTGAATCGGTTATTTACTCTTTCAGATAGTAGAAGGACTAGGGGACACTCCATGAAGTTAGCATGGGGCACATTTAAAACTAATCGGAGAAAGTTCTTTTTTACTCAACGCACAATTAAACTCTGGAATTTGTTGCCAGAGAATGTGGTTCGTGCAGGTAGTATAGCTGTGTTTAAAAAAGGATTGGATAAGTTCTTGGAGGAGAAGTCCATTACCTGCTATTAGGTTCACTTAGAGAATAGCCACTGCCATTAGCAATGGTTACATGGAATAGACTTAGTTTTTGGGTACTTGCCAGGTTCTTATGGCCTGGATTGGCCACTGTTGGAAACAGGATGCTGGGCTTGATGGACCCTTGGTCTGACCCAGTATGGCATTTTCTTATGTTCTTATGTTCTTATGGATTACAGGAGGTAGGCTGCAGATTTAAGGAAAGTGGTAAGAGAGAAGCAATTAAAGGTGATTTTAAAACAATAGAATAAATATTATTAGTGTGAAAAACAGCAGAAACTATATACAATGCTTTATGTAAAGATACTAGCGCTTTGGGATTTGGATGACAGTCTGTGTGGGTGTTATGGGAAGGCCTGTTTAAACATATAAGGCTTGGGGATAAACTGCACAGAGCAGCAGTTGCTACCTTTGACTGAAACATGGGGGTAATCTGCATGGAGTTGCTACCATAGGAAACTGGCCGGGCAGACTAGATGAACCATTTGGTCTTTTTCTGCTGTCAGCACTATGTTCCATGCTAAGTAGAGCTCGCAGTTCTACTAGGTTGGAGAGGCAATTCATCCTGCTATCTACAGAAAGAGTATTTATGATAAACAAACTTGATTTACTGAAGCACTCTATTCATTATCTGGTTTAGGTTTCTTGCACACTGATGTGCCCTCAGAGTTCCCGGAGTACTCAGATTATTTATTCCATCTCATAGGGTCACTGCCACTGACTTGATCCCTTCCCAGCACTACAGCCTAAAGGGTCCCATCTTCACTGCCCCTGAGCTGATCCTTCCCGGAAACTACAGCAACATTGTTCAAACTCTGGTTTTCTTGAACTGAATTTATGAGCCTCTGGCTCCAAGTCCTGGGCTGTAAGATTGGGTAAAATAGTGGCTTGCTTAGTTGGGCTAGCAGAAGATCCTGCACAAAGGGCAGTCCTATCTTGAACACTTTACTCTTCTACCTCATTTGAACTTCTTGTCGTTGGAGTAGTTGAGGCATTCCTTTCATTACTAGAACATAGCATCCTTTCCTAAAACGTCGAAGATGTTTCACAGTCATTATGTATCTGCCGTATTTTTTTATAGTAGCAGAATATTTGCATGTAATATGTATGAAGAGTTGGTGCTGATTGTTGAAGGGAGCTGGCTATAGAATAAAGGAACATGCCATAGTGGGGCAAGAGCACATGGATGTGGCATTGCTTGCTACTACAGTTAGACTTCCATCAAAATCATCTGCTTTGGTGGCTAATGCTCATTAGTAGCCTTTTGCTATAGATTGCCATGCAGAGTTCAAGTGCTGGAGAAAACCTGTTTATTTGCAAGCTATTGTAACTTTTTATTGGACCAATATGAGCTATCCAAAGAATATGTGCCTGAGTGTTGGAGATCACATGGGTTCTTTGGTTACCTAAGAGTGTAAAATATTACAACAGCTAGAAAGTTTCAGAACCCATTCACTACCCATTTTCCCTTCCTGTTGCAATACCACAAACTCTTCTTTTGGTCTCTAGATTTACCTTTGCTTCTCCATAACTAAAGATGTACTGTGCTCAAGCCTTGCGGTCTGATACACCTTGCTTCCAACCCCTTCGCTGAGAGACACTTCCATGCATCCATCACCCTTTCTATAACAAAATATTTCTTTGTTACTGCTGAGTCTACTCCCTTTCAGCCCCGTGATCTTATAAGCCTTTGTTCTAGAAATACTTTCTGTATTATTTATGTCTCTTGAAGTAGCTGAATGTCTTTCATCTTCCTCCCCGCTCCTCTTAGGGTATGCACATTGAGGTCTTTTAAGTCTCATGTTATGGGGCTACCATGCAGAGACTGCACCACTTTATAACCTCCAGCTGCTGTCTTGCTAATAATGTCCAGTGTTTTTCTGCTTTCACTATGCAGCCTAGCACTCTGTCTCTTGAAACAGAATTTAGCAACCTTTGGTTCATCAGAAACGATCATCCTGGGAGAGCTCTCTTGTTTTGGTGTACATCAGTAACTGCAAAATCAAAAGCTCCTTCAAGAACATTTTTAAATATCTCAAGATAATCCCTCATGTGAGAAATTCATAAAATGGAGAAAAAGGAACTCTTTTTTTTTTTTTTTTTTTCAGCTTGGTGTGAAATCTACACCCTGTTGTGTGTGACTTTAATCATCGGTTCTAGGGAAAAAAAACCTCCCTTTTTTTGTGTGTGAAATAGCTTCTTGCTGTTTCAGAAAATGCCAGCTATATGTCTGAAACAGATATATATAGAGCACGAGTAAGCATGAGCTACAGGTAAAGCAGAATTAAGACTGAAAACAGAAAGTGAAATGGTGGCGAACATCGCTTCTTTCTAGCTTCAATAGCAATATATTCCAGGCCTTCTCACTACTGTCTGTTGAATACATACAGGCCGATACAGCACAGTGCGCTCCGGTGCGCACTGTTAACCTGCATTTGGACACGCTAGCTTTACCCCTTTTTCAGTAAGGGGTAATAGCGCGTCGAAAACGCGCTTCCAACCCCCCCGAGACTAATAGTGCCTGCAACATGCAAATGCATGTTGATGGCCCTATTAGTCATTCCCGTGTGATACAGAAAGTAAAATGTGCAGCCAAGCCGTACATTTTACTTTCAGAAATTAGCGCCTACCCAAAGGTAGGCGCTAATTTCCATCCCCAATACCATTGGGTATTTCCATCTCATTTCCATCCCCAATACCATCCATCTCATTTCCATCCCCAATACCATTGCGTCTCCCTTAGCTGACCTAATCAACTGCTCCCTCTCCACAGGTTCCATCCCTGACCCCCTTAAACATGCGATAGTCAAACCCCTGCTCAAGAAGCCCTCTCTAGACCCCAAAGACCCTACCAACTACCGTCCCATCTTCAATCTTCCTTTCATTTCGAAAATCATGGAGAAGGTAGTCAATACACAGCTCACGACATTCCTTGAGGACTACAACATACTCCACACAGCACAGTTTGGTTTTCGCAAACATCTGAGTACCGAAACCCTCCTCCTATCCCTTACAGACTTCCTCCTCACCGGCCTCGACCACGGACACAATTTCCTCATTGCCTTCCTCGACATATCCGCCGCCTTCGACACCATAAGCCACGACCTCCTCATTGCCCGCCTAACCAACATTGGCATTTCTGGTACTGCACTCCTATGGTTTAAATCCTATCTAACAGATGCTTCTCTGTTAAACTTGGCTCCTCCCTGTCCTCTACACTATTTAACATTTACCTCCTCCCCCTCTGTCATCTTCTAACAGAACTTGGACTCAAATTCTATATTTACGCTGACGACGTCCAGATCGTTATTCCCACCCACGACTCTCTTGCTGCCATTCTATGTTTCTGGGAAAACTGCCTTTCTGCCATCAACACCTTACTCACCTCAATGCAACTTGCCCTCAACTCTACTAAAACCGAACTACTCCTCATTCACAACCACCACACATTTAAACTGGCCACTCCCACTGACCCTCTGACCACATTCCTCCTCTGGCAACCCTCAGTTCGAAATTTAGGGGTCCTTATCGATCCTCATCTGAACCTCAAAAACCACATCAGCTCCGTTATTAAGGGAGGTTTCTACAAGCTCTCGGTCCTGAAAAAGCTCAAGCCACTCCTCCACACCCACAACTTCAAAACTGTCATTCATGCTACACTCACATCTAAGCTAGATTACTGCAATTCCCTCTATCTTGGCCTTCCTTTCTCCACCATCAGACCTCTCCAGATCCTGCAAAACGCCACAGCAAGGATCATTAGTAACACACGTAAATCTGAGCACATTACCCCTGTCCTTAAAAGCCTACACTGGCTCCCCATCTCCTTCCGTATCCTGTTCAAAACCTTCACCATCTTACACAAAGCGGTCTACAAACACAACTCCTCCTGGCTCAATGAACCCCTCCAACCCACACAATCCTCCCACCCTACCAGAACAATCCACAAATGTACCCTGCTCATCCCCCCCCTTAAAAAAGCCCACCTCTCAGTTACAAGAAATCGTGCTTTCTCTATTGCCGGCCCCATGCACTGGAATGACCTACCACCCAATCTTCGCATGGAACCCTGCCCTCTCAAATTTAGAAAACTACTAAAAATGTGGCTCTTGTGTTGGAAGTAGAAAAACATCTGCTCCTTGTGCCTGGTTTACGTTGTTCCCCATTGGGGGGCTTATTACTGATCCTATTGATGGTATAGAGGTCTTGGATTTATCCAGGGCCTCTCCAATGTCTCGCACCTCTTTAAGAGGAAGGCTTCCAAGGTCCTTGCCCTGATCTTGTAGCAATAATAAACCATGGTCCTCCTCGAACGGACTCAGCTGCTCTATCGGTATCTGTGTAGCAGTTGGACTGGGTACCTCGGTCAATATGCTAATTCTTGGGGGTGGAGGAATAGTTGGAGCCCCGGGACTTAGACTCACTTCTCGCATTAACGGTGGAGTTTGTTCACCTCCAACCCTTAAAGTGGGACACTCCGGGGTTGAAAAATCTACCGGTGGGTAAAAAGTTGTCATAGTTGTTTGCAATGGGGAAGGTCTCATAGGGGTCGAGACTTCCAATCGAACCTTTCCCTTCCGCTTAGTATGCGGCATTTTACCGTAATTGTTATCAATAATAGTCCAAAAAACAAATTGAAACTTTATTACTCACACTTCCTGTTGCTCCTGTTCACTTGGAGTTAGCAGGTCGGGCCGGACAATAACTCTACTTCCACTTCGATGGAGATAGACGCCTTTTCGCCTTCGCCGGCCTTCGCCGGTCCAAGCCGCGCACCCCTTACGGAGCGCGTGGCTTAGGCAGTGCGCCCCGACGGCGGCGGTGCGCCGTTTGCCCCAGAATTTATGGGCAGACTTCCTCCTCCAAAGTCCTCCAGCTCCACCCACTCATGACCGGGGGGGGGTCGGGACACTCTCCGAAGATCACCCCGTGAGGTCCTGGATGTTCCGGGTAGATCTTAAAATGGATACAGGTAGGAGTTAGAGCCCTTTCCTCACCGCTCTCTCTCCTGGGCTCCCAAGTTGTTTCAGTCTGCCCCAGACGGAATAGGTCACAAAAGGAGTCCAGGAACAGCAGTAACCTGAACGAAGAAAGCTGGAAAGCTATGAGCACAAATGCTCATAGTTTGGGTAATAAAATCCCAGATCTGCAAGCCCTAATGGTGGAGGCGGACTTGGACATTGTTGCTGTCACGGAAACGTGGTTTACGGAATCTCATGACTGGGATACGGCAATACCAGGCTATAACTTGTTAAGGAAGGACAGAGAGGATAGGAAAGGGGGAGGAGTGGCTCTTTATGTCAGAAACAATATCCAACTGTACTGGACCCAATATTATAACATGAAACTAAATACATAAAATAAAGACCTGTTATATTGAGATGTGGATTGAGTGTGCCTTCATACGATGCGAACTAGATAAGTTCCACTATCGTGTATATGAGCCTATGGCTTCTAAATCATTAGGCACCTCAATATTGGTTGTTGGATTTATGTTGCTGTCCACGGGTTTGCGTGCTCTTCAAATCATTTTTTGTAACTTTAAATATTATGAACGCATTGGCCTTAGCCACCACTGATATAGTACTTGCGTGAGTAGTCAGTCTTGTGCCGCTGACACCGGGGTGTTTTAGAGCGAGGCTCCTTCTTCACGGGCTGTGCATTATCAAGAGAGACCGCAAGAACGCTGTGGAAATCTGTGCAACATAAAAAATACACCATTGTATACATCCTAAAGTTATTGACATGTGTTGTCACTTAACTGAGTCACTATACCGTCGAATGGATACATACTTGCTATAGCGGCTTAAGAGAACTGCTGTGGACTTCGGCGTTGAAAGAGCTGTCAGTTGAGCTCCGCTGTAAAGTGCATAATTACTGAGAGTTAAGCGTGAAAATATCTTCTGAAATCTGGATATTAGTTAACCCACGTTCTAAAGAGATTCAGCTCCATTTGCCTGTTGGATGTGAGTTACTTACTGTATCTTCGACGGCTGCTCTGACCGGCTCCTTTTACCAACGCGGGTGCCGGCGGCTATAGTCGCCATATTTAAAGGGATTCCACCAAGTAGAAAAAATGACGTATGGGGCGGTCCTGCTGACGTCACTGTGGACTGTACAGTATTGTGGAGGGGAGAAAGGTTTCAGATCAGCGAAAACCACTCTATTTTATCATTGAGCCCGTGGGGTTCTAACATGTTCAAACGATATATCCACTGGTTTTCTTTTCTATTGAGGGTGCTGGCGCGGTCGCCACCTCGCCAAGATGTGCGCACCTGCTCTAACACCGCCCACTTCAGATCACTAAATGTGTGGCCTAAATCAACACAGTGCTGGACAATGGGAGCTTTAAGATCTTTATTGTTAATTCTGCATTTATGTTCTGTGAGTCGGATCCTTATCTTTCTCTTGGTCCTACCTATATAAATCTTAGGACACGGACATTGTAATGAATATACAACATGATCTGTGTTACAATTGACGTCGCAGTTTAGCTTAACCACAAAACCTGTGTTTGGATGAGTCCAACTAGTGCCCTGATGTGCTTGTGGGCAAAAAATGCATCTACCACAAATGGTTTGTCCTGTAATGACAGAAACAGTTTGTTCTGTAGTTGCTGCTCTGATGACATGTTGTCGAATGTTACGTCCTCTTGAGTATGCAAACATGGGTGTGTTGCTGAACACTGGGTATGGACTAAGGACATGCCAATATTTCATTAAGATATTTCTGATCTGTGTAGTCATTTGAGTGTGTTGAAGGACACAAATTAATTCTGTGCTGGCTGGTTTGTTCTTATATTGCAAGAGAGATTCCCTGTTGGAATAGATTGCCCTTTTATAAGCATGCTTGATTACCTGTTTGGGGTAACCTCTTATTGCAAACCGGGATGACAATATTTGTGCTTGTGTATGGAACTCTTCTTCTTCTGAACATAGTCTGCGTATCCTGAAGAACTGCCCTACTGATAAGCCTTCTTTGAATCTTCTAGGATGGTGACTATCGAAGTGGAGTAAATTATTTCTGTCCGTGGGTTTCCTGTATAGGGTGGTTTGTAATGTGGATCCTTTTTTAATGATTTTAATATCCAGATAGGATATAGTATCCTTATGGTATGTGATGGTAAATTTCAAATTAGGATGTGCTTGGTTCAACCACTGATGAAACTGGAGTAGAGTTGCTTCAGTGTCTGTCCATACAAAGAAAATGTCATCTATGTATCTGGTCCATTGTGTGACATAATTGAAAAAGCTGGAACTGTAAACTGTAGATTCCTCAAATTTGGCTACACACCCATGTTTTATAACTTGCGCACACCACCTTTCAGTCTTCAGGTACAATGGATGATTTTAATGATAGATTACAAATTGAGGGCCGGATTTTAAAAGGTTTATGCACGCTGAGCCTATTTTAAAAAGGCTTGGCGACGCTCGTAAAGCCCTGGGATGCATGTAAGTCCCAAGGCTTTACAAAAGGGGTGGTCCAGGGGCGGGGTCAGATGCCTCCGTCAAAGTGGCCATTGCCGCTGTGTTGGAGGATCGCGTGCTGGCAGGCTGCCGGCGCACGCAACTTGCGCCTACCCAGAGGCAGGCGCAAAAGATAAAATAAAAATTTTGGGGGGTGTTAGAGCAGGGCTAGGGGAGGAAAGATTAGGGGAAGGGGTGGGAAGGTCAGGTTAGGGGGAAGGGAAGTTCCTTTCCAGGCCGCTCCGATTTCGGAGCGGCCTGGGAGGGAATGGGGGAAGTCAGCACGGCTCAGCGCTCACAAGGTGCATGTTATAAAATCAGGGGTCGGCGCACGCAAGGGGGTGCACACTAGAGCACCTTGCGCACGCCAAGCCCTCGGGGAGACCAGCTGGCTTTCCCCGTTCCCTCCCACCTTCCCTTCCCCCCCGTACCTTTATCTCACAAGTTACGCGCGCCGGCCAACTGCCGGCAAGCGATCCCCTACCCCAGCAGCCTTGCAGAGGCCTCTGGCCACGCCCCCGCTCTGCCCCCAGACTGCCCATTTTTTCAAGCCCGGGATTTACATGCGTCCCGGGGCTTTATGTGCACCGCCGGGCCTTTTGAAAATAGGCCTGGCGCACATAAATACGCGCATAACCCTTTGAAAATCTGCCCCATAGTGTCTTATTATAGGAAAATACATTCAGCACCCTATAAAAGTTTTAGGTGAGAGGAGTTAAGTATTCTTTTTCTATTGGTCATCTTTCTCTGGTATTTGAGCTGGATTTTTATCCAATAAAAAGGTCTCTAAATGCAAAGGATCAGAAAATCTAAACTTCTTCCCCTGAAAATTAACACAACAAAAACATGGATATTTTAGAAAAAACAAAGCCCCAGTGCCACCCGTCTCCTCTTTTAGGGACAAAAAATGTCTCCGTCGGGCTTGTGTGGACCTGGAGACATCTGGGAAGATGTGAACTTTCTGTCTGCAGAATTATTATTATTCTTTAGAAAATTTTGAAATACTTTATCTTTATCCTGCCCGCACAAGAATGAAACAAAAAGGGACAGATTTTCGAACCTACACGTAGGCGTAGACGTGTGCGCACAACCTGGCGTGCACACGTCTACGCCCGATTTTATAACATGCGTGCGCAGCCACCCGCATGTTATAAAATCCAGGGTCGGTGCGTGCAAGGGGGTGCACACTTGTGCACCTTGCGCGCGCCGAGCCCTAGGGGAGCCCCGATTAGCTTTTCCCGTTCCTCTGAGGCCGCTCCGAAAATCGGAGCGGCCTCGGAGGGAACTTTCCTTTCGCCTGCCCCCCAGCCCTACCTAAATCCCCACCACCACCTTTATTATTTAAGTTGCGCCTGCCTCTGTGCAGGTATAGGCACTCGGCCGGCGCGTGATCCCCCGGCTAGCAGGCCTTCGGAGGCCTCTGGCCACGCCCCCTCCCTGCCCCTTTTTTCAAGCCCTGGGACATGCGCGTGTCCTGGGGCTTGCACGCGTCGCCGAGCCTATGCAAAATAGGCTCGGTGCGTGCAGGAGGGGTTTAAAAGGGTTACGCGCGTAACCCTTTTAAAATCCACCCCACAGTGTAGTTCTATTGTTAATCAAATCTATTGATTTCTCCAGAAAGGTTGAAACACCTATACTGGAGGCTTCAATCACATCTTCAATTTATTTTCATTGTCAGGCTTCAAAATTCTTTTAGGAAAATAAAATATTTTCGATATCTTAAGGCAACAAATCTTCCTCATACAATAATATTTCCTTTAAAAATTTCTTAAACATTTCCCAGGGTGATAATAATCGCATTACAGGAAAATTAACCATACGTACATTTTTTGACCGCATCATATTTTCCAAATTTTCAATCTCGCTGTGCATAACTAAGTTATCCTTAATATGCATGCCTTCCAAATTCTGAAGATATTGTATTTTGGAAGATACAGCAATAATATCCTTCTCAGCAATAGAAATCCTTTTTGCCTGATCTCCATTTAAAACTCTATTATTATTATTATTATTATTATTAACAATAGTAGACAAAGAAGTATTCATTAAAGATACATTAGCATCCAGCCTGGATATCATCCTCCAAAGGTCAACAAGAGTAACATTATTTGGTACTAAAACCTAATGTTGAAGTTTATCTTTCTCCAGAGATATTAGAACATTATCACTCACATTTATTTGACTAGATATTAAATTCCCATCTTGAATAGAATCTTTATGCTTCACTATACATATATTACCCTTGGATACAATATCAGTTACCTTATTTTTCCCCACTAGGGATGTAACCAGTGGTTGGGGTGGAGAGGTCAGACCCCCACCAGGACTCAGGGATGCCAATGAATTGACTCCCTGTTCGTCCTCTAAAGGCGAATCAATTACTTTAAACACGTGATTGTCCATGGGGCCCCACTTGGAGCGGTGCAGGGCCTGCGCGATCGGTGCCGGAGGCCCGCCGGGGTAAGGCCTACTTAATTTACACTTACCCACGACCGCCTCCGACCCCGACCACGAGGCAGCCCCTGCCTTCCTCCGGGAAGCGCTGACGTCATCGGCCGACCTTCCTCCGCCTCCGAGGGACACGCTGCCGACGCACAGCCAATCAGGGGACAACCCTGATTAACCCTCTAATTATAAATATAGCAGGCTCCCAGGCGCCGCGCGCCGAAGGAGCACGACAAAGGAGCCTGCTCCTTCGTGCACTCCCTTTGTGTACTCCCGTATGCTCCTCTGTCTTCAATGTTCCTCCCCTCCAACCCCCCCCCACAGCCCTCAACAACTACCAGCCCCATTATATTCTTCCCAACACTCAACATATGAATCTCTGAAAAGTAATCATCCAACTCTCAAACAACCTAACAACCCCTACCACCATTCACTCCCCACTCAGCAACCAAGCAACAACCTTCTCACACAAAACCCACACAATGGCCTCAGCCCAATACATCCCCAAACTAACCCATCGCCACAACAACCACCACACTCCTAAATCCACACCCACCACTAGACGCCTCACCAAATTCACCCCAACCCTAACATACCCTATACCACAATCACACTCATTACTCTACTCCTCATTAATGCACAGTCAATCACCAAAAAAATCCCAATCATCCATGACATACTCACAGACGACCAACCAGACATATTCTGTATAACCGAATCTTGGCTGAAACATTCTGACACAGTCCTACTCAATCAACTGCCCAAAAACACATACAATATTTTCTCCATACCCAGAAACAAAAGAAAGGGAGGTGGCCTACTATTCCTAGCTCACAAAAAACTTAAATTCTCTTCCCACTCCCTAAACTTACCACCCCCTATCGAGACCAACCTATTCAAATCAAAACATCTCCAAATTCTCCTCCTATACGCACCTCCTGGTTGCCTACAGCACAACCTTTCCCCCCTGATTGAATCCATCACAACCCACATAAACTTACAAGAACCAGCCATAATACTAGGAGACTTTAACCTCCATATCGACACCCACCCTCCATCTCCCACAAGCGAACTGCTCCTATCCACCATGTCTGCCATCGGATTCACCCAAATCATCAACTCACCCACTCAAAATCAGGACACACCCTGGACTTAATATTCATAAACAACAAAATATCTGCAACTGAACCACCATCTACAACCCCCACCCCATGGTCTGACCACAGCCTCATCCAAGCCAAGCTTCAACTCCAATCAAACCCACTACAAACAAACAACCGAATCATCGAATTCACCAAACCATGCTCCAGTGAAGACATCGCCGAACTGTTACCTGAGGCACTAAAAACAATCAACTTAAATGACGCCAACACAGCCACAAACTCCTGGATATCTATCAACGCAGACATAGCCAATACATTATGCCCCATGATAAAAAAGGAAATAAAACAATCCACAAAGCAAAGAGCACCATGGTACACCCCAGAACTGAAAACCTCAAAGCGAACACTGAGACAGACTGAGAAACAGTGGAGACGAACCCCCACCTCAAACCTGAAAGACAAATACAGAACACTACTACACAACTATACAACTGACCTTAACACAGCAAAGCGCAATTTCCACACATCAAGAATTCACGATTACCAATTTAACCCAAGGACCCTCTTCGCCTATGTCAAAGACCTTACCAACCCCATCCAAAATGACAATACGCCAAACTCCAGCAACATCTCCAGTGAAAACTAGCACAATTCTTCAAGGATAAAGTCAACAACATCATTGCCAAGATTCCCCAAACCCACAATGACTCAGTTGACACCCCCCCTCCTATCCACCTATGGTCACAATTCACTCCCGTTGCTACCACAGAAATTGAACCTATCATCAGAAAAACCAACCTTGCATCCCACCCCTTAGACCCCATCCCCATCAAAACCCTAAAACTCATCAGAGAGATTATTGTCAAACCAATAACCTACATCATCAACTTATCCCTAGAACAAGGAATCTTCCCAGAAAAACTCAAAAACGCCATCATCAAACCAATCATCAAAAAGCCTCAACTCGACAAATCCGACCCAGCAAACTACAGACCAGTCTCCAACATCCCATTCCTAGCAAAAATCATCGAAAAAACAGTCAACAATCAACTCACAGACCACCTTGAAACCTTTAATGTTCTTCAGCCTGCACAACATGGTTTCAGAAAACTCTTCAGCACTGAAACCCTCCTCCTCTCCCTCACCGATACCATCCTCAAAGGCCGCGACAAAGGCAAATCGTTCCTCCTGATACTTCTTGATATATCAGCCGCCTTCGACACCATCAATCACAGAACACTCCTCACCAGACCTTAAAGAAATTGGTCTCCAAGACAACCACAATCAAGTGGTTCAAATCCTACCTCTCAAACAGATCTTACATCGTCAAGATGAACTCATCTGAATCCTCACAAGTGCCCCTCACTCATGGAGTCCCACAAGGTTCTTCCCTATCATCAACCCTCTTCAACATATACCTCATCCCACTATGCAAATACCTATCAGAGGCAAACCTCACCTACTTTGTCTATGCAGACGACATAAAAATATTACTCCCCATAAACAACTCCATTCAACTCACTATGGAAAAATGGAACAAACTCAGCTCAAACTTATCCCACTTACTATCTCAATTATCACTATGTCTCAACCAAGCCAAAACAGAAATCATTCACATCCACGATGACCGTCCCTCCTATCCACTCATGTGCACCCCCTCTGACCACCCAGGAAACTCAATCAACCCGGGAGTGCCACAAATCTCACAAACCTCACTCACGCCGTCCACAAGAAACCTAGGCGTAACAATTGACAGCCAACTCAACTTTAAACGACACATCTCCAATACAATCAAAGATGGATTCTTCAAACTGCAGACACTAAAAAAAACTCAAACCACCCTTCTCCAAGAGCATGATTTCCGAACAGTCCTCCAATCAATTATCTTGTCAAGACTCGACTACTGCAACTCCCTCCTCCTCGGACTACCAGAAATACACATCAAACCCCTCCAAGTTCTACAGAACGCTGCCGCCAGAATCATCTCTAACAACAAAAATCCCCTCACATCACACCCATGCTCAAAGAACTCCACTGGCTACCCATTACACAAAGAATCCAGTATAAAACCCTCACCCTCATGCACAAAAAAAATAAACAACAACAAAATGGACTGGCTAAACAACGGAATACAACCTTACCCCACTCAAAGAACTCTCAGAATCCACCAACACTGGACTCCTAGCCGTCCCCAATCTCAAAGCTGCACACCTCAACGTCACCCGCAACGAGCCATAACAATAGCGGGCCCCACCTTATGAACACCCTCCCCACCTGTCTCAGAAACGAACCTTCACTGCAAGTCTTCAAAAAACACCTCAAAAACATGGCTAATTTTTTAAAAGCTTTCCCACCCGACACATAACCCGCCCAATCGCACCAACCACTTCATGCCCCCTCCACAAGCATCTCACACCACCCTTTCCCTCCCTATCACTACCATTCCTCCCACACATCCCTTTCTCTCCCCTCCCCCCCTCTACACTCCCTGCTCTCCTTACCATAATTTATCCTCATCAACAAGCCATTATGTACATATGTTATATACTATAGTCTAATGTTCCATGTACTCCTGTTAGTTCTGTTACAACTTGTTATATTTATTACCATGTTATAATGTAAAATATTCTTGTTATATTTATTACCATGTTATAATGTAAAATAGGGCTGTTATCACCCTATTCCTTTAGTTATCTGGAAACCGATGTGATATCTCGATCGAATGTCGGTATACAAAATAAATAAATAAATAAATAAATAAATGTATTTCCTGAAACTGGAGAAGATGTTGTAATCTTTGTTTTTCTTTTCCTTCCCATTTAAGGGAAAGTCTTCCATCTACCTTTCTTACACCAAACAAGGCCAAGCAAAAGAAACTCAAATATAAGCCGTGCGCCCCTTCAGCGTGTGCAGCTTAGGCGACACACCAGTGGCGATGATGCACCACCCTGCTATTGATTTTAAAGGTAGCGGTCTCCTCCCGATGACATCACTAGCACCGCCCCTCAATGTGAATCAGCCGGTTCAGCTGTGCTGGGGCATCAGGCAGGTCTCCCTGGTCTCGCGACTTCCCTCAAAAGGATTGGAAGGGCAGGAAATGTGAAGGGCCAAGCTCCTCTCGCCTCCAAGTCTCCCCATCAAATCTACATTTTTTTAAAGGAGTGAATAAGCATGTGGACAAAAGTGAACCGGTAGATGTGGTGTACTTGGATTTTCAGAAGGCGTTCAACAAAGTCCCTCATGAGAGACTTCTAAGAAAACTAAAATGACATGGGATAGGAGGCGATGTCCTTTCATGGATTACAAACTGGTTAAAAGACAGGAAACAGAGAAAAGGATTTTCACAGTGGAAAAGGGTAAACAGTGATCTGTTCTTGGACTGGTGCTTTTTAATATACTTATAAATGATCTAGAAAGGAATACGATGAGTGAGGTGATCAAATTTGCAGATGACACAAAATTATGTGTGGATGAGACGATGGTGCAAGGAAGAGGGATTCAGTTTGTTAGGAACTGGGGAACCTTTTGGGGAAGGGGGAGTCTCTTCCGAAGGGATGGGCTCCACCTTAACCAGAGTGGAACCAGACTGCTGGCGCTAACCTTTAAAAGGAGATAGAGCAGCTTTTAAACTAGAACAAGGGGGAAAGCCGACAGTCGTTCAGCAGCGCATGGTTCGGAGAGAGGTATCTTCAAAGGATACTAATGACGCATTAGAATTAGGGCATCCTGACAGAGAGGATCCAATAATTAGAAAAGTAGTCCAAGTTGCCTGTAACTAAAAACTCACCTGAGCTAAAAAATTCTAACTTATCCCTATCAATTAAAAAGCATAATGAAAATACAAACAAAACAACAAACTGAAATGTTTGTATGTTAATACCAGAAGTCTAAGAAGTAAGAATGGGAGAATTAGAATGTATAGCAGTGAATGATGACATAGACTTAATTGGCATCTCAGAGACATGGTGGAAGGAGGATAACCAATGGGACAGTTGCTATACCGGGGTACAAATTATATCGCAATGACAGAGAGGAGAGCACCCGGGAGATGGTGTGGCGCTTTATGTCCGGGATAGCATAGAGTCCAACAGTATAAACATCCTGCATGAGACTAAATACAAAATTGAATCTTTATGGGTAGAAATCCCTTGTGTGTCGGGGAAGACTATAGTGATAGGAGTATACTACTGTCCACCTGGTCAAGATGGTGAGACTGACAGTGAAATGCTAAGAGAAATTAGGGAAGCTAACCAAATTGGTAGTGCGGTAATAATGGGAGACTTCAATTACCCAGATAAACTGGTGCAGGTAAGGATATAGAGGAACTCTATATCCTTACCTGCACCAGTTTATCTGAGTACTTGCTTATGTGCAAGGTTTGCTTCTGTGGACTATCGGAGACTTCAATTACCCCAATATTGACTGGGTAAATGTATCATGGGGACACGCTAGAGAGATACAGTTCTTGGATGGAATAAATTATAGCTTTATGGAGCAATTGGTTCAGGAACCGACGAGAGAGGGAGCAATTTTAGAGCTAATTCTCAGTGGAGCACAGGATTTGGTGAGAGAGGTAACGGTGGTGGGGCCGCTTGGCAATAGTGATCATAATATGATCAAATTTGAATTAATGACTGGAAGGGGGACAGTAAGCAAATCCATGGCTCTCGTGCTAAACTTTCAAAAGGGAAACTTTGATAAAATAAGAAAAATAGTAAGAAAAAAACTGAAAGGAGCAGCTACAAAAGTAAAAATTGTGCAAGAGGCGTGGGCATTGTTAAAAAATACCATCCTAGAAGCACAGTCCAGATGTATTCCACACATTAAGAAAGGTGGAAAGAAGGTAAAGCGATTACCGGCATGGTTAAAAGGGGAGGTGAAAGAAGCTATTTTAGCCAAAAGATCTCCCTTCAAAAATTGGAAGAAGGATCCAAGAGAAGAAAATAGGATAATGTATAAATGTTGGCAAGTTAAATGTAAGACATTGATAAGACAGGCTAAGAGAGAATTTGAAAAGAATTTGGCCGTAGAGGCAAAAACGCACAGTAAAAACTTTTTAAAATATATCCGAAGCAGAAAGCTTGTGAGTGAGTCAGTTGGACCGTTAGATGATCGAGGGGTTAAAGGGGCACTTAGAGAAGATAAGGCTATCGCGGAAGATTAAATGATTTCTTTGCTTCGGTGTTTACTGAAGAGGATGTTGGGGAGGGTACCCATACTGGAGAAGGTTTTCATGGGTAATGATTCAGATGGACTGAACCAAATCATGGTGAACCTAGAAGATGTGGTAGACCTGATTGACAAACTGAAGAGTAGTAAATCACCTGAAGGAACTAAAAAATGAAATGTCAGACCTATTAGTAAAAATTTGTAACCTATCATTAAAATCATCCATTGTACCTGAAGACTGGAGGATAGCTGATGTAATCCCAATATTTAAAAAGGGCTCCCGGGGCGATCCGGGAAAACTACAGACCGGTTAGCCTGACTTCAGTGCCAGGAAAAAATAATGGAAAGTGTTCTAAACATCAAAATCACAGAACATCTAGAAAGACATGGTTTAATGGAACAAAGTCAGCATGGCTTTACCCAAGGGCAAGTCTTGCCTCACAATCTGCTTCACTTTTTGAAGGAGTTAATAAACATGTGATAAAGGTGAACCGGTAGATGTGGTATACTTGGGATTTTCAGAAGGGCATTTGACAAAGTTCCTCATGAGAGGCTTCTAGGAAAAGTAAAAAAGTCATGGGATAGGTGGGCGATGTCCTTTCATGGATTGCAACTGGCTAAAAGACAGGAAACAGAGAGTAGGATTAAATGGACCAATTTTCTCAGTGGAAGGGAGTGGGCAGTGGAGTGCCTCAGGGATCTGTATTGGGACCCTTACTTTTCAATATATTTATAAATGATCTGGAAAGAAATACGATGAGTGAGATAATCAAATTTGCAGATGATACAAAATTGTTCAGAGTAGTTAAATCACAAGCAGATTGTGATAAATTGCAGGAAGACCTTGTGAGACTGGAAAATTGGGCATCAAAATGGCAGATGAAATTTAATGTGGATAAGTGCAAGGTGATGCATATAGGGAAAAATAACCCATGCTATAATTACACAATGCTAGGTTCCATAATAGGTGCTACCACCCAAGAAAGAGATCTAGGTGTCATAGTGGATAACACATTGAAATCGTCGGTACAGTGTGCTGCGGCAGTCAAAAAAGCAAACAGAATGTTGGGAATTATTAGAAAGGTGTTATATATCTGCTAAGGAATTAGCAATCTGTTAGCGCTCACCCCACCAAGGGGGGCGGAGTTAGTAATCTGTTATTGATCAGCTTCCCCAGAGGGGAGGAGCTGGCAATCTGATGTAGATCACCCTGCCAGGGAGGCGGAGTTAGCAGTCTGATATGGATCTGCTTCCCTAGAGGGGAGTAGTCAGCAGAGTGATGTACTCCGTAGATGGAGTTAATGATCTGTTGTGGGTTGGCTCCCACAGAGTGGCAGTCTTATGATACCGCTCTGGTAGTGTAAGGAATAAACACTGAATGGAAATTGGTGAATCCTTGGGCCGATGGCAGATGACAGCGCCCCCAGGAGGATATCCTGAGAGGGACCACCGGCTAGGCTGGAGTATGGAGACAAACACAGATAGTTCTTTATTAGACAGGTAGTAGAAGCACCAGAGGTGGCAGTAGTGAGCTGATGTGCCCGGCAGGGCTGAAGTCCCTCAGATACTGGAACTGTGATTTCTGGGTTGCTGAGCTGTAAGGAGACTATAGATAGTGAGTAGACAGGTATGCTGGATACATAACCAGTAGTAGATGATACACTCACAATTATAGATAATTTTGTAATGGCTTCAGTGCAACAGAGAGTCTTCAGTATATGCAGGAACAGAGCCGTAGGCGAGTACTGGTTCCTATATGCAGTCTGGAATAAGAACTCACAATATCTGTGTATGAGATGGCTTCTGGAATAGAAGAGAGTCTTTGGAGGGTTTTAGGAACATAGGCCCCCGTGGAACGAGTGCAGGTTCCTATCTGCAATCTGTAATAGCATGGGATCTTTTTAGTGTTTGGATAATTGCCAGGTTCTTGTGGCCTGGTTTGGCCTCTGTTGGAAACAGGATGCTGGGCTTGATGGACCCTTGGTCTGACCCAGCATGGCAATTTCTTATGTTCTTAGTACTTCACAAGATATAGGTATGCGATGGCTTCTGAGATAGAAGAGAGTCTGTGAAGGGTTTCAGGAACATGGGCCCTCGTGGAGCGGGTACCGGTTCCTATCTGCAATGACAACTCATGATCTCCATACCTGCGATAACGTCTTAGACAGAAGGGAGTCTTCAGAGATTAGGAACATAGGACCTCATGGAGCGATTACCGATTCCTATCTGTAATAGAACTCACAGTGTTCACATCTGCGATCGCTTCCAGGCAGTAAGGAGTCTTCTGAGCATTCAGGGACATAGGCCCTCGAGGAACGAGTACCAGATCCTGTCTTAGCAGTCTGAAATCAAGGAGAGCGGGGCCCCCGAGGAGCGGGTACCCCTTGGTAAGTTTGTGGAGGCAGAGCAGCAGAGAAAGATTTCTCCATAACTAACTCGATTCAAAGTAGCAAACAAAGATCTTTAAGTTGGAAGCGGATGACATCACTACGGGGGGACACCCCCGAGGCTCACGCCCTTGCCGGTACATCTCTGGAGCGCGCCCTTACGTCATCAGGAACATGGCGGATCCGCAGCATCAAGCCAGCCCGGGGATTCCAGGAAGACACAGCGAGGAGAAGCCGCGGCAGCATCTGTCTGTCAGAGCCGAAGGGAGTCACCACAAAGGTAGAGAGGGTGGAGCAAGGGCGAGAACAGCAGGAACGCAACAAAGGGAACGGTGAATAAAACGGAAAATGTCAAAATGCCTCTGTATCGCTCCATGGTGAGACCGCACCTTGAATACTGTGTACAATTCTGGTCGCCGCATCTCAAAAAAGATATAATTGTACTGGAGAAGGTACAGAGAAGGGCAACCAAAATCTTAAGGGATGGAATAGCTTCCCCTATAAGGAAAGGCTACAGAGGTTAGGGCTTTTCAGCCTGAAGAGATGGCTGAGGGGGGATATGATAAGAGTTCTATAAAATCATAAGAGGACTTGGTTATTGGTTATTTATTCTGGAATTCATTGCCAGAGGTTGTGGTTATGGCAATTAGTGTAACTGGGTTTAAAAAAGGTTTGGATAAGTTCCTAGAGGAAAAATCCATAAACTGCTACTAATCAATAAGGAATAGTAGCTTGGGATCTGTTTAATGTTTGGGTACTTGCCAGGTAAGAACATAAGAAATTGCCATGCTGGGTCAGACCAAGGGTCCATCAAGCCCAGCATCCTGTTTCCAACAGAGGCCAAAACCAGGCCACAAGATCCTGGCAATTACCCAAACACTAAGAAGATCCCATGCTGCTGATGCAATTAATAGCAGTGGCTATTCCCTAAATAAAATTGATTAATAGCCATTAATGGACTTCTCCTCCAAGAACTTATCCAAACCTTTTTTGAACCCAGCTACACTAACTGCACTAACCACATCCTCTGGCAACAATTCCAGAGCTTTATTGTGCGTTGAGTGAAAAGAATTTTTCTCCGATTAGTCTTAAATGTGCTACTTGCTAACTTCATGGAATGCCCCCTAGTCCTTCTATTATTCGAAGTGAAAATAACCGAGTCACATCTACTCGTTCAAGACCTCTCATGATCTTAAAGACCTCTATCATATCCCCCCTCAGCCGTCTCTTCTCCAAGCTGAACAGCCCTAATCTCTTCAGCCTTTCCTCATAGGGAAGCTGTTCCATCCCCTTTATCATTTTGGTTGCCCTTCTCTGTACCTTCTCCATCCCAACTATATCTTTTTTGAGATGCGGCGACCAGAATTGTACACAGTATTCAAGGTGTGGTCTCACCATGGAGCGATAGAGAGGCATTATGACATTTTCCGTTCTATTAACCATTCCATTCCTAATAATTCCTAACATTCTATTTGCTCTTTTGACTGCTGCAGCACACTGAGCTGACGATTTTAAAGTATTATCTACTATGATGCCTAGATCTTTTTCCTGGGTGGTAGCTCCTAATATGGAACCTAACATCGTGTAACTACAGCAAACGGTTATTTTTCCCTATATGCTCTTTTGACTTGTGACTTGGATTGGCCATTGCTGGACACAGGATGCTGGGTTTGATGGACCCTTGGTCTGACCGAGTCTGGCATGTCTTATGTTCTTATGGCAAGCAGGACCCCCAGCCCCTCCTTACTCCAATGTATAATCGGACTGGTTCCCTGTCTATCCTGGACATGGCAAGCAGGACCCCCCCCCCTTACTGCAGTGCATAATCAGTTTGGTTCTTGTCTATTCTGGACATGGCAAGCAGCATCCCCACCCCCTCCTTATTGCAATGAATAATTGGACTGGTTCCTGTGTATCCCAGACACAGCTGGCAGGGCTCACCCTCTTCTCACGCCAGTGCAGATTTGGACTGGACACAGCAAGCAGGACCCTCCTTTTCTTACTCTGGTGTATAATCAGACCAATCCTTGTCTATCCTGGACATGGCCAGCAGGGCTCCCTCACTCTCTGCACTGGTGTATAATTGGACTGGAATCGGTCTATTCCTAACATGACTAAAAGGATCCCTCTCACCTGGCTGTGGTGTGTGTATCTGGTATGTGTAGAATTGGACCAGAACCTGCCTGTCCCAGACATGGGTAGCAGGATCCCCCCTCATTTTGCTCAGGTGTATAATTGGACCGGAACCTGGCTATCCCAGATATGGCCAGCAGGGTCTCCCCTCTGTTTCCTCTGGTGTATAATTGGACCGGAACCTGCCTGTCCCGAACATGGGCAGCAGGATCCCCCCTTTCTTTATTTCCGATATTAAATTTGAGCGCTCCCTGTCTATCCCGGACTTGGCCAGCAGGGCTCACCCGTCGGTCGCTCGCCGGCTCCCGGGGGCTGTCCCTGTGCAGCGGGACTGGAGCCGCCTCCTTCCCTCCCTCCCTCGGAAACTGCAGGAATAATCCGAGCCCGGAGCCCCGATCCCCGGCTCGGCCCGGCGGCGGCTGCAGGCAGAGCGCGAGTCCGGGGCCCAGATCCTGAAGTCCCGGACGGATCGGAGGTAGGCGGGGCTGGGGGCTGACGGGCAGGGGACCGGGACTGGGAATCAGGAAGGAGGGAGCGGCGGGCCGGGACCGGGGCCGGGATATGACAGAGCCCGGGATCGGAGCTGCCTGCAGCCCGGGCTCTCCCCGATCTGCCCCCGGTTCCTCTCCCGGACTCTCTTGCCCGATGCTCCGGACAGAGGCTCCGTTTCCTTACCTTTTCAGCGGTATTTACTCCGGGGAGACGCGGGGGGAGGGGGGTGATGCCTGTACTCCTTCCCCTGCTTGTTTGTGGTGGTGTCTGAGCTCTGCTTTGCATTTCTGGGGATTAGGACTCAGTTGTAGGATTGCAGGTAGTCCCTTGGGATTACGATTCAGTTTGTGTATGTGGTACAGGGTGGGGTGTGGGTCGTCACTGGGGGTTAGGATTCAGCTGGTATGTTTGGGTACAGTGCAGGGTTGTAGCTTGTCACTGGGGATTAGGGCTCAGTTTGTATATGAGGGTACAGTGCAGGGCTGTGGGTAGTCCCTGGGGATTAGGACTCAGTTTGTATATGAGGGTACAGATCAGGGCTGTGGGTAGTCCCTGGGGATTAGGGCTCAGCTTGTATATGTGGGTATAGTGTAGGGCTGTGGGTAGTCCCTGGGGACTAGGACTCAGTTTGTATATGAGAGTACAGATCTGGGCTGTGGGTAGTCCCTGGGGATTAGGACTCAGCTTGTATATGTGGGTATAGTGCAGGGCTGCGGGTATTTAGTCCACTAATTACTTGTTACAGGGGTGGATTAATTTTACTTTCTACAGAAGATCGCTCAGGTGGGTAGAATCCTTGATTATTCCCTGAGTATAAACTTTCTATTTTGCATAGCCTGAGGTCTATGGAGAGGTTTTTGAGAAAAAGGTTTGGCAAAAGCTCCCCAAATCCTAGCAGCAGAATCTCCATGCAAAATCGTTATTGCAGGGGGAAAGCTGGTTTTACAGGAGGGGATCCATCGCTTGCCCTGCCTGGAAATGATTTTGTCCCTTTGTCCTTCGGACCCTGAAGGATTTGCTTGGGTCCAGGTCTGAGATGGGAGTGGGATATGGAGGCTGTTTGGAGGCGCAGCTGCGTCCCACCTGCTTTTCACCCCCCCTTCCCTTTGCTGATCATTGTTTTACTAATGGGAACAAAGAATTGTTGAGAAGGGGCCCAGTCGCCCAGAATGATGAATCTCACGAGCAGCCTGCTACTGTGGACATGAGATGGTACCAGAGAGAAAATAACAATATTACCGTATCAGCGTGAAGTCACGCTCACTAGCTGCTCAAAATACAACTTCCTCTAATCCATCTCCACTAAACGTCACTTCTTTTATTTTAATCTTTACAATAGCTCAGTGGATTGGATTCTCGGAAAGCCTTATACCCAGGAAGCAGTGGAGGAGTAGCCTGTGCTTAGAGCCTGAGAATCAGGGAAGCCAGGGTTCAAATGCCACTGCCACTCCCTGTTACCTTGGGCAAGTCACTTCACCCTCCATTGCCTCAGCTACAAACTAAGGGGCCATTGTGTTTCTTGGGAAAAATAGATTATAATGCCTACAGTACCAATGAAAAGGTGCAAGCTAAATAGATATTAAAAAAAATATATATATGAAGATATGTGTCCTGGAGATCCAGGTTTTAATCCCACCATTGTGCCCTGTGTGATTTAGCTATTGTAAGCTTTTGTAGATCATGTGATGTATATTACACTGCACCGTGCACAGAAACATAGAAATGACGGCAGAAAAAGGCCAATCGGCCCATCCAGTCTGCCCAGCAAGCTCCCACACTTATTTTCCCCTACTTTTCTGTTTCACCGACCACCAAGTTCAGGGCCCTTGTTGGTAACTGTTTGATTCGAATTTCCTGCCACCTCCTGCCGTTGATGCACAGAGTAATGTTGGAGTTGCAGCAAAGGTGAATCGTAAGGCTTAATGGTTAAGGGTAGTAACCGCCGCATCAAGCAGGTTACCCTGATGCTTGTTTACCCAGACTGCACAGATCAATGCCTTGTTGGATGTTGTCTGAATGCAAATCTTCTTTTCCACATTTCCCCCTGCCGTTGAAGTACAGAGCAACACTGTATATGCATTCAAAGTGAAGTATCAGGCTTAATTGGTTTAGGATAGTAACCACCGCAATAAGCAAGCTACCCCCAGGTTATTTGTTTACCCAGACTGTGTAGTTCAGTCCTTGTTGGTTGTTGTCTGAATGCAAATCCTCTTTTTTTTCCACATTTCCCCCTGAAATGTGGAAAAGAGGATTTCCCTGCACAGAAGCAGCTTTCTCTCTTACAGGCCGATATAGTATAGTGCGCTCCGGTGGAGCGCAATGTTAACCTGCGATTGGACGCACTAGCTTTACCCCTTATTCAGTAAGGGGTAATAGCGTGTCGAAAACGTGCGTCCCAACCCCCCCGAACCTAATAGCGCCCACAACATACAAATGCATGTTGATGGCCCTATTAGGTATTCCCGCGCAATTCAGAAAGCAAAATGTGCAGCCAAGCCGTACATTTTACTTTCAGAAATTAGCGCCTACCCAAAGGTAGGCGCTAATTTCTGCCAGCACCGGGAAAGTACACAGAAAAGCAGTAAAAACTGCTTTTCTCTGCACCCTCCGACTTAATATCATGGCGATATTAAGTTGGAGGTCCCGAAAGTTTAAAAAAAAAGTTTAAAAAATAAATAAATACATTTGAAATCGGCCTCGCGGGTTGAAAACCGGACGCTCAATTTTGCCGGCATCCGGTTTCCGATCCGGTGGCTGTCAGCGGGCTCGAGAACCGACGCCAGCAAAATTGAGCATCGGCTGTCAAACCCGCTGACAGCTGCCGCGCCTGTCCAAAAAGAGGCGCTAGGGACGCGCTAGTGTCCCTAGCGCCTCTTTTTACCGCCGGCCCTAATTTAAATATTTTAGTTTACTGAATCGCACGCACAGGCCAGTGTCCTGTGCGCGCGCCGGGAGAGCGGGCGCTCGTCTGCTCTCCCGCGAACTTTACTGTATCGGCCTGTTTGTGTGTATGTGTGTGTGTGTGTGTTACAGAATTTATAGCTTCAGGAGGACTGTCTTGTAACGAGTGCTGCAACCAGTGTCCTTGTTAAGTGTTTGATCATTGTAATGTCTTTGGTAGTTCTGAACTTCCCTGGATGCAGTGATCTGGTCTGGAGATGTTGCCTTGCTCCTTCCTCTCTGTGTTTAACTTCTGGGGTATTTCAGTAAAGTCGCCGCTCGCTGCCTGCACACTTTCTGCATTGCATGGATGTTATCCAGCGAGGAATAGGAATGTGATGCGATTACCCATGTGGGTAACTGCAAGGCCCTGTGGTATCTTGCAGGCTTTTGTGCCATTTCCAGTTTCTGCTTCAGGTTAGGTGACCGTCGGAAGGGTTTTCTGGGTTGGTTGTTTATCACGGGGGGCTGGTTGTCCTCTCTCTTTCTTTGCTGTCTTGCATGAACGTGCATCTGTTAGGAGGTGAGGCTAGGCTGGGCTTAAGGAGGGCAGCTGCATCTGTCACTTGCGTTTCTCTGTACAGATGTTTGTAGATGGCCATTGTTGATGGGAGACCATGGTCTCCAAAAATGAACTCTTTCCATGAAGTGGTCTATTTTGAATCTGAGTGGAAAACATAAACTCAGTGAGCATGGGGGGCGGCTGTGGATGTCACGAATGTTGGTGACTGCGTGGTTTGTTAAAGCTGGATGGTGGACGAAGTATTGGTAGAGGAAGGTGACAAGATCTGTAATAGTCTAGCAGCGGAGCTGAAGAAGCCAGCTTCTTGGACCAGTGTGGGTCAGGACAGAGAGACTGAGGAAAAGATGTGGGAGGGAGGCTGGTGTTGCTTTTCTATAATTTTGTTATTTTCTATAGATTTAGTTTCTGCCTTTCCATAAAATATTCAAGGCGGATTAACAATTATAAGGCATAAAATACAATATCTAACAATCAATAAACATAAAACGTAAAGCAGTCAACCAAAATACAAATTTAATTCAAAAGACCTTGATACTGGGTACAAACACATACAATAACTAAAAAGTTAAGGTTATTAAATAAACTCCAAATAGCTACCCGAAAACACAACATAAGGGCACCCAAAGTGGTAGAGAACCAGAGAGGAGGATTCCCTGAATGGATGGATCTCGCTCTGTTTCTGTGCATCTGGGACTTCACCTGCAGCAGAAAACTATGTTCAGAAGGCGACTGTCGGGAGGGTTTGCTTTAATTTCCTAAAGAAAGCTGACAATTACATTACGAAGAGCTTGAGCTGTATCCCACTCAGCTGGAGAAGTGGCAGGGCTATTCCTGGGTGTAGCCCTAAATATTTATTCTATTTATTGAAGTCTAACAGTAAAGTAAATAATTTTAGATTCTGTCAAGTGCTTGCATCCTGCAGATTTACAATGCGCTGGTTCTTTCATCTTGAAGGGGAGTCCTGTGAGTGTCAAAATGAGCCTGTGGGTTTGGGAGGCGGGAGAGGTGTTGTTTGCAGCTGGTATCCAGGTTGGAGGCCAGACACAGGCTCAGCATAGGGTTAGTGATGGTGTGGAAAGCGAAGCTGGCCTTTTCAGATGTGCTTTCAGGAGGGGTGTGTGTGTGTGTGTGTGTTAGTTAGTTAGTTAGTTAGTTAGTTAACAGCAGATCCTGGAGGGAACTGACAGTGGCCCCGCACGTTGTTGAGTCTGAATGTCAGGGAGGAGATGGCCAAGTTCATTCCATGCGCCCCGGTGCTTGGAGCAGTGAGCGGACGGAACCTGCAGGCCCAAACCACAGCTTCCTCCTTCCTTGGAAGGAGGTTGTAAGGCAGGTCTGGCCTTCTTTGTGGTAGTTTTTCAGAGAGCGCACAGTAAATGTGTGTTTTTTCTCATGCCAGTGCACGGGGTGCTTTCACCTGTTGGAAGACTTGAAGTCCTGATCTATGGTGGGAAGTGAGAGATTGCGGAGGTGAAATTCCATCTTTTTGAGCCCGAGGGTGACAGATCTAGCTCTGCCCAAGCCAAGCGTCCTTTTTTGACAGCAGTGGAAGCCAAAATCCTCCATTTAGGTACAGAATGGATCCAGGCAGGGCAGCTGCACTCCTTGCTATGGGGGCAAGAGGGGTCATTCACACTGTGAGTACAGACAGTGGTGCTAATTAGTGCCAAAATGTAATGATGGGACACGCCTGGCCACTGGGAAAACTACTAAGACCACATACGAACATGACGTACTTTACAGGTTTGTGACACAGCAGAGTTTTATTTAGGTAAGAGAACATAAGAAATGCCAGACTGGGTCAGATCAAGGTCCATTGAGTCCAGCATCCTGTCCTGACCGTGGTCAATCCGGGTTGCAAATATCCGGCAGGATCCCAAAGAATAGATCCAGATCACCTTGTTCGTAAGCGGGCTGAGAGTGGCTTTCCCAGGTCTACATGGCTGAGAGTGGTTTATGGACGTTTCCTCCAGGAACTCGTCCGGACCCTTTTTTTGAACCCTGCTACACCCTCTGCCTTTACCACATTCTGCAGCTTTAAAGGAAACAGAAACAAGCCAGGAAGGTTTCTTCTTTGCAGGAGCGGTAGAACAGCACAGCTGCTGTTAACCAGGAAAACGGAGTGGTAAGCAAGCGACAGGAAGCAAATATAGATACAGAGCGGCACGGTGCCAACAATATGCCCTACCGAATCAGACCCAAGGTCTACTGAGCCCGACATCCCGTCCCTGACCGTGGCCAATCGGGGTACGTCCCCATCAGATCCCAAAGATACATAGTAACATAGTGACGATGGCAGAAAAAGACCAGATGGTCCACCCAGCCTGCCCAGCAAGTTTCTCAGGGTAGTAACTGCCGCTCCATGCGGTGTCCATTGAGGGAAATAACCTGCACGGAGCGGCAGTTAACCCTATGTAGCCACTGAGGATAGTAACTGCCGCTCCGTGCAGGTTACCCCCATGTGTTTGTTAAGGGTAGTAACTGCCACCTTGTGCAGGTTACCTCCATGTTCCTATTAAGGGTAGTAACTGCCGCTCTGTGCAGGTTATCCCCATGTTTCTGTTAAGGGTAGTAACTGCCACTCTTTGCAGGTTACCTTCATGTGATTGTTAAGGGTAGTAACTGCCGCTCCGTGCAGGTTACCCCCATGTTTCTGTTAAGGGTAGTAACTGCCACCCTGTGCAGGTTATCCCCATGTTTCTGTTAAGGGTAGTAACTGCCGCTCTTTGCAGGTTACCTTCATGTGATTGTTAAGGGCAGTAACTGCTTCTTCGTGCAAGTTATCCCCAAGCATTATGATACAGGTGGTAATATTTACAATCAAACCAAGGAACTATCAAACCCATTACAAAAAATGTTAGCAATGTTTTTACAGGGTGAGCAGCCTTCCTGATAATTCAGACAGTGCTGCTTGAACCTGCTTTGCTTTTGGACTTGGCCGTAGAAGAAGTCCTGCACTTTTCCCCTTATGTCTGTGTCCCAGTTCTCTGAACTATAAAAGTTGGTGTCCAGTGTTGGCTATCATCTGAATCCAATTCCCGTTTGAGTAGATCTATTTCTTGTCGCTCACTCCCAGGGATAAATGGTGGTTTTCCCATATCTACCTGGCTAATAATGGTTAATGGACTTTTACTCCAGAATCTTGTCCAAGCCTCTTTTAAATCCCGCTATGCTAGATGCTTTCATCACGTCCTCCGGCAACAGATTCCACTGCTGGTGCTTGATTATGCACTGAGAGACAAAATACTTTCTTGATTTGTTTTAAATCTGCTACCTGTTAGTTTCATGGAGGGTCCCCTATTTACTTGTTCCCCCTCCCTTGTGACTTCATAAACTTCTGTCCTATCTCCTCTGTCACCTCTTCTTCAATCTGAAGAGCTCTGACCCATTTAACCTTCATAAAGGAGCCGTTCCGTCTCCTGTATCATTTTTGTAGCCCGTCTTTATACCTTTACTAGTTCTGCTATCTCTTTTTTTTTTTTTGAGATGGGATGATCATAACCAGGGGCGGATTGGCCTCTCGGGGGATCGGGCATCCCCCAGTGGGCTGGTCGCTCTAGTCACGTGGTCTGCCAAGCACGGCCGTGACAGAGCCGCGCTCGGCATACCACGTGGTATCTCCTGGGCCGGCCTGGGCGGCGAATCCCCGGGCCGGTCGTCATGGGGAATCCGCCCCTGACCAGAACCACACATAGTACTCAAGGTGAGGTTGCAGCATGGATTGATAAAGGCATTATGATATTCTCCATTTTCGTCTCCATTCCATTCTGAATCATTCTTAATGTTCTGTTTGCTTCTTTGGCCACTGCCGTGCACTGATCTGAGAATTTCAGCAGGACCCCCAAGCTCCTTTTCTTGAGTGCTGACTCCTAGTAAGGAATCCAGCATCCTCTACCTGCAGTTAGGATTTTTTCCCCCTATGTCCATTACTCTTTGCGTGTCTCCACATTAAATTTCATCTGCCATTCATTCAATTGCCCAGTCCCCTGGTCTTGAAAGCAGGCCACTTGTGTTTTAATAACGTAGAATAATTTGATGTCATCTGCAAAAATAATTACCTCACGTGTTGCTCCCTTTTCCAGATCATTTATGAATATGTTAAACAGCACAGATCCTAGTACCAATCCTGGGGCACTCCGCTATTGACCCATTTCTATCAGGAAAACTGACTATTCTTGCTCTTCATTTCCTGTCTTTTAACCAGCTGCCAATCCACAAAGGAACATTGTCTCTTGTCCCATAACATTTTAATTTCCTGAGGAGTTTTAATTTCCTGAGGAGTCTTCTCATAGGGAACTTGTCAGATGCCTTCTGAAAATCCAGATATACCAAATCAATCACTCACCCTTATCCACATGTTTATTAACACCTTTAGAAAAATCCAGTAGATTGGTGAGGCAAAATTAACTTCCCTTTGCAAAATCCATGTTGGCTGTTCCCCCATTAAGCTATGTCCATCCATTCTATAAGTAATGTTGTTTTTAAGAATATCTTCTACCATTTTGCTGGCACCAATGTCAGGCTTACTGTCAGGCCAATACAGTACAGTGCGCTCCGATGGAGCGCACTGTTAACCCACCATTGGACGCGCGTTTTCCCTTACCCCTTATTCAGTAAGGGGCCGAAAACGCAAGTCCAATCCGCCGAACCTAATAGCGCCCGCAACATGCAAATGCATGTTGATGGCCCTATTAAGTATTCCCACACGATACAGAAAGTAAAATGTGCAGCCAAGCCGCACATTTTACTTTCAGAAATTAGCGCCTACCCAAAGGTAGGCGCTAATTTCTTCGGGCACCGGGAAAGTGCACAGAAAAGCAGTAAAAACTGCTTTTCTGTGCACCCTCCGACTTAATATCATGGTGATATTAAGTCGGAGGTCCCGAAACTTTCCAAAAGAAAAAAAAAAAATTTGAAGTCGGCCGGCGGCTGTCTAGTCGAAAACCGGATGCTCAATTTTGCCCTGCGTCTGGTTTCCGAGCCTGTGGCTTTCAGCGGGTTCGAGAACCGATGTTGGCAAAATTGAGTGTCGGCTGTCAAACCCGCTGACAGCCGCCGCTCCGGTCCAAAAGGAGGCGCTAGGGATTAGCGCCTCCTTTTGCCCGTTTTTATCGCCGGGCCTCATTTAAATACAGAATCGCGCGCACAGGAGAGTGGACTTTACTGAATCAACCCGGGAGTCAGGAAATATTTCTTCATGGAAAGGGTGGTCAATGCATGGAGTGCCCTCCTAGAAGAGGTATGACAAGGAGAACAGTAATGGAATTCGAAAGGGCATGGGATAAACACAGGGAGGATCCCTAATGGCTAAAGGATGGAAAAGAAGAAACGAGGTAACCTATGTTAACTTTAGGTGTAACATTTCAGCCTAGGGAGTAAGCTGCACAGAGCGGCAGTACCATCCTTAACTTGTTGGGCAGACTGGAAGGACAATTTGGGTCTTTATCTGCCATCATATACTATGTTACTATAATTTTCTGGATCACTTGTGGAACCCTTTTAAAAAATTAACACTTCATTGGCCACCTTCCAGGCTTCTAATTTCCCTGTTATGCCAGTATCCTTTGAGCCATGTGCTGCTGAGCAACTGTTGGCTTTCCCCAATGATCTAGTTTAAGTACTGCTCTGTCTCCTTTTCAAATGTTCATACCAGCAGCCAGGATCCTCCCTGGTTAATATGAAGCCCATTCTTTCAGAATGGGCTTCTCCTTCCCCAAAATGTTCCCCGGTTCCTAACCAATCTAAAACTCTCTTCCCTGTACCATCTTTTCATTCATGCATTGAGCCTCTTGAGCTCAGCCTGCTTTTGCCCTGTACATGGAACAGGGAACATTTTTTGATTATGCTAATCTGGAAGTTCTGGATTTCAGTTTCTTACCTAAAAGCCTAATTTTGTCTTCCCGAACCTCCTTCCTGCAGTTTCCTTTGTTGATGGTCCCCATAGGTACTATGAAAGCTGGCTGCTCCCCAGCACTCTCTGAAATCCTGTGTAGGTGACACATGAGGTATGTGCACAGGGCAGGCAAGATAACATGTGATACTCATGTCCACAGCCACCCAGCAATCTGCATTCCTAATGATGAAATCATCAGCTATAACCGCATATCTAACCCTTCCCTCCTGGGGAAATGCCCGTGGAGACACAGCCAGGGTGCGCAAGAATAATGCATCATCTGGAGGGCAGGTCCTAGCTACAAGTGATGATCTTCTTCCAGGTCAGTGTTTCCCAACCTTCTCCTGGAAGCACACCTATCCAGTCAGGTTTTCAAGATTGCCACAATGAATATGCTTGAGATAGGGTTAGTTGATTTTATTTGATGAATCTCCTTTCTTATGTTAAAATCAAGGCGATGTACAATAATATTGAAAAATCAAACAAATAATGAAATCAGTTGCAAATCTATCTCATGCATATTCATTATGGATATCCTGAAAATCTGACTGGTTAGGGAAATACTTGCTCCTCCAATTCAGCACTCTGTGTCTTAAAGTTATTTCAAGTTGTACAGAGAATGAGAATGCTTAATCCAATTTAAAATACCCTAATACATTTAAGGGACATTATTTTTATGTTTGTCAATGACCTGCTTTAGGACTACAATTAATCAATTGTTGAGGTCAAGGTTAATAACTGTCTTGTTGATATAAATTCCTAATTGACTCTTATTGTAAAAAAAAAAAAAAAATGTCCCTTCTAACCTTCTTATTTGGATTATAGTCTATATAAGAGCCTGTGTGACTGGGGTGGGTGGGAAAATCAATCATCTGTGTTTACTTCTCCAGGAAACAGCTATCACACCTTCCCACAGCTAAAAAATTGTTTTGTAAGCTCTTAACATTCACTGTAACTGTTTCTCTTGACATGCAGAATAAGCTCAACCCTGTAATTGTTACTTTTTGCAAGCTTTAAAAACAGACTTTCCCTAACAAACATATTCACAAGTCCTGCTTACCTATCATCTTCTGCTGTTCTTACTCCCTAAGAATTCATTTCGGCTAGGCTACCAATATGATAAAGGCTTTATTCACTGCCATTCCCCTTGGGCCACCCAGCCCTGCTCAGAACTGCTTGTCTGTCACTAATAAGATTATTTGGGGATTATTTGAAACCGTTCCTTGCTGAGATACTTCACATTTCCAACTGGAACATGGAGCTGATATTTCTAGCAGGGAGGGTATAAACTGGTTCATGTCTTTCAGATCAGAAGGACAGCATTAGCGCTGAAGTGTATGTTTGTCGCATGTTTCGGTCTATTTATGAGCACTGCTGTCACAAACATTTGGATTTGCCCTGCATAGCTGAAAGTACTGAGGTGTTCTACAGCTGAGGCTGTGATGGGTAAACCAGAAGAAAAGACAAATAACTTCTGCACGGTTTGCATTTCAAAAACAGCCACATGTTCTGCTTCTGTGAATGTGTCTGAGTGAAACTCGGCAGCTTTGTGATCTCATTGGGCATTGTCTAGCTATCTTGTGATTGGCTGATACCAACAATGGCTATTTTGTGATGTAACATACATTGGAGCCTGAATGATGTAGTGGGCTGGTGGTTGGTCAGGCTTGTGTCACTATAGCTCCCCTCCCCCCCAGTCTTGTGTGGAAGGAGGAAAGGTTGAGGAGCTCCTTTGGATGATGGAGTTTGGTTTGAACATCCTCATCGTATGTTGTGGGGGGATGGGGAAGTTCATCTGGTGGAAGAGGAGGGATTCTGGAGCAGGAGTCCTCTCATCCGCAGGGCGGGTGCCGACGATGGAGGCGTGGCCCTTCTGCCCATCTTGCAATAGTGTTCAGAGCACATCTGGTTTCAGTTTCCTCCTCCTAGCTTTCTGCGGGATTCTCCAATAATAATTTATCTGTCAGCCTGGCTTTCTAGAAATGATGGGGACAGTACCAGTTCCTCTCCAGGGGCACTGGGCAAGAAACTTTTTTTGTTTTCTAGAGCTGGCAGACCATTGCCTGTCCTTGGACATGGTGTGCGCTTGCCGCAGGCCTGGAGATGTGCTGCACATCTCCAGTGGTAGCACTGCCTCGATTCAGATTGTAACATTAGCTCATTGGATGAGTATCACCAGGAAAGTAAATCTCTAGTGACTTAAGGAAATGAAAAGACCCCCACTTATTTTTCCTCTTAAGTAATTTGTCACAATGGTCACGTGCCTCGGCCGTTTCCTAAGAATGGGCTCACTGTGGTGAGTGTGTGGCTGTGCCTTTCTTGGCTCGAAGAACTCTGGGAACCTTCATAATCTCCATTGCGGGATTTCTGCTGTGCTGAGAGGGCTCCAGCCAAACGTTATTTCATGAAGCTCAGGCAGAGCTGGCCTGGCGTAAGGCATCAGCAATGCATGGAGATGAGCTGGGCCAGGGTAGGACAGGTGGCCTGTGGCAGTAGATGCAGGAACAGCTTGTGCTGACAAAAGAGAGGACACGGGCAGGGTGTGGGGCCTTGCATAACAAAGAGCAGGCAGCTGGGATTCTCCTTAATGCCAAAAATTAGCATTTAAACAAGGCCTTTCTTCCAGAGAAGATCCCGGCATGCTTTGTGGTCAGGGATATGCCCAATGCCTAGCAGCTGTCAAACAGAAGAGCAATGTTACTGCGCCAGTGCAGCTGTGATTGTTCCAGTGGCTGACAGTATCATCTCAGATGATCTGAAAGGAGCTGCTTGGGAGGGCTAAGGAGGGGATGCTCGGCTGTATAAGAGAGGTAGCAGCAGCAGGAAAAAGGAGGCAGAATTACCCCTTGCATAGGCCACCAGTGCGACCCCCCCCCCCCCCCACCGCGAGTGCTGAGTTCAGGTCAGGGGCCTGCACCTTCACAAGGCCCTGGAGAGTGAGGAGCCGGTGCGGAGAGAGGCCGCTAATAAGATACAAGGTCTGTGAGGAGAGGCTCAAGACACACAAGATGCACTCGCCGGAAGAAAGAGGGGGGGTGAGAGGAAGATTCACCTATCTGACAGGACCTCCATAAAGTAGGGGATGTGACGATTTCCATAGAAAAGGAAGATCAAGGAGAAGAAGTCGGGATATGAAGTGGGAGGGTGGAAACCTGAGAAAATGCTTTCCTGAGAGGGTGGTAGGAGCCTGCAATAACCCAGAGGCAGAGAGGAGAACCCGGTACTATCGCGTGTGGGAGAGATGAAGAGGAGAGTGGTAGGAACAGGGATGGAGACTGCAGCATTGCAACAACTCACCCTGCACTCCCTCAAGAGCAGAGGCAAGGGAAGAGGGGATCGGGAGAAAAGGGGCAGATGAAGAATATGCAAGCCAGTGCCACAGCAAGCCATGGGGCAGCCAGCAGGCAACTGCATCTCAGAAACTAGCCAGTTTGGTGGTGGTTGGGCACTGGCCAGCAATGCCACAGGGACAGAATCAGCCAGATGTTCAAGCAATAACCTCACTAGTTGTTGTTTTAGCTGGGAAATGGGGGTGACGATGGGGAGCTGGGAGTCTGGATTAAAGATGGGAATCTACATGCTTATCCACTCAAGAGGTAAAGAACCGATGAAGAATAACAAAGTCTGACTTGAATAAGGAAAGATATCCTACAAGCACTCAGGTTTCTATGGCTGGCAGCTGGGATGTATCCTTAGCAGTGTGGATGGGAATAACTGGGCAAGCAGGATAGGGAGTGATATCCTACAGGCGCTCAGGTTTCTATGGCTGGCAGCCGGGATGTATCCTTAGCAGTGTGGATGGGAATAACTGGGCAAGCAGGATAGGGAGTGATATCCTACAAGCAGTGTCGTACATCTGGCAGATTAGATGGGCAATGGGTCTTTTTCAGCCTCTGTCTGCTATGTTACTCTCTCTGTTCAAGGTTTAATGCAGTGCATGTTGGGTATCATTTATGAATGCTGGTGAACAGTCTCGATTTCTTCCTCTCTTCACCCCCACTTTATAAACATGACCCTTCCGCTAATTAGGAAGCAGTGACTGAAAGGACAGAGCACAGTAAAACCAGTTTGGTTTAACAGGCTGCTGTTTTCACAACAATCTGTGGCCACCAGTGAGCAGGCCCCAAGTGAAGTTTGAGTGCTGCCATAAATTGAGTTACAAACACAATAAATATTTATAGAGCACCATCGACAAGTTCTCATGGCCCAATGAGACTACAGTCTGTTTGTGCCCAAGAAGGTTAAGTGACTTTGCTGAAGGTCAAGTCAAGTTGTGGATCTAGCAATAGAATTGGGTTTTCTGTGATGGTTGCTCAGAGTTGTATTCACTGTTAGCACAATTAGAATATTCCTTTTTTGATTTTGTATTCTGGAAGGCGCTTTCCCTCTTTGTCTGGGTCTGACCCATTCCCACACAGCCACTAACTGGTAGGGATGTGCAGGAGAACAAAATTTGTTTTCAGTTCATTTTTGGGAGGGGGTTTTTTTTTTCCACAGATTTCGGTTCATGAATTGTTTGATTTGTTTTCATTCGTGAGGAAAAAACAAATCAAACAATTAAAAAGAAACCCAAAAAAACCCCACCAAAAAATGAAACGAGGCCTCTGAGGGCCTCCTGCCTGCCCAGTCTGGTGGGGATCCGCCTGCTTTGGCTGAGGTTGTAGCGACCAACTGGGCCCTTGGCCTTACCCGGTGGCTGGGTTCTGGCCCCAGGTTCGACGCCAAGGCCTCGGAGCCTCTTTCTTTGGCACTTGCCCAAGAGTTAATGAACTCCAGTGCATTCACCCCAGCGGATGATGCCATTTTGATGTATGGCAATGCCCAGGCCTAGGCTCCGGCATCGAGACTCGGCCTTTGGGTTGGGTCTTTGCAACAGGCCTGGGTCCAGGCCTAGGCCTCTGTGTCAGGACCTGGCCTTTGTCAGATATCCAACAAATAAGATACTTTTTTTTGTTGTTGTTGTTGTTGTTTACGTTTTGGGGGTCCTGGCCGAGGCCCTGGTGTCAGCCCGAGCCTCCGCTGAGACCCCGGTATCGTGCTCGGCCATAGACTGCGGCCTTTGCTTTGGGGCCTAGGCCAAGGTGCCAATGTCACGCTCGGGCATAGGCCTCGGTCCCTGCTTTGGGCCTCAGCCTATGACCTAGGCGAGGCCCTGGCTTTGGGCCTAGACCTAGGCCCGAATCATTAGTTTAGAACGAAAAGAACAAATAAGACTTATTCATGGCATTTTGCAGTTTCGTTTTAAACAAATGCACGTCCCTACTTGACCCACTGTGACTTGTCCCTTCTGAATGATCAGACACCTGTCACCGCTCTTTCAGCGATCCTGCTGCCAGAAAGGTGACCTCTCTTCTGGCCACATTGTAAGCCTGCCAGGGCTTCGCAAACCTGTTCTGGTAGCCACAGCCAGTCAGGTGCAAGATATCTGCCATGAATTTGCATGTACCACCCCCCCTGTGCGTACATCCTGCATACCCAGCCTGCTGGGGGTAGGGGGTGCTGCAGTAGGATGGATTTGGGCAGGTGTGACAGAAGCTTGGTGGTGGTAGCACTTTAATGTGCAATTGGCTGGATGTGCATGAAGACCATGCAGACGTGATTTATTGGCGAGATGTAGGAAGGGAGGGCTGCCAGGGCACCTGGTGTGATTGAGTACAGAGGAGGAGGAGAAACTGTGCTGCATAAGGAACAGGACTATCCAAATAATCGCGCTGCTTGCAGCAGGGGTGTGGGCATTAATTTATCATTTTTGACTCTTGATTTATATTCTGAGCTTTCAGACACTTCAAAGCGGATTGCAATCAGGTAGTGCAGGTATTTCCCTGTCCCCAGAGTGCTCACAATCCAAGTTTGTACCTGAAGCAATAGAGGGGGGGGGGGGGGGGGGGGGAGTAACTTGCTGAAGGTCCCAAGAAGCAGCAGTGGGATTTGAACTTTGGCTTCCCTAGTTTGTAGCCCACTGCTCCTCCTCTGGACAGGATGTACTGGGCAGACTGGATGGGGTTGGGTGCTCTTTCTCTGCCATCACCTGCTATGTTGTTACAGAGGACCTGCACAGTCTACTTGCAGCTGATGCCCCCTGACCTGGAAGCTGGGCCTGTTGTTGCATTTTTACCGTGACACCAGTGCTTCTGTTTCAGAATTGTATTCATTTAAGAAATTTATAGTCCGCTAATCCGAAAAGCTTAGCGGATAACAAACACACACAGTAAAGTCAGCAAAATGCAAACAACAAAATATCTAATAAATACAGAACACAAGCAAATTAAACATTACCAAAGAATAACAAACTAGATTCTGAACAATAGGGAAAGCAGCCTAGAAACCCACAATGAATCTGCAAAGAATCTATCAAAAGGAAGGCACAGCACCGAGTGCCCAGACCATGCCAGTTTCTAGTCTTCGCTGAGCTGGGAAAGCTTGGGAGAAGAGACAGGTTCTTAGGTGAATGAGAGAGTTCAGATTCGTCTCCCACAGTCCTGCACATGTGCGTTCTATTGATGCCAAATTGGGGAGGTAGAAGTGATTTGTACTCCTGGTGCAGACCTGCTGTTCTGGCCTAGCACACGTCTGTGCTCCTTGGCTGCAGCTCTTGTGTGAGAATAAAACCCAGCAGCGAACTTCTAACAGTACTTGATGGTGTAGGGGCGGGGTCCGTCTGCAGTCTGGGAATCCCAGCAGGAGAGGTTAGGTCAGTCCCAGGAGCATAGGGCAGACCTCCACCAAAGGGTTAAACGTTTGCAAGTGTTTGATGTGTCAGCATTCTGTTGTGGGTTTTTTATTTTTTTTTTGCCTTGGGCGTCTTTCATGTCCCTTTCGCAGGTTGGAAAATATCCACAGTTGCATTCCGGAAGTTGAATGCGGTAAAGGAGCCGCTATTCCTAGAAATCTGGCAGCTTTTGGTTCTTTAGTTAGATGTGTTCCAGGGAGGGAGAGGATGTGGTGATTCAGAGCAGGGTGGGGCATTCATGGCCTGAAGAGGTTTTTTTTCCCTACATAATGCCATCTTTAATCTGTTATCTAGCACATATTGGCACCTCTCTGAGAATCCTTCGCTAGATGGTGGTGGTGAGTCCTGGGCTCAAGATTTCACCAGGGATGGTTAAAGAACTTTTATTTTAATGGAAAAATGTAATAAGAGCTTCAGGGGAGTGTGCATTACAGAACTTGGTATTGAGGTATTGAGTGAAATGACCCCTCCTTGCTTTGATACCTTCTCAGATATAATTGAGGGAGGTGGCAGGTCACTTGGCACAGGCAGCAGGGAGACTTGGTGATACGCCCCAGCTATTGACCAGGTTGCACAGCTGATGGCTGAGATATCTTCTTAGCGGAGCTCCGAAGTGATAGTAACAAGAGTCAGAGTAGACGGGGGTAAGTGGAAGGGTCAAGGATGCCTATGTGTTGATATACAGTAAATATTTATTTATTTAAAGATTTTTATATACCGACATACACTTTTGAGTATCACATCGGTTTACATAAAACATGAACTTGGCTTAATAACGCTTTATAGGGAACTATTCGTATATAAGAGTAACTTGAAAAATTATATATTAAAATTATAAATGTGGATACAGGAACTTAGCTTAGAACGAATAATGTGAACTTGGTTTACAGTATTTGACAGAAGATTCTTTAAAGGAGCGACTTATTAGAGGTTAGGAAGGAGGGGAAGGCGGCTGGAGGAAAATGTGAAAAAGATTAAAGAAAGGGAGAAAGCGGGGGAGGCCTGGGAAGGGGGGACGAAGGGGGAGAGGAAATTGCAAGAGTGGGAGGCAGGAGGGAGGAGGCCTGGGAGGGAAAGAGTATGGTGGGAGTGCGGGAGGAGAGCGCCTGAGGGGGATTTTGAGAGGCGTTTAGCCAGTGTCGGTGTATGCCTGTTTAAACAGCCAGGTCTTTAGTTTCTGCTTGAATTTCTTTGGGCAGAATTCCTGGCGTAGATTAACTGGCATAGAGTTCCATAGTGCAGGACCGGCTATGGACAGCGATTGAGCTTTTGTTGATGCAAGGTTGTAGAGTTTGGGCGAGGGTGTGCGTAGGGTTGCCTGGTATTGATTTCAGGTCGGTCTTGCGGAGGTGTGGAATGTTAATGAATCTTTGAACCAATTCATGTTGGGGTTTTGGAGGGCTTTGTGGATGATGGAGAGAGTTTTGTATTGGATACGGTGTTCAATGGGGAGCCAGTGTAAGTTCTTCAGGACGGGCGATATGTGTTCGTTTCTACGGGTGTTGGTGAGGATGCGAGCGGTAGCATTTTGAAGGATTTGGAGTGGGTGGATGGTGTTCTTGGGGAGACCTAGTAGGAGGGAGTTGCAGTAGTCAATTTTCGAGAAGATGGTTGCCTGTAGTACTGTATGAAAATCGGAAAGATGGAGGAGGGGTTTTAGTTTTTTCAGGGTATGTAGTTTGAAGAAGCACTCTTTTGAGTGTGGAATTGATGCATTTTTTGAAGTTCATATGGTTGTCTAGGGTGACACCAAGGTCTCTAACATGCTGTGTGAATGCGATTGCTGTGGAGGGGGAAGTCAATGCTATGTTGCAGTGTGATGAGCATAAGTTCTGTTTTGGCAGTGTTAAGGGCAAGATGTATACGGGATAGGAGATTATTAATTGCAGATAAGGTGGATTCCCAAGTGTTGATGGCATTGGGTAGGGAGTTGTTAACTGGAATAAGAATCTGCACATCATCTGCGTATATGAAGTGTGGGAGACTAAGTTCAGACAGTAGGTGGCAGATGGGCAATAGATAAATATTGAATAGGGTAGAAGATAAGGAGGAGCCTTGCGGGACACCCTGATTAAGGGGGATGGTTTGGATTCATGGTTTCCAATTTTGATTTTGTATTGCCTGTTGCTGAGATATGAAGTAATCCAGCTGAGGGCAGCTCCAGTTATTCCAATTTCACTGAGTCTCTGTATGAGGATATTGTGGTTAATAGTGTCGAAGGCCGAAGAAATGTCTAGGAGGGCCAAGATGTATGATTTACCTTTGTCAAGGCCTCTAATGAGGTGATCTGCCATAGAAAGTAATAGGGTTTCAGTACTGTGGTACTTTTGGAAACCAAATTGTGAAGAGGATAAAAGCAGCTGGTTGTCGAGGTAATCTGTGAGTTGGCGGTTAATTGCTTTTTTTCAAGGATTTTAGATATGAGGGGTAAATTAGAGATCGGACGATAGTTAGATGGATCTGAAGGGTTGAGTTTAGGTTTTTTTAATATAGGCTTGACAATCGCTTGCTTAAGAGGGTTAGGTACTGAGCCAGAAGTGATGGAGGTGTTTATGATGTTGGCTAGAGGTTGGGCAATTATTGTAGGAATGGAGAGGAGATATTTAGTGGGGATAGTGTCCGTGGGATGAGATGATGGTCTTAATATCTTGAGGATGGCTTCAACATCTGTTGTGGCTATAGTTTCAAATGAATTAAGTGTCGTGGTGAGGTTATTAAGGGGAGTCTTGCTAGGTGGGGTGGTAGGGGGGAAACGTAATAGCAGTGTGTCAATTTTATCCTGGAAATAGAGTGCGAGGTCCTTGCATTTAATACTGGCTTCCACATCTGAGAAGTGGCATGAGGAGGTTTAGTAAGAGAGTCCACAAATTCAAAGAGGGCAGGGGCATTGTACTGAAGTTGGTGAATCTTGTGGGCAGGGAAATCTCTCTTAGTTTTATTTAGCATTTCACAGTAGTTATGGAGAGAAGTTTTATAATTAGCAAGGAGTGTGGGTTTTGGGTCTTTGCGCCAACTTTTTTCAGTGCAGTGGGCAAATTTTTCAATTGTCCACTGCAATTTTCAATTGCAGTGGGCAAATTTTTTCTGCCACAGTGTTGGTGAGGTTGTGCCAAGATGCTAGAGCCGAATCAGCGTTAGAGAGGTCTAAGTTGTCTAAGGTGCCTGATAGAGATGAGATGAGGTCATCTCTATTGCATGCTTTTCTGATGGTTTTTGGTTTGGGGGGGGGGGGGGGGGGGGGGGGGTGCTGATGGAGCAGGTGGTTTTAATAAGAAAGTTGTTGGACCAGGGGATGGGAGAAAATGTGTGTGTGTGTGTATGGCGGGGGGGGGGGGGGGGGGTCTGTTTATGAAGATCAGGTCTAGGGTGTGTCCACCTCGATGGGTGGGGTTGTTAATAATCTGCCTAAAACCTATCACCTTTAATGATTCTAGAATGATGTCACAGGAAGTTGTGCGAGGGGTTGAGTCAATATGAAGATTAAAATCTCCAAGGATGATAGTGGGAGAGTCTATGTTAATATTCTTGGTGATATATTCAATGAGCGGAGAAGGGTTTGAGTCGAGAGTACCTGGGGGGGAGTATATAAGGCAGATTTGAAGAAATGGGGATTTGAAAAGACCTATCTCCAGCTTAGGTGGGGGGACAATAGGATGATGTACTAGTTTGAGATTCTTTTTGATTGCTAAGAGGATTCCTCCACCTTTTCTTTTAGGTCTGGTTATGGATATGATATAGTGTGTGTATGTGGGTAATTGATTTAGTAGGACAATGTTGGTTTCTCTTATCCATGTCTCTGTGATAGCACAAATGTCTGGGTTGATGTCTAAGAGAGTGTCATTGAGGATAGGTATTTTTTTTTGCCTATAGATTGCGCATTGAGTAGGATGAGGGAAAGGGCGGTCAATCCTATGATTTGGGACATGGGAGGGGTGATCATAGAGGGGAGGAGTGTTTTTTAAGGTATGATCTGTGTCTGTGGGGATGAGGAGGGAGGGGTTTGTGATTGTAGTATTTGAGTGTTGGTATCCTGTGGTTTAGCATGATAGTAGTGAAGGGGGGCATAACTGGGAAATTAATGGGTTTAGGGAGGGGGGGCATAACTGGGAAATATAATGGGTTTAGGGAGGTTCTGGGTGACTTGGACAGGAGGGTAAAAGAAGCATGGGAAACTGACTAATTAAAAAATAATTTACTCTACTACTATTGAAATGATTGGCCAGTGTAGGAGACAGGATGCTGGGCTCTATGGACCATTAATCTTAAAGCAACAGAGGAATCAGTCTGCTAAGTGCCGGGAAGCCTGGGGACAGTTTTACTAGACATCTTCTGTTTCTGAGGTTTCAGAAGCTCCTTGACTTTGTCTCCTAACCCATCCTTTTCCTCTTCTGTTTGTGTCTGTAGCCACAGAAGTGAACCTTAAGGACCAAAGGACGATTCGGAACCTTTAGCTTCCTCTTTTCTTCCCAAATAAAGACCTTAAGTATTCAAAAGATTCCAAGATGTTCAACTTGATCAAGAAAGATCGAGACAAAGCCGGGTCTCGGAAGGAGAGGAAGGAGAAAGAGAGGAAGGAGAGGATGTCTGCAGCCGAGCTGCGGAGCCTGGAGGAGATGAGCCTGCGCAGAGGGTTCTTCCAGCTGAACCGGTCCTCCAAGAGGGAATCCAAGACCAAACTGGAAATCTCCAACCCCATTCCCATCAAAGTGGCTAGCAGCTCGGACCTGAACCTCACTGACATCGAGTCGGACACAGCGAGCAACAGGGGCAGTGGTCACCTGAGCACAGCCAGCTCCAGCGATGACCTGAAGGGGGACGAGAACAGCTTCAAGGGCTCCGTCCTGCAGCGGGCAGCCAAGTTTGGCTCGCTGGCCAAGCAGAATGCGCAGATGGCCCAGATTGTCAAGAGGTTTTCTTTTTCCCAGAAAAGCAGAGATGAGAGCCACTCTGAGCCAACCACCCCGTCGCCACAACTGGAGAACCAGCTGCTGATTCAGAGTCTCCCTGGGCCAGTGGGCAAGACCTTCCTAGCTGACCTGAGGCTGCCCGCCCTGCTGCCACCACAGCCCCCAGAGCCCCGGCAGCTGGAGCTCCAGCGCCGCAACACGGGCGACTTTGGCTTCTCCTTGCGAAGGACCACCATGTTGGACCGGGCCCCCGATGGCCACGTGTACCGGAAGGTGGTGCACTTTGCCGAGCCTGGAGCCGGAACGAAAGACTTGGCACTGGGGCTGGTGCCAGGTGACCGCTTGGTTGAGATCAATGGGCGAAACGTTGAGAGTAAGTCCCGGGACGAGATTGTAGAGATGATCCGGCAGTCGGGGGACACGGTGAAGCTGAAGGTGCAGCCTATCCTGGAGCTGAGCGAGCTGAGCCGCTGCTGGTTGAGGAATTGCCGAGGGCTTCGCAAGGAGGCTTATGAGGTGAGCAGTGGGCTGTGCACAGGGGCCAGGAGTTGGGAAGCGGATGGTGCTAAATGTGGATGTGCCACCGCTTCTTTGTAGATGTAGCCTGTCTGGTGGGAAGAGGGCACCAAGCTTTAGGGTTAGGTACACGAGGGCTTTCTGCTCTTTACTTGTCTTATTAAAGCGGTATCCTGTTACAGTTTTCTGATTATTGTTGAAGGATCTGTGTGCTTTTCAGTCCAGCTCTGTGCATGTCTGCTTATAGGGGCAGTGAGTGTGTAAAGCCTCAGGGCAGACTGAGTGCACCAAGAGGACCTTATCAAGACATCTCCTATGGGTGGTGTCAAGAGAGAAGCTTAGGGAGATGGAAGATCTGGCTGGGTGGTTTGCACGTGGCACTCTTCTGCTCACTGCTGGGGCAAACACCACGGGAATGGCACGGATTCTGTCTCCTATGGAAGAGTCTCGGTCAGAGGTGCAGGGGACTGTAGATCTCCCAAGGGTGCCAGAAATCAATGCTTTTTTTTTCTTTTTGTACTAACTTTTAATACCTATTGTGATTAGTTTTGGAGGGCTATGTTCATGTCATCAGATTCAGGAGCAGAGACTCCATAGCTAGTTGCAAATGCCTTAACAGTTAGTGCAGAAAAAGAGTCAAACCCACCAGTTTTATGTATCCAAGTGGATGAAGTTGGCAGAAAGCCTTTGATACCTTAGCAGGAGATGCTGGATGGGGTGAAGTGCTGAAAGGCAGAAGAGAAATCAATTTTAGGTAAGAGATGATTGTCTGCATCCCTTGTAATGCTGTAACAGTGCAGTGCAGACCCCTCTGGGGGCACTGGTGGGAATGCAACAAATATTAACAGGTCTGCAGGGTCCAATTTGAACAGTGGTTAGAAGGTTGGGATTGATTCAGAAAGGAACTGAAAATAAAAGTGAGAATATCATCAAGCTTTCATTGCACCTTGAGTAGTGTGTGCAGTTCTGCTCGCCCCATCTCAGGAAAGCCAGTGGAACTATGAAAGGTGCAGAGGATGGCAACAAACATGATAAAGGGGATGAGCAAGCTGGGGCTCTTCAGCTTGGAAAAGAGATGCTGAGAGGGGATATGAGAGAAGTTTATAAAATCAGGAGTGGGGTGGAGCTGGTAAAGGAGTGTCCTCTAGCCCTAGCACTAACTGACAACAGATCTAGAAGACATTTTAAGAAAGTAGTTTTTCTGTCAATGCATGATGAAACTGCAATTCGATGCCAGAGGATGTGGTGAAAGCTGGGTTTAAAAAATGGTTTGGACAAGATCCATGAATAATTACTAGCCAGGCAAGCATGGGGATCAGCCCTCTTACGCTGGGTGTGAGCAGCAGGGAAGGGATCTCCTCTTTAGGAGTTGCCGGGCACTTCTGATGTCCTTTTATTGGTGGAGACAGGGCATGTGTTTAATGGTTCAATCTCAATACCCCAGAGATGCATTTAAGCAAGCTTTCTAAGCATGAGCCATGGAAAATCCCTGTTCTAACAGGATAATTCTTCTGACTCCTCTGATCAGATTGTGGCATTTCTACATCTGCTTCCTCCAGGGCCTAGATACGCCACTGTAGTCCTATCATGACCCGCATTGGTTCATTGGAACTGAGCCAGCTGCTTGTCTGTACATGACTTTTAAGTTGATAACTATCTCTGTGCTTCCATCTAATTGCTTTCACGCTTTGTCTGGAGCTGGGGCAGCCTTGTGCCTCTCACTCCACTTGTGGGGGGGCAGGAGACCTCTCCTGCAATCCTAGGGCACCAATGGCAGCATTAGTGCCCTGAAGACTTGAGTTCCAATCCCACCCTTGCAAGACACAGAGCAATACAGGACTTTTATAGAGGGTGGAGCTTTGAAGAATTGATACTTCAATTCAATTCAGTTCTCACAGGTCTTTGGATTCTTCCAATAACATATATGTTTTATTTTCTATATATTTTAATCTGTACCCTGCCTCGAACCATGGATATCTGTGCTCTGTAAATAAATAATCGGGCTGCTGTGGTTACTGGGATTTTGGGACAGCCAGATGATTTTTTTTTTTTCTGAGACCTCCCTCTATGAGGTTTCTGACTAACATACTTTACATTCTTCTGAGCTAACTGGGACCAGCAACTGCCCTCTGCTTGGTGGGGTCATGTGGAGGAGCCTTTTCCAAGTCTCTGAGCCTTGCAGCTGATAAGGCGGTGTGGGATTGTAAAGGGCAATGTTCTGCATGGCATCCCACCAGGAATGTTTGCCGGCCGCTCACTGGAGGCTCTTCTCTGACTGCCTGAGGACTGGTCCCTTGGGTCGCTGGGTCCTCCTGGCTCCTCCATCCGTTTTTCATGCAGAAGGGGATGGGTTTATTCTCTGGAGAAGGTTCTGAATCCCAGGCTCTGTAGTCCTGAGTAGCCTGCTGGTTTTGTCACGGGACTGTGTCTGCACGAGCCTCTTAAAGCTGGCTGCTGTCAAACCCCCAGATGATGCAGGCTGGTGTTTAATGTTCTGCAGAGAGCAAGGTGGGCTACAGGCAGCGTGGCCGGGCCTTTTCAATTCAGCTGGTCTTTCCGGAGGGACGGAGAGCGTCCAGGGCTGATCTCGTCTGATCCAGATAGAGCGCAAAATGCAGCAGGTAACAGGGCCTGCACGAGAGGACTCCTTTCACTTTTTAGCCCTGACTACAGGAACATTAAATACAGAATCGCAGAGCATTGCCGGAGTCATGTCTGAGGAGTCCTGCCTGTTCCAGCTGCAGTGCCCAGATGTGTGCCAGAGAGGGACCAGGAGGAAATGTGCAACTCCTGATTGCTATGTGGTCTCACTTCTAAATGATGAGTAACATTTATCGCATGAAAATGACCATCATATTTAGCACAGGACTAACATATTGACTCCATGTTCTGTAGTCCTGTTTTTGTGGTTGAAGATGTAATCCTTGGTCCTGTAATAAAGAAATGCTTCTTTTTGCAAAAAGCTTTCTTTCAAACACTCAGGCTGATACAGTACAGTGCGCTCCGACGGCGCGCACTGTTAACGCACATCCAACCCCCCACCCCGAGCCTAATAGCGCCTGCAACATGCAGATGCATGTTGATGGCCCTATTAGTTATTCCTGCGCGATACAGAAAGTAAAATGTGCAGCCAAGCCGCACATTTTACTTTTAAAAAATTAGCGCCTACCCAAAGATAGGTGTTAATTTCTGCCGGTGCCAGGGAAGTGCACAGAAAAGCAGTAAAAACTGCTTTTCTGTGCACCCTCCAACTTCATATCATGGCGATTATTAAGTTTGAGGCCCCAAAAGTCAAAAAAAGTAAAAAAAAAAAAAAAAAAGTAAAATGGCTCGCGGGTTGAAAACCAGACGCTCAATTTTGCCGGCGTCCGGTTTCCGAACCCGTGGCTGTCAGCGGCTCGAGAACTGACGCCGGCAAAATTGAGCATCGGCTGTCAAGCCCGTTGACAGCCGCCGCTCCTGTCCAAAAAGAGCCGCTAGGGAAGCGGCAGTGTCCCTGGCGCCTCTTTTTTTGCCGCGGACCCTAATTTAAATAAATTAATTTACTGTATCGCGCGCACAGGAGAGCTCACCCGCTCTCCTGCGATTTTTACTGTATCGGCCCGACTGAGAAGAGCATTTTTCAAGTACATTTTAGATGTGAGATCACACAGTGATATCTTTTGGATTATTCTTACACTTCTTGGGTTCTATTTTTTTACACCTCCTAATTGCGACATCTTTATTGGCTCCCAGTTTTCTATCATGAAGTTTTAAGGCCTTCCAGATGTCTATCAAATGTGCTTATTCTTTTAAAATCCTCAGTGAGCTTTGCGTTCTCAAGGCAAGAAATTCTTACTGACTCCACCAGTGCAAGCAGAAAGTGTTTTCTAGGTGAGACCAGGATGATATTTCCTTGTTTTGTGAACAATTGAAGACTCTGCTGTTCCAGGAAGCATTGGCCACTAGTTCATGCGTTAGTGCTTACAGGAGAAGCAAGGCCCCTATTGTTTTATGTTCTTATTAAATTGTACTTCACTTAGTATGGCAGGTCTGCTAAATGATGGATATAAATAAAATAGCAAGTGGAGAAGTCCCGTGCGCCCTGGGGACCCTGGAGGTGGCAGGAAAATGGATTCAAATCTGCAGTCTCAGATTTGTTAAGGACCTATATCGGAGGCTACTGAGGGCCTTCAGCCCCTTCGATCCCCCGGGCAAGGAGGGGAGGGGACGGGACCACAAATTACTGCAAATAGTGAAAGATTTGGGGTGAAGAAATCCTGGTAACGTTAACACTCCAGGGGAATTGCGTATAAGCCAAGCTTTACCTTTCATTACGATTCCTAAGGGACAGTTTTGGGTGCGATAAAGAACCAAAATGGAGGTGCAAATCTGCTTTCTAGGAGCGTCTAGAGCTGGGTGCGATACTTCCTCTAATCCTATATTTATTGCAGTCGTGTTTTCTCAGTCTGTGTCTTTAATGCTTTCAGCCCTCTGGGGGCTGTTTTGCATGTAGAAGTTCACTGAGAGCAGCTTTTCTCTCCTATTTAATACTGAATTTGATCTCTCCTTTTCCCGGTGTATAAAGACACATCATTTTGGTATTTGATGTCGATAGGACTCCAGGTAGCCCATCGGCCTGGCAGAAATTTATGGAGTGGAGAAAAGCAGGGTACATTGGCCAGGCCCCTAGATGAGTGGCAGTAAGCAGCCTAGGAGCACCTACAGAGGGAAAACAGACAATTAAAGAAACCGCTTAGGGCAGCTCTGGGATATGTTTGTAATGAATCATCTCTCACATTCATGCACAGGATCCATTTTCCTGCTTGTATTAGATCAAATGAAGTTAAAAAAAGCAAAACAAAACACAAGTGGTCAGAGTTTGTTGCAGGAAAGTTTGGTGCCTGCCTTGCCCCACAGGGGAGGCTGGCAGTATAGCTGCTTGCTGACTGCTATCTTGCTTTTGCTTTTGGGTGTATTTGACGTGCAAAGGTCAGAGAGAAGAGCAGGGAGCAGATGGCCTCACTTTGTGCCTGACCTTGTCTTCAGGCATCCTGCGCTACCTGCTCTGACCTGGGGGAGTGCCGCAGGTGAATGGGTGTGTTGCTCCGTGTCTGCTTCTGCTTGTAGCTAGCCGGTGCGTTGCCAGTGATGTTCTGCAGGGCAGTGCTCCCGGGCAGAGGCACGCGCAGTGCTCAGTCTGGACGGAAGAATGCACGGATGGGTTTTCTCCATGGTGGGAGGTGCTGCGAAGATGGACACAGGAGGAACTGATTGAAGGATACCGGCTTGTTGTCTCTCATGACACCATGGGGCATCTTCCAGTCTTGTACCTTGTGGAGAAAGATATTTTAAAAAGTTGTTCTCAGTTCTTTCTAATGGCCCTTCAACATGTTTAACCCTTGCAAGAGTCCTGCACCAGGGATATTCTCATCAATAATTTGTAGAAAGATATAGAAATGGCATCACTTTGATGCCAGGCATAGAAATAGTCTGAAAACCATTTGCCAGTGATGCCAGGCTTAGACCTGGTCTGAAATCCATGCCCCAGTGATGCCAGGTTTAGAACCGGTCTGAAAGCCATGCCCCAGTGATGCCAGTGTTATAATCACATGGGAAGCTGCTGCTGGCATTATAGTCAGTCTGGAAGCCATGTCGGGCAGTGTCAGGGTTATAACCAGATGGGCTGCTGAATCTGATCGAAGCTGCTTCCAAGGTCTTGGACCTAAGGATCTGAGAAACTGAGCTCACAAGGGAGCTGTCTCAGCATTTCTGATGCCACTGACAGTATCGCTGGGCTCCACTATGACAACACATACTTGGAGCTGCATATTTAATGCTGTCATGTGACTGTAGGATGGCTTCAGTACACAGACCAAAGATGCTTTTAAATACCAGCTCTCATTGGGACCTTTCCGAGAAGCCTGTTTGGCGAGATTTTAAAATCTTGACTTCCTCCTCCTCGCAGGTCATGTCTGTCTTCAGGATTCGTGCTGTAGAAGCTTGCCTTCTGTAGGGAAGGTGCACTGCAAGAGACACAGAGCCTGTCCCCTTGAGCTACCATCACTGCCCGTGCTGTACCTGTCCTGTGGTGGGGCAAAATGTGTGTGTTTGAGAGAAGGTTATACTATTGCTGCCCATGTTGTACTTGTGGGTGTGAGAGAGTGCGAGCTTGCACTGTCACTGTCCGTGTTGTAGTTGGGTGTGTGAGAGAGAGAGTGCGAGCTTGCACTGTCACTGTCCGTGTTGTACTTGGGGGTGTGTGAGAGAGAGAGTGCGAGCTTGCACTGTCACTGTCCATGTTGTACTTGGGGGTGTGTGAGAGAGAGAGTGCGAGCTTGCACTGTCACTGTCCATGTTGTAGTTGGGTGTGTGAGAGAGAGAGTGCGAGCTTGCACTGTCACTGTCCGTGTTGTACTTGGGGGTGTGTGAGAGAGAGAGTGCGAGCTTGCACTGTCACTGTCCGTGTTGTACTTGGGGGTGTGTGAGAGAGAGAGTGCGAGCTTGCACTTTCACTCTCCGTGTTGTACTTGGGGGTGTGTGAGAGAGAGAGTGCGAGCTTGCACTTTCACTCTCCGTGTTGTACTTGGGGGTGTGTGAGAGAGAGAGTGCGAGCTTGCACTGTCACTCTCCGTGTTGTACTTGGGTGTGTGAGGGAAGCATGCACTGCTGATTTCCAGGCTCTACCTGTTCCTGACATACACAAATGTCTTTTGTTCCTCCATTTGGCTGGAAATGGTTCTGTGTGGCTGTGATGTATTTAAACTGATTCTCCAAAGATCTGCAGCCCACATTCTCTCCTGACCGTGAAGGCTGCAGAAGCAGCGAGGCCCCATCCCATCAGTGCTGATGTCAGTTACCTCTGGTTCCAGGAATTGGCATTTAACCTTTTAGGTATCAACGTTCCACAAGTGGAACATTTTTTCATATACTTTTAATTACTTGCAAATTTTTTTTATACCATATTTGGATCTAGTTGACTAACATATGTAAAAAGGGGCATCAGGAAATAATTCCTTCAATGAGCAGGATCTAAAAGGTTAAACACGATGTAATTAGGAAGCAGCATGGCCAGTGTGTGCTTCTTCCAGACGGCGGATCTGACACGCTCCTTTCTCACCCAGACCCCAGTCTAGCCTGTAAGGAGCAGAACAGATGTGGGAGCACATGTTAGGGATTTGTTCTGCCTTCTGATACTGTCAGCAGGTAAAAGGTTCATACAAAAGTGGTGGCCTTCTGATGCCACCTGCGGTTTGGTGGGGGAGGGGACAGCCTGCCTGTCCCTCTCTGGAGAGCTGAATCCAGTGTTCTCTTGTATTTAGGGTTTGTGGATTAAACCGTGTCTGGTTTGTTTGTTTTGGAGGGGAGGCGGATAGTGGGTGCGTAGCAGCATCTGCAGAAGGTAAGCTTTCATTGGGGTTTATCCATCGCTGGAGAGACCCGCAGGGCTGTGCGGGCCTTTCTCTGGTGCACTCTTGGCTGATGTAGGCCCGGTGTCTCTGTCCCTCTCTTGGGTGGATTTGGGTAAGGAGGTCATGAATTCCTTCCCACATTTGTCCTGCTGGGGTCATTCTTTTAAGAAGGGGAGAGGAGAGCGTGTTCCCTGACATCCGGCAGCATTGGGCCGGGTACACAAGGGGAGGAGCTTCAAAGCAGGGAATGCTCTTGTGCAATTGTGTTCTGCTGCTTTACCGTGCACCAACCAACCAAGCCTGTCTTTTCTGTGCGCTGCTGGCACTGACCCGTGCTGAGCTTCAGAGCGAGACGTGCAGCCACATCTGGGGCGGATCTTCCAGAACACGGTTTCAGTGCTTGTAACTGAACGGTGGTATTAATGTCATGCTTACATTGTGGGTCAGGACTTAACCCCCCTGAGTCCGAATTCCCTGCCCTGTCTCTCAGCAGCAGCACAGGAGGGCGGCTGAGGCCTGGCCCTCACCCCCCTTCCCCCACTCCCCCGCCCACAAGAAGCAGGAATTCAGCGCAGCCAGCGCACAGCACTCCCGGGCAACCTGACTCTGCAGGCAGCGGCCACAGCATCAAACAAAAGCCACAAATATTTTAAAGAGTTTAAAAAAAAAAATCCTTAAACTATTTCTCCCCTTGCAGAGCATTTCTTGCATCTCTGCAGTTTTCCAAAGGAAGCACAAGAATTTATCAGATGTGCACATAAAGCTGGGCAAAGGCCAGGCGAGTGGATTAGAGCGGGAAAGCTGCGGTTACTAAGAGCACCACAGGCACATAGAGTCCGGCTAATCCGCCCAGCTCTGGCCTCCCCACCCGTGGCTTCCACCTGAGCTTTCAACCCCTCTCCTACCACTGCCCTCCATATCGGGCCCAAAATCTGTGACAGCCCTGGCCTCCACCCCCCTCCACTGGGAGGCCCGAAACCCAGCACCCGATCCCCCCTTCCAGGTCTTATCACCAAGCTTCCCAATAAGCCACCCCGGGCCCTCCCACTGCTCCCAGCCCTGCCGGAGCTGGAAGGGGTGGATTATTTTGAGTCCAGCTGAAACCAAACATCCCAGTCAGCTAAGCCCGGAGGAACGACAATGTCATGCTTTGCTTCCGCCATCTTGATATCGTCGGGGGCGTCGGCGTGGTGCAGCTTGTGATCCGGGCTTTGAGCTGCAGCTGATCAGGAGGGCATCAAGAAGAGCCAGCACCAGATGCCAGGCTCATGATGACATGGGGTAGGACAAAAGGGCCAGGGAGGAGCGTTATACTATCCTGGAGCCTTCCAGCGATGTTGAGATTTCCCCCTCCCCCTCCTGTCCACCCTCACAGTGCAAAACATCTTCCCAATGAAGAACCTAAAAAGTTCCTGGAGGAAAAGTCCCATAATCCATTATTAGCCAGACAGTCTTGGGAAGGCGCTGCGTCTCCCTGGGAGTGGGCAACGGGGCATTCGCGCTACTCTTTTTGGGGGTCTGCTGGGTACCGTTTAGGGACCCAGATTGGACCCCTCTGGTGTCACTCAGCATGGCACGCCTTTGCCGGAAATTAAGCCAGTAGTGTCGTGTCCCATCCCCAGTGCCGAACGCTCACATCGCTGTCCTCACGGTGACTGCCCCTTCAAATCACTTCTGCTGCCCTGCGCTCTCTCTAAAATCTCCTCGTCCTTCTGGAGGGCTGGACCCAGTGCTGAGCAGAGTCTGAGAACTTCTCCATGGGTCTAACGGGGGGAGAGAGAGAGCTGCAGCTCAGGGCTTCCCGAAATCTGCAGAACTTCATCCTCAGCCCTGCTCATTCATGCCCCATCCTCCGTTTAGACTTTGGTTATTTGAAGTCTCTCATTCTGTTTTCTGGGGTAGGAAGAAAAATGCTTCATTTCAAGCATTAAACGCCTGCCCCCTGCTATGTACCGGTGAGATCGCCTGCCCCCTGCTATGTACCGGTGAGATCGCCGGTATTTCAACTGCTAATAGGTTTTCTGCTCCACAGTCCCTCCCCAAAGCCATTCTGATCTACTTCTGCTCCCAGACTCGCATGCCTCCTATTGTCTCATCACAAAAATTACAGCCAGAGGCAAATCCTCAAACCTGAGAGGTGCATCCTCCCCAGCCAGGCCAGTCCAGACCTCCGGCCAGCTGGGTCATTTTCCTGCATTGCAACTGGCCATGACAGTACTCTGTAAGGGCAGCCTGGGTCCAGGTCTGGTAGTATTGAGCCTGCTGTGCCAAGGATCTGGGTAACCACCTGAAGGCATCCAACCCTAGGATAGATTAGAAAACCCACAGAGACTGGAAAACTACCCACACGCATGCCTCCAACACTATGCACATGCATCCCTCTAACACTGCGCGCACACACACACACACCCACACACACCTCTAAGAGCGTGCACACGTGCTTGCCTCTAACACCGTACACATGCCTCTAGCAGATGTGTCTTAGCTGTCTTTCCGGAAGCTGAAAGTAAGCAGTGGATTTTGCAGCACTCGTAAATCCCAGTTCTGGCAGCAGGCTGCAAGTTTCACAGCAGCACAGAATTCCAGCTCATTTGCTAAAGCATCAGACAAGACAGGTTACAGAGACTCCAAAATCTCAGCTATTCCCTGGTCAGCACATAACAAACATACCATGCACAGCAATAAATGTCAGATGCCAAGAAAAATACAAGAAACACCAGCCAAATGTGTGAGAGAGATCCTGCCTCCTCTCTGCTGTCCCTTTTTACGGGTTTTAAATCCTGCATTCTGTGGAGTGTGGGAAGGAGACGGGCATGGCAAACGATGACAGTTCTTGGAGCAGACTGAACATGTCTTCCCTCATTAGGTCTTAAAGATGAAGAATAATACTGATTATTCTTCTTAACATATCATCAATGATTTACAAAGCTACAGTCACCCAATGCACGGCACTGGGAGGATATGAACTTGCATCCTGGGATTCTTTCAAGTCAATGCTTTTGCCTCTAGACCATACCGAAGTCCATGTCAGCAGATCTGAATGTAGTTTTGGTTTTGTGATTCATCAGTCATATGCATTCCAATCTCTTCTTCTAACATACTAAATGTTGGCAGAAAAAGACCCAAGTAGTCCCTCCAGCCTGCCCAGCAAGATTTTTTTTTTTCAAGGGTAGTAACTGCCGCTCCGTGCAGGTTACCCCCATGTTTCTGTTAAGGGTAGTAACTCCCGCTCCGTGCAGGTTATCCCCATGTTTCTGTTAAGGGTGGTAACTGCCGCTCCGTGCAGGTTACCCCCATGTTTCTGTTAAGGGTAGTAACTGCCGCTCCGTGCAGGTTACCCCCATGTTTCTGTTAAGGGTAGTAACTGCCGCTCCGTGCAGGTTATCCCCATGTTTCTGTTAAGGGTGGTAACTGCCGCTCCGTGCAAGTTATCCCCATGTTTCTGTTAAGGGCAGTAACTGCCGCTCCATGCAGGTTATCCCCATGTTTCTGTTAAGGGCAGTAACTGCCACTCCGTGCAGGTTATCCCCATGTTTCTGTTAAGGGTGGTAACTGCCGCTCCGTGCAAGTTATCCCCATGTTTCTGTTAAGGGTAGTAACTGCCGCTTCATGCAGGTTATCCCCATGTTTCTGTTAAGGGTAGTAACTGCCGCTCCATGCAGGTTATCCCCATGTTTCTGTTAAGGGCAGTAACTGCCTCTCCATGCAGGTTACCCCCATGTTTCTGTTAAGGGTGGTAACTGCCGCTCCATGCAAGTTATCCCCATGTTTCTGTTAAGGGTGGTAACTGCCGCTCCATGCAAGTTATCCCCATGTTTCTGTTAAGGGTAGTTAGGACACCTGGACTCTCACCATCAGACCATCAGAGCTCGCTTCATTCTTTCAACAGAAGATTTTAAACACCCTCGCCCTCCTTCCTCCAAACACAACAACTCTCAAGTTAGGCGAGAATCCCAACTCTCTTACTAGACCCAAATTTGACAGTTTCGAATCAATCTCCACTAAAGAGATTGAATCCCTTCTAAAAAGTCAGAAACCATCTAGCCATCCGGCTGATAATATCCCATCGAGACTCCTGCTTCTCATCCCAAATGCGATCTCAGGACCTCTGACCAGCATCATAAACAGCCTTCTAACACAAGGAAGCTACCCAGACAGTCTAAAAACCGCCTCACTCAAGCCCCTACTCAAGAAACACAACTTAGACCCCAATGTACTAGCTAATTTCAGACCCATCTCTAACCTCCCATTCGTTGCCAAACTAACGGAGAAACTGGTAAACACCCAACTCTCTGAATACCTAGAAGACCACAAGATCCTATACCCTTCGCAATATGGTTTCCGCAAATCACGCAACACGGAAACCCTCCTTATTTCACTTACAGACCATATTATTATGGGGTTAGACAAAGGACACTCCTTTTTATTAGTCCTGTTAGACATCTCGGCGGCATTTGACACCGTCAACCATTCCATCCTGCTGGATCGCCTAGCAGATATCGGCATCTCCGGATCTGCCCACAACTGGTTCAAGTCCTTCCTCAGCAATAGGACTTTTAAAGTCAAAATCAACAATAAAGAGTCACCCCTAACAAAATCAACTCTTGGTGTTCCACAAGGATCCTCCTTATCTCCAACCCTCTTTAACATATACCTTCTCCCCCTCTGCCAACTGTTAACAGATCTCAACCTAATTCATTATCTGTACGCAGACGACGTACAGATTCTAATCCCCATAACAGAATCAATCTCAAAAGCGCTCACCCATTGGAATAACTGCCTACTATCCATCACCAATCTACTCAACAGCTTAAACTTGGTCCTCAACGCCTCTAAGACAGAGCTTCTCCTCATCTCCTCAAATGATATCAATATCCACCAACCAACACCACTCAACTCTCAAATCACATGTAAGCAGGTTAGAGATCTTGGGGTGATTCTAGACAATCGACTAAACCTAAGGAAAATGGTTAATACAACAACGAAAGATTGCTTTTACAGATTACAGGTCCTAAAACGACTTAAACCTCTCTTATTCTTCCACGACTTCAGGACAGTCCTCCAAGCGCTACTGTTCGCCAAAATAGACTACTGCAGCGCCCTTCTACTAGGACTCCCCAAATCCACTACCAAACCTCTGCAGATGATTCAAAATGCGGCAGCAAGATTGTTGACCAGTACCAGCCGCTACGAACACATATCACCAATTCTCAGGAACCTACACTGGTTACCAGTAAATTACAGAATTCTATACAAATCAATCACCTTAATCCATAAAACCATCCATCATCAACTTCAACTTGACCTGGAAATACCTTTCAAACTCTACTCCTCTAACAGACCAACTAGAGACATTTACAAAGGCACTCTTAATGTTCCCCCCACTAAAGCCACACGCCTCGCTATGACCAAAGACAGAGCCTTTTCGATAGCAGGCCCTTCTATTTGGAACAGTATCCCATCAAACCTCAGACTGGAGCCAAGCCTTTTAACTTTCAGAAAAAGACTTAAAACCTGGCTCTTTCACCAAGCCTTCCCTGAACCACCAGACAATCACTAGTTGGCCTTCTTTCCTACCTGGTCTGGCTCTCCGTTTCTCAAAGAAAAAATAAATGGACTCTGAGACATTCAGGTTAAAGTACCGTTCTTAAGTTTATTAACTTGTACACGCTATGGTAAAATTACTTTGACTGGCCTTTCTTCTTTCCAGCTTGTTGCAAGCTTCCAAGTTCTCGCCCCCTGTTGATTGTAACTTTGACTTATTCCTACTTATTGTTATCTTTCGTTTACGTGAATTTGTTACTCTAGTTTTCTTTTTTCCCTTTGTTAAACTGTAAACCGATCCGATATGGTAATTTACTATGAAGGTCGGTATAAAAAACTGTTAAATAAATAAATAAATCATGAACAACATTATTGGACAAATTTTCTGGTTTTTACCATGGACTTTGCTAAGTCTGAGGCTGTGTTTGTGACTTGTTGTCAGGAACGTGGGAGGGTGAATTTATTTAAAAATGTAGAAACCTGCTCTGTCTGTTTTGTGTGTTCTATATTATAAATTGCTTAAGAACCTTATGGTGTAAGCGATTAATAAATGGTGAAGGAGATAAATAGGTGGCCCAGGGGCACCTCACTGCCATCAGTTTATATCATCGGGGAGAGAAGTGTGGCAGAGACTGCCAAAGAACAGGGGGACCAGAACCCGAGAAAGAGAGAGAAAATGGGTGAGGAGGTGTTCCTGTGACTTTCTCCGAGCGCTAGAAAACCTGACCTCTCCTCCGCGCTCAGATATCCAGGCAGACCTGCAGAAAGCTCCCTCTCTCTCTCTTTTGGGCACGGTGTGGTCCTCATCGCTGCTGCCCCTTGCGTCAACGGGAAGATCCGAAGAGCAGGGGGCGAAAAGAAAGGTGACAAAGTTGTACCCATGATAAATGGAGGGGAAGGGAGCGAGAGGTTGCCATACTCTTCATTTCATTGCCCTAGTTAGCCAGTTCAGGTTTGGGACCGATTGGTTGTGGGAGATTCCTAAATTCAGGCACGAGAATGGATAAACCCCAAGTCCTTGAATGCTGCTTTTTTTTTTTTTTAATCTGCTCCTGTCAAAATGTGGGATCTTGATAATCCAGGATTTCAGTCGGAAATAAATCCTAGGTTGCTCTCGAGACCCTCCCACCATTGTTAGTGTTTCATGTCAGCCCCGTAAGGATGGCAGTAGGCTCTCGTTATAGAGATTCAGTCCCTGGAACGACTGAAATGCCGAGAGGAGGAGAGATTACTTCCTTTGCTCAGTTTAAAACCAAGTCAAGAAAATCTCCTCTTGTCTTCAAACTGGACATTGTATTCAAAATCGTACTCGGAAATAATCCTTGAAAGTTAAAGGTACAGAATTAGAAATGCACCTAAATGAGGCGGAGACTCCCTGCGTAATCCAGAGTTTGAATAGAGAGAGACGTCTCTGGGTGTAGGACCATTGCCTCTCGGCTCGGTTTCTGAGGGAAGATATGCAAGAGTCCCATATAAACCCTAGCCCAAGGCACAAGGACCCACAAAACGAGACGTGGGTCCAGCATGTGGCAGCAGAGGCTCTGTGTCTGGGGCTGAAGGATACTGCCAAACCTCTGGGGGAAAGTCCAGGTTTTAGAGGGACTAGCAGTGTGTGTGTGATATTTACCACCCAAAGCGAGTAATCCAGTGTAAACATTAAGGGCATTTTTGTTGTTACCTAAGAAATGTATTTTGATGTGTTGGAAAGACTCAAAGTGCATGGGGCTCCCCGGCTGCTGGATCAGATGACAGCGTCCTTAAGTACTTGTTTTTAAGAAATGTTCGAGATTTATCAACAGCAACAAATTAAAACATTCTTAAATGCTCCTGGTGTGAATGCTTGCATTTCTGCTGCCTGTGCTGTACCTGTCCTGTGGAGGGGGAGGGGTGGGGGGTGTATGTGTATGAGAGATTGTATGTTTCTCTCATTGAGTGCACATGCTTATGTGTGCATGTGTTTGTATTGATTTCAGTTTGTCCTCGTTCAGATTACATGGCTCCTGGCTCTGTAGAGTACGTTTGCTGTACCATAGGTGCAGTGGCCTCTAGAATCCTGTGACAATTAAATATTGTACAATGTATGATAAGAACTTATTTAAAAAATGACCCAGCAGCCTATAATTACAAAAATGCTATTGTCTGTGTGATAATTAGACAAAAGACAAGTCACTTCAGCCTTGCGTTAAAACCTTCAGAAGTTAATGTTTGATCTTCATGTTCCTGCACAAATTACTTCATGAGCCCTTAAAGTTAGGAAAATGATCATTTTGCAGCACCTCCAGACAGGCCACCGAGTAGCACTTTAACTTGGTACAAAGAGATGCATCAACAGCTGATACAATTTAAGGGAGCAGGTCATAGCTCCTAGCATTCTGCAAGTAGATTCATTTCCAACAGAATTTCATGTTATCAACAGATCTCTGTCTGCAACAGCTTTTTTTTTTTTTTTGTCTGTCAAAAGAAATCCAGTTTTTGTAGACCAGTAGCCATGACCGTTGGCTCTCCTGCAAACCTCTCCCAGTAAACCTGGTCTGGTTGACCTGACCAACAAGAGCCCAAGCCAGAAACCTAAGTTCCAGCTCTTGCTTGCTCCTAACATGCGGGCACCCCTGAACCAGCCTTTTCAAGCCCCTGGTCTAAGCCTTGCATCCTCTCCCACAGACAAAGGCACAGAGACTCACCTACTCTTTCACCAAATAGCAAAACCCTTTCAAAGAAACTCTCTGAGGTACTGCACGTTTCCTTCTTATCGTGTAGAAGAAGGGTCGGTGAGCTTTCTGGAGATTAAAATGTCGTCGCAATGTCACCTGTTTCCTCTAGTCTTGTTCACCAGATGCAGAACATCCCAGGACCCTCCTGGCAGATGGTGGGTTGAGAAGCAAAGACTTTAGGAGGACTCGCAAGGTCTGCTTTCTTAATAAGAACCCAGTCGGAAGGCCGTCAACGCTGAGGGAGCTACCCATTGTTGCATTTTGACTGGTGCCTGTCTCTCGGGAGGCTCTGCCCCTGTGTATGCAGACGTGGAAAATGTCACAGCACTGAGGTTTTCTTTTATGATGGACACCGCTGGTTCGGTTAGAAGAAGACACCTTCTGCATTTGTGCAGGGAGATTGGGGGGGGGGGGGAGTGGAGACAGGTGATGATCTGGGCAGGCTCCTGCTGACGTGAGCTCCGTCAGGGACATGGAAGGGATGTTGACCAGACGTTTGAAGGATTTTAATGATGGCAGCAGCCCTGCATTTCTTTGGTTCCCTCCTCCACTTCCTTCAGCTCTGGGCTGCTTTGTAGCAGTGAATCTTAATTCTGATTCCTGGGTATTTGACCTGCAGGCTGCCAGCTCTTCATGTGCTGCCATTCTGCTGTCCCCTGTGGGCTGGCGTCACAGCTCAGGAGTGGACATCCTTCCCTTCCTGCAGCTATGTCTGCCTTTCCTTACTCAAGCTGGAGAATATTCTGTTCTTCCCCTTCTTCTCTTAATTGAGAAGTTACTGGGCAGTATCCGGGCACACTCGGGAGCTGACAGCTTGTACGATTCCGACGCAGGTCACGTAGAAGATGTCATGCGTTGCCGATACTTAGTATGGTTTATTTTTTTGTCTTCTTATGCTTTCTTTGTAACTGAACTAGGTTTATAGATGGCGTGGGATATACGTATTATTATTTTAAAGTAAATGATATGGCCAGTGATGTGGCTTCACTGCCCGACTACCATGTGCGGCTGTACCTCAGCTATGTAGATTCTTCCACGCCAACCACCAGTGAGGGGGCTGTTGTCTTAATTTCTAAGAGGGTTGCTCCTTTGTGGAGCTCCTTCCAGTATGACCCAGGGGAGCACTGTTACTTAGGGTATGATAAGAGGGTGCATCCTCTGCTTTTGGAGAAGGGAATTAGGCTTGCTGGGAATTTCGGTACTTTTGGTATGTAGAGGGCAGGTGAGGGATTGGGTATTATGGGTTTATTTCAAACAATGGTTCATTTTTTATTGTTGTATTCAGAGTTGGGGCTATTTTGTACTGACTATTGTATTTTTATCTGTGATATAAACTACTTTGGGTTCATATTTGTCAAGGTGGTATAAAAATATACAATGTAATGCAATTAGACCCCCTGTCATTAAAGAACCTTATATATATACTGGGGTTAATATTCAGACTGTCCAGGTAAGTTTCGGACTCAGCTTGTCAAACCGTGGGTTAAAAGTTTCTCACTGCTCTGATCGTCTGCAGTTTATCTGGTAACCTTTTAAACGGATAACTTGGTGACGTTCTGGGCAGAGTTAAATTAGCCGGGGCTAAGCCTGATCGTGCCAGAGAGCAGTCCTAAAGCTAAGCCAGACAAGCCTATCCAGCTAACTAGCAATTGTATCTGGCAATCTATCTGGCTAACTCACCACACTGCTGAATGCGGGCCTTGCGTTCAGTGCTGGGTGGCTTCACTTTACTGCACAGAAAATGAGGCAGGCCCTGTAACTGAGTCAGAAGCGCCTGGAGGCAAGGGGGATTTTCCTTGGAAATCAGAGCAGGGGCGGTGGGGGGGTGCCTTCAGAATTTGCCAGTGCCCAAATCTGGCCCTGAGACGGAGAGAAGGGCACAAGGCTTATAAACACGGGACTGGGATCAGTAATGCCACCACTAAACTTTTTTTTTTATTTAGAAATGTTTATCCTGTGCCATCCCATGTTCTAGGCGGCTAACAAGTAAACATTTTATATTAAAACACACAATTTAAAAATCTATAAATAATAATGAACAATAACATAAACGACATTATTAAATTCACATAAAACCAATTATTAAAACACAGTAAAAACTGAGCTATTCCGCAAACACCGTCAGCATTAAAAGCCTTCACTCTGAGAAGATTGTAAAACTTAATAAAATAAATGTCTTTAATTGCTTCTTGACCAACTTAATGCAGCTCTGCTTTCATAGCTGTATAGGTAGATTATTCCAAAGCAGAGGGCCTGCGACTGGAAAAAGTCTCTCCCTAGATTCACACTGTTTTATGATTTGGAACAGCTAAAAGGCATAGGCCTCCCGACCTCAAACTCCTTGTGGGTCGATAGATCCTTAGTAGAGAATTAATCCATGGATGAGACTCATGAATCGGTGCTTTATAACGTATTCAATATTCTCTTGGGATATTGAAAACTGGAGCAATGGGGGTCAAATCTTGTGGTCCCTGTGAGGATACGAGCTGCAGAACTCTGAATGATTTGATTAGCTTTAATGTTATAAGTAGGTAGGCACAAATAATAAAGAATTACTGGAATGTAAGGATGGTATAATTAAGGCCTACATCACCATTCTAAAATCTGGGCCTTCTAAAAATGGCTTTAATCTTCTGAACATACATAATTTCCAGTATGACTTTGTACTAGACTCTTTACTTGCTTCTTAATGATAAATCGGATTCTAAAATGACTCTGAGGTTTCTTGCATGCCTAGCGATTGTCAGTTGATGTCCTAAAAACTTTAAAGTTGTCGCAAAGGGGATATCTGCTTTCCTAGGTAGAAAAACAATCTGTTTTTTCTGTATTTAAAGCCAACTTATTATATGTTAGCCAACGTTTTATTGATGTATGCTAAATAGAAAGGGATCCTAGGATGGCATTAAGATCAGTTGAACACGGGAAAAGAACTGGATATCATCAGCTTACAAGGAAAAACAAACTCCCAGTCCCTTTAGAAACTTACAAGGTGGCTTCATATAAATGTGAGAAGCCGAAGTTTGGGGTACTCCTGTGTTTACCAGACCCCACTCGGAAACAGTGCTAGGAGATGTAAGTCCTTTCCTGCCCTGCATTGGGGGTGGGATGGACATTTATTGCATCTAGCTGGAAGACACCTCCAGCCTGTGCAGTCTGAACTCTGGTCATTCCTTCCTTCAGACTTGGAGCAGTGTTAGGGAGGAGCTGACCTGAGGAACCTGTGTCGAGACACAATCTGTGCAGGCCATGTGAAAACTTTCTGGAAATCAGCTGGAGCAATGAACTAGCGGTAGAGTGATGTTCGCTGGAGAAGAGACACAGATGGATAATAGAAAGGAGACGTTTGTGTGGAATTAGCAAAACTAAAAACGGACTAACCTTTGGGCTATATAGGATCTCTCCTGCGATATTTTATTTTAAATGGTTTAATGGAAAACCCTACTGAAGGACAGGCTAGTGAAGCAGCAGGAATCTAGTGGACTGCAGGACCCAAGGCATCATGGCTTTACAAGAGGGACATGTCGGACAAATCCGAACAATTTCTGTGATCAGAGAGTTAGATCAGGGACATGGGCTGGAAGTGGTGGATTTCAGCAAAGCTTTAGATGTTGCCTCCATAGGGAGCTCATTAGTAAGCTGAGCAGCCTTGGGGTGGATCCCAAGGTGGTGGAATGCATTAGAAACAGGTTGTATGGTAGATGACAGATGGTGGTGGTAAATGGAAGTCACCCTGAGGAGAGAGAGAGAGGTGATCAGTGGAGTGCTTCTGGAATTGGTCCTGGGGCCAATTCTGTTCAGTATCTTTGTGAGTGATACCGCAGAGGGTTTAGAAGGAAAAGTTTGCCTTCTGGCAGATAACACTAAGATCTGCAGAGTGTGGACATCCTTGAGGGAGTGGACAGAATAGGAAGTGATCTAAGAAAGCTTGAAACATATAGAAATGAAACACAGAAATGAAGGCAGAAGAAGACCAAACAGCCCATCCAGTCTGCCCAGCAAGCTTTCGCACTTTCTTTTTCTCTCTCACATACAGGTCGATTCAGTAAAGTCCGCGGGAGAGCGGACGAACGCCCGCTCTCCCGGCGTGTGCACCGGCGAGTGGCCGGTGAGCGCGATTCAGTATTTAAATTAGGTGGTGCAGTAGAAACGGGCAAAAGGAGGCGCTAGGGACACGCTAGTGTCCCTAGCGCCTCCTTTTGACCCGAAGCGGCAGCTGTCAGCGGGTTTGACAACCGACGCTCAATTTTGCTGGCGTCTGTTCTCGAGCCCGCTGACAGCCACGGGCTCGGAAACCGGACGCCGGCAAAATTGAGCATCCGGTTTTCTGCCCGACAGCCGCCCATTTTAAAACTTTTTTTTTTTAAACTTTTTTTACTCTTCGGGACCTCCGACTTAATATCGCCATGATATTAAGTCGGAGAAAAGCAGTAAAAACTGCTTTTCTGTGCACTTTCCCGGTGCTGGCAGAAACTAGCACCTACCTTTGGGTAGGCGCTAATTTCTTAAAGTAAAATGTGCAGCTTGGCTGCACATTTTACTTACTGTATCGCGCGGGCATACCTAATAGGGCCATCAACATGCATTTGCATGTTGAGGGCGCTATTAGGTGCCACGGGTTGGACGCGCGTTTTCCTCCCCTTACTGAATAAGGGGTAAGGGAAAATGCGCGTCCAAGGGCAGGTTAACAGTGCGCTCCGTTGGAGCGCACTGTACTGTATCGGCCTGACACTTATCTGTTACTCTTGGCTCTTAGTAACCTTTTTTATTCTATTTTCCTTTCACCCCCGCCATTAATGTAGAGAGCAGTGTAGGAACTGCATCTAAGTGAAATAGCTTAATTACGGTAGTTAGGGGTATTAACCACCGCAATAAGCAAGCTACACTCATGCTTATCTGTTTATCCAGACTATGTAATTCAGTCCTTGTTGGTTGTTGCCTGAATATAGATCCACCTTTCTTCATTCCCCCCTGCTGTTGAAGCAGAGAGCCATGCTGGCTATGCATTGAGAGTGAAGTATCAGTCTTGCTCCCCTGCCGTTGAAGCAGAGGGCTATGCTGGATATGCGTGGAGTGTCAAACTTTCTCCCCTGCCGTTGAAGCAGAGAGCTATGCTGGATATGCATTGTAAGTGAAGTATCAGGCTTATTTGGTTTGGGGTAGTAACCGCCGTAACAAGCAAGCTACTCCCCGCTTTTTTGTGAATGCAAATCCTTTTTTCCACATTTCCTCATTGCTGCTGAAGCTTAGAGCAATGTTGGAGTCGCATTAACTGTGTGTATGTTTATTGAATAAGGGTATTATCACCAGGTAGTAGCCGTCGTTCCCGTGAGCCACCCACTCTTCATTTGCAGTTAAGATTAAATGCAAAAAAGTGCAGTTGTGCATTGGGGCTGGAGAAAACGGAAGGAGCGATACATGATGGGGGTGAGAGAGACCTTGGGGTGAATGTGTCTGATAATCTCAAGGCAGCTAAACAGTGTGATAAGGTGGTGAGCAGAGCCAGTGGGGTGCTGGCATGCACAAGGAGGTAAAAGGAGGTGACAATGCCCCTATACTGGTCATTGGTGAGACCTGGCCTGGAATGTAGTGCCTACTTCTGGAGACTCTGCCCCCAAAATGATATAAACAGGCTGGAGGTGGTACAGGGAAGGGCAACCATAATAGTACAGAGTCTACAGCAAAAGCCATATGAGATGAGACTTAAGGGCCAAAATATGTATTTTATTTATTTTTTATTTAGATTTTAATATTTATTTATTCACACTTTTTTCAGCACTTCAGAGCGGATTACATTCTATTTATTTAACTTCTATTCTGCAATGTACACCATAAGGAGAGGAGGGTCAGTATAAATAATGCCTAAGCAGCAAACTTTTTTCCAGTAGAAAGATTGTCCTAGAACAAGAGGTCATGGTATGAGGCTTTGGCAGGGAGGAGCAACATCAGAAAATATTTAATCACAGAAAGGGTGGTGGTTGCATGGAACAGACTCCCAGAGGAGGTGATGGACACAAAACCAGTAACAGAAGTCAAGAGACTCTAGGATCCCAGGGGAAAGCCAGAGATCACCTGAGGATGACTCTACTTCTTTGAAGCAGGCGTGAAACTGGGATGTCCAGTCCTTATTTGCCGTTATAGTCTCTGAACTATTTCATCCCTCTGCTTCTAGGGCTCCCAAGGAAAGAATTGCTTCACCACGGATGCGGGCCTATGTGTGGTGGAAACTTTATTGTTGTTGATAGTTGGACCAACAAACATTCTTCTAGTCCCTGGGAGCACAGAGCTCTCTTCCATTGTGTCTGGCAGGTTGGTAACCGGTGAGAAGGCAGGGGGTCATGTTTGTTGAATGGGTGGTGGGACAAGAGACCAGCCAAGGAAGTGTCTGCTCTTCCCTTGCCCATAAAGGAGAGAGCCATCGACCTTGCTGATTTGACTTCCTAAGAACATGGAGAATAGAGCAGACTTTTTTCCTAAAAAGCCCCTTGTCTTCTTTTCATGAATTAATATTCTTGGCTTCCAAAAGTGAGAAATACACAGAACGCCTGGTCCTTATAAGTTCATCCTCTGCATTGGAGAAGAAAGTCTAGGAGGGGCTCAGGTGACCTGGAGTCACCTGTTAATCGCTAGGCTGGAAACGCTGTGGCCTGGCCTGGGCTTGCTCTGCTGGCCTTTCTCCTTTCATTAGTGTATACAGAGGTGAGCAGAGCCTTGTCTTACAGCTGCCATAATGGTAGAAGGCCTGAAGCCCCTAGATGAGGTACATTAAAGGGATTCTGCCCTCCTTGTTCTGCTCTAGACTCCTTTCTCCCTGGGGATCCAAGCTGGGCTTAGCTTGTCTTTGGACAGGTGGCTGTGCAGGAAGCTTGAAGCCAGCTCTGTCTTCCGTGGCCAGAGCACTGCAGCCTGCAACTCTTTAAGGCTGATACTATAAAGTGTGCTCAGCCAAAGAACTGTTTAACACGTGGCTGGCTGCACGTTTTCGATGTGCGTCCACTACCCCTTATACTGTAAGGGGTTTTAGTGTTGAAAACTGGCGTCCAAATACAACCCCACCTCCCGAAACTAATAGCGCTCATCACATGCAAACGCACGTCGATGAGGCTATTAGTTATGAACTGGGGATACTGAAAAAAAAATGTGTGGCCGAGCTGCACATTTTACACATTTATTTATTTAAAGGCTTTTATATACCGAGGTATGGCTATGTGCCTTCGCCCCGGTTAGAAATTCACACATAGAAATTAACTCCTGTCCAAGGGCAGTCCAAAAAAGTGTACAGAAAAGTAGAAAATACTGCTTTTCTGTACACTCTCCAACTTAATATCCTAGCGGTATTAAGTTGGAGGAACAAAAATGTTAAAAAAATAAATAAAATAAATAAATAATAAAATAATAATAATCATTAAAAAAAAAATGTGCAGGCCAGTCAGGTTGTGAAAATGGACGCTCAATTTTACTGGCGTCCATTTTCCTATCCTATGGCTGTCAGCGGGTTTGGAAAACCGATGCCTGTAAAATTGAGCGTCTGTTTCCTGAACCCGCTGACAGCCACCTCTCCTGGGTTTCCGCTAATAAGGAGGCGCTAGGGATGCGCTGTTGTCCCTAGCGCCTCCTTTGTAGCACGACCCCCCCCCCCCTATTTAAATACAGGATCGTGCGTCCAGGAGAGGTGGCTGGGCGCGCTTTGGCAGAGCGGACGCTCACCACTGATTGCCCGTTCTCCTGCGTTTCTTATTGTATTGGCCTGATTGTCGGCAATATTTTTTTTTTTTTTTGCTGGAGACATCCTTTTAGATTTAGACAAGAGGACAGGGAAATCCCAGAGGCGGTGGAGCACGGAAGAGGCTGGCAAACGATGAGAGAGGCAGAACTCCTTAATCCCTCCACTCCCCTGTAGAATAGTGCACTATATATATCCTGCACATATGTAGTTATAGCACTATGAAGCACTGATCACTGAACTTGCCAGAGAATCATCCAGCACAGATGACATCATTCCTGGAAGGATGGAACTAAGTTTGTTATTCTAACTGATAAGAAGAGGCCTGTGGCCTATAGTAAGAGCAAGCTAAAGTACACATGTTAACATATATATCGATTGGCTATTAAAGGTAAAGGGTGTGGATTATGCAGATGACTGATAATAGCAGACCCCAGACCCTTTATAAGCTGATGCACACGTGAAGAACACTGAGCAGATTTTAAACAGACCTTGTACACCTTTGCTTGTACTAAATTCTTTCTGTATTTTTCTGCTCCTAGAGGAATTATCCGCCTTCCTCTATTTACTTATCTGTATTAATAAACCCCTTTCTTTATTACCGTCTGAAGCTGGTATTTATTCTGTAATTAGACACAGGGTTCGCCCCTCTTTTAACACCCCCCAAACTCGCTTCCCTGCTGTCAGCCAATATTCCCATGATTCCTGAGACGTGCTTCCTGTCCCATTCCTCCTGGGCACTGCAGCGTTGAATCCTGTGCCCCACCCTGCAGGGCAGGACGAGAGAGATCTGTTACCAGCAATGTCCCCCCCGTCTCTTATGGTATCAGAGATGTCTTCTCATGCAGTTTGAAAGCAGGCAGGAAACTCCAGAGCCCGATGGCTCTTATCTGAAAGGACCACATTTCTACGGCAGCCAGAGTTCCTGTTTTATGACTGTGGTAAGAGAAGGGCCTCTAGCGAGCGGCCTTACCCAGCCATCTGGAGAAGTGGAGCCCTTTGGATCCTCCGTAAACAGAGGAACAATACTCCTGAGGGTCCGGCGTGGACATTCAGCACACGCATTGGGCTTGGCTGATTGTGTTTGTTTAACAATCTAAGGGCCATTCTGGGCTTAGTAAATGAGGTCTGAAGTTTTGTACCTGAGGCAATGGAGGGGGAAGGGACTTGCCCAAGGCCGCAAGGCCGGATCAGTGGGATTTGAACCCTGGTTCCCAGCCCCCTGCTCTAACCACTAGGCCACGCCTCCTCCCCTATTCGTTTCTGCATAATGTAAGTTTATTCAATGGATTCAAACAGGGCTTTTAAGTACTTGTTATATGAGATAAAGACTTTAACCCAGGGATGCGAGACCTTTGCTTGGCTTCCTTCCCTCACCCCAATAAAACACAGAGGCTTCAAATGGCGTTACAAAAGGCCGCAGTTTATTATCCCTAACCCGAGCCCTTACAAACAAGCATAAAGCCCCTCCCCTTTACCTTATTTCCTTCTTCACCGCCTCAACCACCACGTCCCAATGGTAAGGCATAAGGAATAGTTGCCCCCCTCCCGTTACTTACCCCGCCTCGTCCCAGCGAGGATAAGCTCTGGCCTTGAGCTTAGCCCCCTCGCTCACCGGCCATCCCGTGTAGCAGCCCAACTTCACGGGACTCCTCCCCCCCCCCCCCCCCAATGTCCTTTTAACAAAACATTATTTACAAACATAACTTGGGCTCGGGTTTTCCCCCTCCACTGCGACAAACTTTATGTCACAATTTTCACTCACAGAGCAAGCACAATCAATAGGGTGGGAGGGAGGAATGCCAAACCTACCCGGGCCTATCTCCTCAGCCCGCTGGAACTGACTGCTCCGCCAACCGCCGCGACCTGTCCCACCAATGAGAGCGCAGCGATTCAAATCACTGCTCCCTCATTCGTCACCGCTCCGGCTCTCCCCCCTCCTCCCCCCTTCCCCCATTGCGTGCGCCGCCGCGTGCCTCTGCCCTGGTTATACTCGGCGGCGCGAGACGAGCCCGTGCCACCGATGCAAGCAGCATCTTTAAATGCTTCCTATAAAATTTACACTTGGTGACAGATCGGGGATCCGCGGTACATGCAGCCTCCTGGCAGAGGTCACTGGTGCACAGTGCTTGTGGTCTTCTGCCTGTGCCAGGCACGAAGAGCTTCCTAACCTTGCATTCCTCAGCGATGGCTCACTTACTGCCTTGTGCCCCCCCAGCAGACCGGGCTCTGTTTGCAGAAATCAGCAGGGCTGCATCTTAGTAACTGGGTACTGGTGAACAAATCTGAGGTCGTCTAGTGACTGACTGACTGTGAATTTTACCTGACCTCTAACCCCTGCAATCCTGCCTGCTGTTCTGCAGCCCTGGGGAGTGGTGAGAACAGTGAAACTCATGTTCCACTACTGTGGCAGTCCCATGTAGGGATTTCAGAGAAACATTTCTGCATTTGAACCTGCAAACTCTTGGGTTCCAATTCCGTGCATCTAAAGCAGCTGCTGCCCCAGTTTAGCTGAGGTAGTAGGGAGTTCCCTATACTTTTATTCTGCATGGTCTTATCCATCCCCATCACACTCCTCTTTCTCAATTCCATCTATGGTAAAAAAAAAAATAAAAATAAAAATTGTAATTTTAATTAAATAAGAATCTTGCAGTGTTGCTGTTTCCACCTTGTTCTCGAACCAAGCTTTCGAGGCCGCACGGTTTAGCAGAGGTAGTACTCACCAGCAAATCTGATCAGTTCCTTTGATTGGGTGACCAGAGCGTTAGATCAAGGGAGAGCACTAGATGTAGTGTACTGGGATTTCTGCAAGGCCTTTGACACAGTTCCACATTGGCAACTTATAACTAACTGATTAAACTCTGGAATTTGTTGCCAGAGGATGTGGTTAGTGCAGTTAGTGTAGCTGGGTTTAAAAAAGGATTGGATAAGTTCTTGGAGGAGAAGTCCATTACCTGCTATTAAGTTCACTTAGAGAATAGCCACTGCCATTAGCAATGGTTACATGGAATAGACTTAGTTTTTGGGTACTTGCCAGGTTCTTTTGGCCTGGATTGGCCACTGTTGGAAACAGGATGCTGGGCTTGATGGACCCTTGGTCTGACCCAGTATGGCATGTTCTTAGGAGTGCCCTTGATATGAGCCCTAAGGTGACAGATGGGGTTAGAAAGTGGTGAGGAGGTGAGAAAGGGTAGTGGTAAATGGCATTCACTCCGAGGAGAGAGGTGTTACTAGTGGTGTGCTACAGGGATCAGTCCTTGGACCGGTTTTCAACATTTTCATAAACAACATTGTGAAAGAACTATTGGGAAAGGTTTGTCTTTTTGCAGATGATAAAATCTGTAACAGGGTAGAAACCCAGGAAGATGGGGGAAAACATGAGGAGGGATCTAGTGAAGCTTGAGGAATGTTCTAGAGTCAGGTAGGTAAGATTTACTGCTAAGAAATGCAGGGTTCATGCATTAGAGCTGCAAAATCCCAACGGAGCGGTATAGTCTAGGCTGGATGAAATGTTTCTAAGCACAAAGGCAGAGCGGGATCTGGGGGTGATCATATCTGGTGAACTCCAGGTGGCCAAACGGGTGGATAAAAGGACAGCAAAAGCCAGAAAGATGCTTGGTGGCATAGGGAGAGGAATGGTGAGCAGAAAGAGGGAGGTGATATTGCCCCTGTATAGGTCCCTGGTGAGACCTCACTGGGAATACTGTGTACAATTCTGGAGATCGCACCTTCAAAAGGATATAAATAGGGTGGAGTCGGTCCAGAGGGTGGGAACTGAAATGGTCAGTGGTCTTTGTTCTGAAGCACATGGGGGATAGACTTAAAGAAGTAAGCATGTACACCCTGGAGGAAAGGTGAGAGAGGGGAAATATGATAGAGACATTCAAATATCTCAGAGGTTTCCATGTATAGGAGGTGAGCCTTTTTCAATGGAAAGGAGGCTCTAGAACGAGGGATCATGGGATGAGGGTGAAAGGGGGTAGACTCAGGAGTAATTTTAGGAAACATTTCTTTACAGAGAGGGTGGTGGTTGCATGGAATGGCCTCCCAGTGAAGGTAGAGGAGACAAGGGCAGTACCTGAATTGAAGAAAGCATAGGAGAAGCACAGGGGCTCTCTGAGGGAGTGGTAGGGATTGTAGAGCTGAGCAGTTGGTGTGAATGGGCAGACTAGATAGGCCATATGGTATTTTTCTGCCATCAAGTTTCTATGACTTCTCAATCCGCCATACATTTGTATAATCTTTATTTTAAATTTGAATATAAAAAATGCATCACCATACCATGCTTGCTCTTCCAAAAAAAAGGGCGCAGTTATGATTGGCCTCTGGCTGTCATGTGTGTCAATCTAGGTCAGGCTGAAGATCCATTTCACCCAGCATCCTCTCTCCAACAGCAGCTGGCAGCAGGTGCTCAGAGGGCCATTATAAGAAGCAGGGCCTGTGGAGAGCTGTCCACCCCTGCCAGACCATTTCAGTTTCCAGCAGTCCTGGTTTACAGGACTTGGGGGGGAATGTCCCTGATGTTATCTGAAACCTTCCTGCAGGAAGAGACTGAGAGCAATGTGCAGTCATCCTAGAAACACACCAGGAACTGGGGAAATGGTAACATTTTGGGTTAAGGGAAGTCCATTCTCAGTGTATAAATTCATGACGAGACCGCACCTGGAGTACTGTGTGCTGTTCTGGTTACCCCAGATTGAAAAAGATATAGGGGAAGTAGAACAGGCGCAGAGAAGGCTGACCAGAATGATGAAGGTGCATGGAATGGCTCCCCTACGAGGAAAGGCTAAAGAGGATAGGGCTGTTCAGCTTGGAGACATTTATAAAATCAAGAGTTCAGTAGCACAGGTAAAAAGGGGATGGTTATTTCCCCTTTCAATTAATACACGGACTGGAGACACTCCATGACACACCGGCAGGTAGCAGATTTAAAACGAATGGAGAAAGGTATGTTTTTCATTCAGCACACATTCGTGCTGTGGAACGTTTTACCGGGGAATGTGGGGTAACTGAGTTTGAGAGATTTTTTTAACAAGTGTCTGGTTGGCAGACCCATTAACAGGTGGCTATCAGCAGCTGTTACATCTAGGAGTGAGCGCCAAGGAATGGCTCTCCCCATTGATATTCACCTGGATCGGCGCTGTCAGAGACAGGAGGCTGGGCTCGATGGACCTTGGTCTGAGCCAGCAGGGCACGGCTGATGTTCTTATGTAAAGAGCGAGGGGCAGTAGCTGCAGTGTGGCAAGAGCAGAGATCACTGCTGTCGTAAACCTTTACCTTCTAAAGAGAGAGGAGTGTTTCCCTCAGGGGACTGAGCAGGGCTGGGCTCCAGCGAACCACAGAATGTTTGGGGAGACCTCCACGTTTGCTTGCTGGTATCCCCGCCTCCCACGATGCCACAGTAGTTCAATTCTGCCGTGCCCCAGAAATGTGCACCCCGTTTGCTGCTTTTTCTAATCGGTGACTGCACCCTGCTGTGACCCCCAAGGGCCCACACAGTGACCACCTCCGGGAGTTTGAAGTCCGTGAATGGTTCGGATAATGCGGAATGGCAGCAGGTGGTTTTAAAGTTTGATCCAGTTAAAGGCCTGCCACGGAATCCTCCTTCAATTCCTCGGGCGGCCACAGCAGCCCTGCTTCACGCACTGCAGTCCAATCCTGGGTCCCCTGTGCAGTGCGAGACCCTCGAGCACAAGAGGGACCGCATTCTTCTCATGCTTGTGCATTGCACGATTGCTGACTGCAGCCGTGGACTGCACTCCCCCCCCCCCCCCCCCCCCTTTCATATCTTTCCCGTCGCTGGGTATTTTCCTGCTCGAGCCCTGCAGGTATCTGTAATTTAAGCTCTTCAAAAAGACTACGTTTCAGATAGGACTAAAAATAACAGGTTTCACTTACAGCAGGGTGTTAGGTGAGACGTTAGAAAGCCCTTTCTCGCCGTGGGGGTGGCCGGGGGACTGGGTTTGTGGAGAGCTGGGGCCCGTGCAAAAGCTCAGTGTGCTGTAGAAAGGGGAAAGGCTGCCCTCAGCGGGGCACAAGCAGCTGGCAGAGCTGGGAGTTTATCCAAGATGCCCCCTTGTAACTGTTCTCGTTAGAACCTCTGCTGGCCTGTTCATTTGATGGACGGCCTTAATGAGGGGAGGAGGAGGGGGAGTCTGAGCCGTGTGTCCGAACCTCGATAGTAAAATAAAAATGTTTTACACACATACACACAGGAGAACGTGGTGGATTTCTCTTGGCCATGCCCGGCGAGATACCCCGGGAGATGGGATGCCTTCCTCTGCTGGCTCCCGGACGGTTCAGCCACAGACTGCCGTGTGAAACGGGTGCTGAGAACAGATTCTGGGTCTCCGGCCGCTGGAGCTGTATCTGGCCCTTGCTGTCCTCAGGGGGGGAACAACTTACCGGATCGAAATGCTATAACCGGTATGGAAAAACCGGTTCAGTGACGCAGGCCATGTGACACACCTGCTCACAAATCATTGAACCAGGGTATCTCGGCAGGAAAGCTTGAGCAAATATTTGAATGTGTGCTGAACTGTGCACATGATACAGACCATCATGTCATACGTTCCTCAGATACTGGGGCTGGAGATAAAGTTAGGAGCAACCCACACAACTGCTGTTTTAAATCTGAAAGTGTAGCCCAGACACAGCCTGGCATGAGGTGAAGTACAGCGTGACAGTGTCCCTGCTACACGTTTGGGTCGTGTATGTGACATGTTAGAGAGATGGTGGGAGCAGTGGGTTTGGAACCTGGGTCTACAGCTATCCCAGATTTGCATTTAGACCTAACTGTTAGCAGTAGGTCACCTGAGGCTCTCTTGCTGTGTTTTTTCTCAGGGCCTGGCTCCTGGCGTGGCACGCAGGTAATGTTTTTCCCTCCTAAGCAAATTAGCTGCTGCTGTAAGGCTGTCAGTTTAAGGTACAATACACCCGTATGCCACTTTATTTGTTCAGTTTCTCGATTGTGTGCTTTAGAGGTGACATGCCAGTAAGGTGTGAGGATTCGCCCTAGCAGGGGAACTAAAGAAAGCCTTGACGTAAATACATTCTTTTTATAAAGGGAATTGCTGCATGTACTTTCACTGGAGAATGCAATATCAAGTAACGAGAGGCACCAGCACTGCAGGCACTGCACCTGGGAGCCTGTGAGAAGGACAGGGAGCCATGCTGAATTGTTGCTGCATGCACTGGAGCTGAAGGCTGTGGGAAGGATAGGGAATGTGCTGCAGTGGAGCTGCATGCACTGCACAGGAGCTATGCTGCATTGTTGCTGAATGCACTGCAGCTGAAGGCTTTGGTAAGGATGAGGAGCTGTGCTGCAGTGGCACTGCATACACTGCACTGAAAGCCAGTAAGAATGGGAGGGGGCCAAGCTGCAGTGGCACCTGTAGGTGGTCTCGGAGAGGACTCTCCTAGCTGCCTAGCGCCGTGACTGTGTGATGATGATCTAGAACAAAGTGGAAATGGATACGTTTTGTGATCTTTGTCTCCCTGCCCATTGTGTATCTGGATTGTGACGCTCTGTGGTGTGTTCGACCTGCAGTGCTCTTCCTGACCACATGTCTGCGTCTTGCACCCTATCGTGACTCCAGTGACCCTCCAGCTTCCACAAAGCATGTTAGTCACGTGATAGCATGGCATGGGGCAGCTCATCTCCCAGCTGCTTCATTCACATTCATCTGTCTCTCATCAGGAAGCTGCTGTTCATGATCTCTCTCCTGTATGCCTCAAGCTTTCCTGTTTGCAGAGATCTGGATTATCAAAGCAGGCTGGCATAGGCAGCGAACGTAAGAGGCTTGGGGAGGCTAAGCCTTCCCAAAATAATTTGCTGAAGTGGCAAAATCTGGAAGCAAAAGACTGGACAGGGTGCTTGGGAAGGCGTGGCATGGCGGCGTCTGTGCCTCGCAAGCCTGGCACCACCTGTACACACCGTAGGAGCAAGACGTGCAGGGCCCCATTCCCTTGTGTGCACTGGGCAGTTATGGGCATAAGGAAGGTGCAGGCTGGCTGTTCCCTCTCTGCTGGGGCCGGAGAAGAGAGGGCCAGCCACCTGGTGTTCAGATACTTTTCTGAGAATCCAAGGAAAAATCGATACTGCAGGATTCACAGAGGCGGTGGCTGAGGAGAAGGAACCCCCCCCCCCCCACACCACACACACACAACGTCACAAACAGAAGACTGCTTTATCTCCTCCTCTCCTCTCTCCCTCCCTCCCTCCTTCCTGACTGCACCCGCTGCCCCGTCTCCTCACTTCCCACCACTGCAGCTGCTGCCAGGGCACTGGAGGGAGTCTTGAGACCCTGAGCTGGGCAGGGAGAGAAGGGGCAACCCAGAACTGTGTGCGGTGTACCAGGAACTGCCAAAGGCATTGGCTCAGATTCTGGGTTGGACAGAGGAAGGCGGTGCAGCATGGCACCATGGACAGCTGGCAGAGTGGTGGGCGTGCAAGAGCAGCGTGGCATCCTGCCACTTGTAGTGGTGCTGGGTCCACACCTGTGCGCCTCTCCTTGTGTGCACTGTGTCAATGACAAATGACTAAGTTGGCCACGCTGGGCAGTCTGTGCGCAGGCAGGCTCTCGGTGTGGTGCAGAGAGCGGGTGTTGCTGCTAGGAGCTCTGACTGTGTGATAGTATTCTGCACCAGGGCAGACCCGCACTGCTTATCTACGGGATGAGTGGTGTGGAGAAGTGAGTCTTCCCTGCGCAGCTGACTGCAGCCTGCCTTTGAATGAGTTTGCATGGAGCCTGCTTTGTATAGTCTGTCATAAGTTCTAGTTATAGATTGAAGGAAAACACTAATTTTCTGACTCACACACTCCACCCAGGTGGGGCAATATTAAAGGCTAACAGTGCAAGGTGAAACCAAGGCTCTGCCCAGCTTGCACGTGTTGTGGGGTTGATAGAAAGAGGCTTTAGGCCTTCCCGTGGCATCGACTGGAAGTGAGAATAAGGGATCCTGATTCTATGGTCTGGAGAAGGACACACAAAGAGTACAAGTGGTGATTGCCAGAGATGAAACTGCTGCTACCACTGGGAAGAGCAAATATTGGCTTAATAAAAGAACTGGGGTAGCTTATCCTTGTCTCTGGGAATCGTATCTGGACTATCTGTGCCTGAATTGTATGCATATCTCTGTGACCACCATCTACTGGGGATGGGCAAAACTTACAGGCATGCCTCTGCCCCTCCATGAGACAGGTACAGCACAGGCAGCAGCAGCAGCATGAGCATCCCTCGCACACCCCCCCACCACAGGACAAGTACAGCACGGGCAGCAACAGCAGCACGAGCATCCCTCTCACACCCCCCCCCCCACAGGACAAGTACAGCACAGGCAGCAACAGCACAAGCATCCCTCTCACACACCCCCCACCACAGGACAAGTACAGCACGGGCAGCAGCACAAGCATCCCTCTCACACACCCTCCACCACAGGACAAGTACAGCACGGGCAGCAGCACAAGCATCCCTCTCACACACCCCCCACCACAGGACAAGTACAGCACGGGCAGCAGCACAATCTTCACGAGTACATGCACACAAGGGTCAGACTGAATTTGTTACAGACCGGGATGCCTCAAGGATCAGCGCTGTCGGCCATCCTTTTTAATTGGTATCTTTGACCCCTAGGGAAAGTTTTCTCATCCCTAGGAGTTACATATTTTATTTGCGCAGACTATGTTCAATTGATTTTATCGTGTGAGAAGCGTTTGCCACTTGTGCTATTAATAAAATGCCCAGACATGGTAAGAGTATGGACAAATAGGAGTAGGTTGATTTTAAATCTGCAAAACTAGTATTTTTGTGGCTTGGGAGACCAGAACCGGAGAGAGCTGTGTGGTGACATCTGGATAATTCTGTATTTCCAGTTTATATGAAACATGGGCTCTGGGAATTTTGCTGGATACAGAGCCGACCTTAAAGTCTCATATTAAACAGGTGGCTAAGTCCTCTTTTCATGAATTAAGGTGCTTAAGACAAATACAAAATGTTATTCCAACTCAGAACTTCCACGCGGATTTCCAGGCAATGGTTCTGAGTGGTCTGCTCTACTCTAATGCGTTGTCTCTTTCTTCTTGAAATATATTTAAAAGTGTTGCAGTTGGAGCAGAATGGGGTAGTGTGATTAATTACAGGTCGTGTATAGAGAGAATTAAAATTGTTATACGGCTCCCTGGTGGTAAAATGTATAATACTGAATATTGTGCATATATTTATTGTGATGGGACTGTGGTCACTCGAGAGCAGCCACGGTTAGGAAACAGCCAGGAGTATAAAGTGAGGCTAAACTCTGGCTGGTTCCAAACAAACAAGAGGCTTTATGTACAGGAAAAACAAAAGTACAGCATAAAAGGCTGCTTACCTCAGCAGAACCTTGTGTTAGCAGACAATCATATATATGCAATTCTGGCATAGGCTGGCTTCCTGCCTTCTCCCTGGGGCCTGCTCCACCCTTCTGGGCCCTGCCTTCTTATGCTAGGCTGAAAGGATCTTTCCTGGGCCGGGTCTTAAGAAGGAACGGGCCAGATAGCTGTGGCTGGTCCCTTAAGGTAATCTGAGGGAGTTTCGTATATATTCCCACCCTCGGTTCAACCTTACTAGAGTGAGCACCTGCCTATACTAGGGACACCTCTCTGCATTGGTGTTTTCCCTTCCTGCCCTATGTCGGATCTTATAGTTGCAGGGTCAGGAACCACCTCCTCATCCTTGCACTGATTCCTTGTTTTTATTTATCCATAGGAGTCCTTGATGATTCATCACAAGCGTGAACTTCTCTCCTGGCAGATAGCGGCCTCTAAGGCTCACTTGACTGCCAAGGCCTCCTTCTCAATTTTTGAGTAATGTCTCTCCCTTAGCATCAGCTTCAGGCTGATGTATACCACAGGATATTATTGGCCATCCGTCTCTTGAACCAAGATTGCTCCCATGCCTACCTCCAAGGTATCTGTCAGCATCATGAAAGATTCAGTGAAGTCCGGACTTATCAGGATCAGTTCGGAACTTAATGCTTCTTTCAGAGCCTAGAAGGCTGCCTCTGCTTTGGCTGATCACTGGATCTTCTCTGGTGCTTTTTTTCAACAAGAGTCTTATGAGTAGTTCCACCTTCTCCAAATAATTGGGTATAAACCTCCTGTAATAACCCATAAGGCCTAGGAAAGCTCTCACTTTTGCTTTTGTTCACTAGACTGGCACCCAAGTGAGCACATCTATCTTCCAGGTCTGTGGGTGGATCTTCCCCCTTCCCAGGGTGTAGCCAAGATACTAGACTTCTTGCCCTCCCAGCAAGCACGTCTTAGGGTTGGCTATCAGTTATGCTTTCTTCAAATTTGTTAGCATGACCTGGCTGTATACCACGATGTCCTCCACAGGTGGCTGTGTAACCTTGATGCAGGCAGAGCAGGAGGTCAATCAAGGCTGAAACATTGCGGAGGAGCCATGGAGTCCAAAAGGGAGGATGGTGACCTGGAAAAGTCCCCCTGACATCAAGAACACATTCTTCTCTTTCACTCCTGGCATGAGAGGTGCCTGCCAATACCCTTTCATTAGGTCCAGGGTAGAAATGAACTGGGCTGACCCCAGTCACTCAATTAGCTCATCCACTCGAGGCATTTGGTGCATGTTGAATTTCGAGACCTCATTTAAATTTTTAAAAGTCAATATAAAACTCTGGCTGGTTACAAACAAAAGGCTTTATTTACAAGAAAAACAAAAGTTCATTTTAAAGGCCGCTTACCTCAGCAGTCCCTTGTGTTAACAAACAATCAGATATATGTAGTTCTGGCTTCCTGCCTTCTCCCTGGGGCCTCCTCCACCCTTCTGGGCACTTTCTTCTTATGCTATGCTGAAAGGATCCTCCCTGGGCCCAGAATCCCTTTCTGGGTTGGTGCTTAAGGAGGACCAGGCCAGATAGCTGTGGCTGGTACCTTAAGGTGTTCTGAGGGAGTTTTCTTATAAACTCCTTCACCAGGGACTCGCTGTTTAGCACATTTAGTCTTACCTTGTTTGCACGTTAGGTCTTTGAGATCTTCTGGGCTAAATTTTCTTTCAGTCCCTTCAGTCCATGAATATAATTTACAGGAGACCAAAAAAAAAAAAAAAATTGTGCGCCCGATCCGCACATTTTAGCACTCGGAAACTAACACCAGCCCAGGACAAGCTTTAATTTCTGAGCATCCCAAAAAAGTGTACAAAAAGCAGAAAATACTGCTTTTTTTGTATATCCTCTGACTTAATATCATGGCGATTTTAAGTTGGAGGAAGCAAAAGGTTAAAAAAAAAAAAAAAAAAGTGTGCCGGAGGTAAGGTTAGGGAAACGGATGCTCAATTAATGCACTACATTTTCCTAACCCGTGGCTGTGCACAAGTTAAGAAAGTGGATACTCTTAAAACCGAGCGCCCGTTTTCCTAACTCGCTGACAGCCACCTCTCCTGGGCTTCTGTACGCCAAGGAGGCGCTAGGGTCGTGCAGTTCTCCCTAGAGCTTCTATTTTAACGCAACCCCTCATTTACATATTGTATGGTGCACCCAGGAGAGGTGGCTGGGCGCACGTTGGGAAAGTGGGCACTCAACACCGAGCGCCTGATTCCTGCTCGTCTTTACTGTATCGGCCGCTGACTGTCCCTTTAAGGGGAGTGCAGGTTGCTGCTTGCCGTGCTGGATAATTAGCCGGTCCCGGGCTGGGCTGCATTCCTGTTGCTGACAAATGAGAGCCCCAGCGTGTCTTGTCATACTGTACCTGCCCTCCTCCGGTGCAAGCTTCGCCCTTCTGCACATGGGTGTGGCCTCCATTCAGGACTGTGCACCCCACCAGCACAGCATCATCACTGGCATTAAAATTCCTGGCTGTCACCGGAGCGAGGAGGATGGCACGCAAGCTTGTGCGTTTGCAGAGGAAGGAAGCTTCCCCAGTGGTGTCGTCCATGGAAAGTCTGAGGTTTTATCTAGATACCGGTAGAAGGGATGAGACACTGGCATGGCTGACTGGGGAACTCATCTATCTAATGCACAGTCTGACCTCCAGCAAGTCACTTAACTTCTCCACGCTCTTTGGGACATGCACGTACCTATAGTACCTGAACATAATCCGCGTTGAACTGCAGAAAAGCAGAATATAAATACAATAAGTAGCTTTGCATTCTGAACAGCACTATGGGGCCCATGCAAAACAGTGCTCTCAGCCGAACAAACTGTTGGACCCACGGTTGGACGTGCGATTTGGGTGCGTGTCCACAACCCTTATGCTATAAGCGGATTAGCACATCAAAAACGGGCATCCAAAACCCCGCAAAAATAATAGCGCTCATCACATGCAAATGCATGTTGATGAGGCTATTAGTTATTCTCCCCAAATCTAAAAAAAGAAAAAAGTGCGCCCGACCCACACATTTTTATGCTTGGAAATTAACGCCTGCCCAGAGGAGGCGTTAATTTCTTAGCAGCCCAAAAAAGTGTACAGAAAAGCAGAAAATACTGCTTTTCTGTACATCCTCCGACTTAATATTGTGGTGATATTAAAACGGAGGAACCAAAAGGTTTAAAAAAAAAAAAAAAAAAAAGTGCCAGCAGTCAGGTTAGAGAAATGGATGCTTCATAAAACTGTTCGTCCGTTTTCGTAACCCGCTGACAGCCACCTCTACCGTGCGCTCACTGCCAAGGAGGCGCTAGGGGCGCACATTTGTCCTGAGCGTCTCCTTGGCAGCACGACCCCTCATTTACATATTGCATGGCGCACCCAGGAGAGGTGGCTGGGCGAACGTTAGGAAAGCGGACGCGTGCATCGGCCCCTATATGCGCTGATGGTGTTAATAAACTCCCTAGGCGGGAATCAGCACCCCCTCCCCTTTCCTTCCCCACTGTCTTGTAGATTGAGACATTTGTCTTCGCCCTGGGCTAATGACTCAATACTTTACTATTAGGTATCCAACGCTCTGCCAGACAAACGCGCTGATCTCATTCTGAGGAATTGCATACACATTTTAAAATATTCTGAAGAATTTGATTGCTTCTGACTACGAGGGGAATTTTTTTTTACAATCTGAGCTTTTTAGTGCATTATGTAGGGACAGTGAATATCCTGGGCCTCTTTCAGTGACTGAGGACTTAGCTGATGATTCTATTCCAGGGTGAGAAAGAGACGCCGAAGTGAGCAGAGCTTCGTTCTTCCACTGCTGAGAAAATATGCAGACATACGGTGCCTTCACACCCTTGTACGTTTCTCATGCTCTGCTGTCTTACGGGCCGATTCAGTAAAGTCCGCGGGAGAGCCCGCTCTCCCGGTGTGCGCACAGGCCACTTTCCTGTGCGCGCGATTCAGTATGCTAATTGTGCCCTGCGGTAAAACCAGGTAAAAGGAGGCGCTGGGGACACTAGCGCTTCCCTAGCGCCTCCTTTTGGACCGGAGCGGTGGCTGTCAGTGGGTTTGACAGCAGACGCTCAATTTTGCCGGCGTCGGTTCTCAAGCCCGCTGACAGCCATGGGCTTGGAAGCTGGACGCCGGCAAAATTGAGCATCCGGTTTTTGACCCGACAGCCTCGGTCAGACTTCAAATTTTTTTTTTTTACTTTTGGAAAGTTTCGGGATATTAAGTCGGAGGGTGCACAGAAAAGCAGTAAAAACTTTCCCGGTGCCCGAAGAAATTAGTGCCTACCTTTGGGTAGGCGCTAATTTCTGAAAGCAAAATGTGCGGCTTGGCTGCACATTTTGTTTTCTGAATCGCGCGGGCATACCTAATAGGGCCATCAACATGCATTTGTATGTTGCGGGCGCTATTAGGTTCGGGGGATTGGACGCGCGTTTTCGGCCCCTTACTGAATAAGGGGTAAGGGAAAACACGCGTCCAATGGCGGGTTAACAGTGCACTGTTAAAAAAAAAAAAAAAATACAAATCAAAATGTGTTAAAGTGCTTGGAATTTGATTCACTGACCTACACAACACCATGAAAGAACAATTAGAGAAAAATTCTGAAATTATCCAATCAAGACTTCTTGCTTTTTTATTCTTAATTACTTTTGCAATATTTTAATAATTGTTCTTTCATAATGCAAGTGTATAGTATGTTGTGGAGATCAGTTAAAACAAGCTCCTACCTTAATGATTTTGATTGGTATTTTTTGATTGTCAAATGTGCAGAATTTAGCAAGGGCTGAAATGATCCCAAGGCGCATCCAGTCTGCTCTTTCCCTTCCTAATGCTTTGCCTGCCCTTCCCCACCGTCCCTCTTGCTACATGCACTGGAAAGCTTCTGTAGGACTGCCACCGCTGTCTGCACATTCCTGTCCTGCTGTCTCCACCTGCTGGCAGGCAGGGAGCACTGCAGGGAACCCAGGAAAAAGTCAATACTGTCCCAGTAACATTAAAAAAAATGAGCCTTTGATGTGTCCAGTTAGAAACTGATCCATGAGAAGCAGCAAGAGGAAGGGCCGGTTCTGATGTGAGTGTAATAGGTGGTGTCCTGGCCTGGAGTATTGCAGACCTCCTGGAATGGGGGGAGAGGAAAAATTAGGACCAGCACACCTACGATGCCTTAAAATGGATAATTGCTTCTCTTATTTAAATGTTTTTTTTTTCCTTTTACCTGTTTTACTATTTTCTATAACTAACTTTTAGTGTATTGACATTAAGCAAGAAACAATTATGATTATTTTGATTAAAAGGAGGAACATTTTATTTTGGCTAATGTGAATATGGTTGCTAGACTGATGGAGCCTTCTGGTGCATTTCTTCTTCCCTTTTTGGTATAATCTGCCTATGAAAATCTCCTGTGTTAGATCGCAGGGATGCAGTCACTTCTCTAGTAATGATGCTCTAACGTTATGGGCCTGCTTATTGTCGCCAGTACATGGAGCACTGTAGAAGACCATTCACGTGATTTTTAAGGAGAGCGTGTTAGTTTGGGCAGAAGGAGTTTAAGTAAGATGCTGAAGGTGACACAGATATGTAGATCGGTTCTCGGTAACCAGGTCTGAAACAAAACGTGGGCTTTACTAGCTGTGTCTGATGCTGGACACCATTCTCAGCAAGGTCCCTGCTCCACGTGCAGGGCCCCAGAGGCGAGCAGGGCTCTAAGGTTCCCAGTGCAAGGATGAGACGATGGTGTGGGGAAGAGGGTCTTAGACTTGTTAGGAAATGGGCAACGTTCTGGGGAAGGGGAAAGCTATTGTGATGGGACCTGGCGCCTACCGGGTGTGCAAACCGTGCAGACTGAAGGGGCGGCAGCTGCGGTGGAAGGGGGCCCACCCAAGGGAGCAGAGAAAGGGCCATGTGGCTGCTGGTAAACCCCCCCCCCCCATCCCATCAGCGGCGGAAGAAGGGAGAGGCCCGCACCCCCCAAGCATCACGGCTCGACCCAGCAGCTGAAAAGAGGGAGCCCGTTATGCAGCTCCTTGTGTGCGGGCTGCTGGTACTACCGTAGCACTTCCTCTATGCTCATCCCGTGGTGCAATATTTCCCTCTTCAGAGACAGGGTTGTTTCTGTTTGAGCGCCTGCAGTTAGCACTGTCTTACAGGCCGACACGATGAGAAGCGCGGGAGAACGGGCGCTCCGTGATGAGGAGCGCTCGCTCTCCCAAGATGCAGCCAGCCGCCTGTCCTGGGCGCGTGATCCTGTATTTAAATGAGGGGTCGCGCTAAGCAGGGGGCGCTAGGGACAACAGCGGGTCCCTAGCGCCTCCTTATTAGCGGAAACCCAGGAGAGGTGGCTGTCGGCGGGTTCGGGAAACCAACGCTCAGTTTTACAAGCATCTGTTTTCTGAACCTGCTGACAGCCATAGGATAGGAAAACGGACGCCGGTAAAACTGAGCATCTGTTTTCCTAACATGACTGGCCGGCACATTTAAAAACGTTTTTTTTTTTTTTTTTTAATATATTTGGTTCTTCCGAGGTACAGAAAAGCAGTATTTTCTGCTTTTCTGTACACTTTTTCGGGCTGCTCAGAAATTAACGCCTGCCCTTGGGCACCGCAGCAGTGCGTGTTTTTTCTGTAAAACAAACTGGTGCTGGCTACGAGGCTCGGCTGGCACCAATTTTATGTACCAGTAGGTGGGGCAGGAGCTCCTGAGAATTGCTCCTGCACAAGTTAGGAATTTTAGGCCTATGGATGGGGTAAAATAGGTTCAGGGGGTGCCGCAGTTTTGACAGTTTGGATTGTTGGAGGGAGCAGGGCTATTTTGGCGATGAAAGGAGGCCTGGGGCAGAGCTTTAGACTGACAGTTTCTATTGTGCGTTGGTTATTGGGGAAACAACAAAAATTTGGTGTATAAAAAAAATAAATAAATAAATAAAAAATAGCAGAAAGTTGGGAGGGCAGCACAGTAATTTTTCTGCCCAGGACAGAAAAAATGCTAACACCAGCCCTGGGTGCACTCCATCTTAACCAGGCAGAAACTGGTACCTGGCGTTAACCTTTAAAAAGGAGAGGGAGCAGCTTTTAAACTAGAACAAAGGGGAAAGCCGTCAGTGGTTTAGGAGCATTGCTTCGGAGGGAGGTATCGTCAAAGGATACTGACAGAATATCCTGATAGAGGAATTGTGGTGAAGGCTGAAGAAGTCCAGGTGCAGTTAAATAAAGAGCAGTCAAATATAAAAACACAGAAACATGCTGGCAGAGAGAGGACCATATGGCCCATCAGCTCTGCCCATCCGTCCAATTAATTCAGAGATCCCCTGTGCTTATCCCATTGCTTTCCTGAATTCAGATACTGTTTGTGTCTCCTCCACCTCTACTGGGAGGCCTTTCCACAAAACCCCCACCCTCTCTGTAAAGAAATATTTTCTAAATTTACTCCTGAGTCTGTCCCCTTTCACCCTCATCCCCTGACCCCTCATTCTTGAGCCTCCTTTCCACCTCCTGTGCATGGAGACCTTTGAGATAGGGGAGATATGATAGAGACATTTAACTCTCTTGCCTACCTTTACGGTATACATGTTTATATCTGTATCTATTCCCTTATGCTTTAGAACAGTGGTTCGCAACCTTTTTCCCATCGTGACACACCTGACAGACCACGCTCACATGTGTGACACACTGCTCATTACAATTCATGGCGGAAATAAAAAAAAAATAAAGGTCCAGTATTATTTTTATTGTTAATAATGACACAAGGGAAAGATAAGTACTCTGTCTGAACAGAAATTGCATAAACATCCCATACCAAAACTTACAAGGCAAAACTGAAAATATTACACCAGGCCGTAAAACTCCAATATTCCTCCTATTAGGAAAACGGACCAAGCCAGGCTGCTATAGAGTCCTACATAGAAACTACACACCAGCAGAATACCTCACCTCAGTCACATGTGCAGACCCTCACCTAACAAAGACTAAAGAGACCATAAAGTATAAATAGAAACATGCCAATGAAAACTGAACTGGAAACCGCAACAAGCCAGAGATTCTGTGTGCAGTGTAACAAAGGAAAAAGAGAAACATCACCAGTGTCATAAAACAAATCAAGAAATATAAAATCAATAGAAGTAAAACCAGCTGGTGAATGAAATATCCAATAAATAAAAACTCATACCAAAAATTTCTAGAGACCAATAAAATATTTCCAAATAGCAGGCACAAAGACCCAATAATGAAAAATAATAATGATAAAAAAATGCTTTGCTCTGCATACCTGGGAACATTTGATATCCAGCTTTAGCCTTCTGTCTGGAGCAGACACAAGCCCATAGACAGTCCACCCAACTTTTTGTTTCTTTTGATAAAAATAGGTTAGGCATGTTAGTCCTCACGAAACCCGCCAGCCACCCCACGGAGTTGGGTTTCTCCTATTTTTTTATTTTAATTGTAATTCTATGTTATGAGATCGGAGAAGGACCCCCACATAGACGCATGGTATAGGGCTTGCCCAGTAGGGATATGTATCGTTTTTCTGACGGATGAAAATATCGTACAATATTTTCTATCGCTTTCAGGGGAGGTCCCTGAAAGCGATAGGAAAACCCCACAAAATTTTCATGTGGTTTTCTTATTTGGGGGGGGGGGGGAAGAAAGGGCATACAGGAAACCCCCCCCAAACCCACCCTGACCCTTTAAATATAATTATTTAGAATCTCCCACCCTCCTGACACCCCCCCCCCCAAACTTTCCTAAAGTACCTGGTGATCCAGCGGGGGTCCCGGGAGCAATCTCCCACTCTCGGGCTGTTGGCTGCCATTAAACAAAATGGCGCTGATGGCCCTTTGCCCTTACCATGTGACAGGGGCTATCGGTGCCATTGGCTAGCCCCTGTCACATGGTAGGAGCAATGGATAACCGGCAGCCGACGGCCCGAGAGCGGGAGATTGCTCCCGGGACCCCCAGGTACTTTAGGAAAGTTTTGGGGGAGTCGGGAAAGTGGGAGATTCTAAATAATTAGATTTAAAGGATTGGGGTGGGTTGGTTTTTTTTTTTTTGGCTCGGGACAGCCGAAAAAAAAAAAAAAGCGGTCAGAACGGCGGGAAACGAAGATTTCCTGCGGTTCTACAAACACGATACCGGAAACGATTCTGGAACCGATTCACATCTCTAATGCCCAGTGTGCCTAGTCAAAGTTCTAGAAACCTTGACATAAGTTTTCTGTGTCGGGGCTTCATCTGATGATGTCACCCATATGTTTGTTTGTTTATTTATTTATTTGTAGGGTTTTATATACCGTTATTCGGTAGAGCCATCATAACGGTTTACAAATCTGCAATTATCATCCAACATATGCAATTATCTTACAATCAAATGGAGTTAACATAGTAGTTGGGAACAGTAGGGTTTTGTGAACAATCAACATATTTTCTTAGTCGTTGAATAACAGAATATTGCGGAGAACATTTTTAAAGAACTTAACGGATCAAGGGAGTGAGCAGGGAGGGGTAGAAAAGGAGGGTACATCAGGAGAGCTTGAAGGAGGAGGATTATGCTTGTGAGTTCTGTTGAGTGCTGGGATGATCAGGTGTCAGATAGTTAGAATAGAGTTTGCGGAATAAAAATGTTTTTAGGTCTTTTTAAAATGTTTTTTGGATGTGCTGGGTCCTCAGTTCTATGGGTAGGGTGTTTCAAGTTTTGGGGGAAGCAATGGAAAATGCTCTTTCTCGCGTAGTTGAAGGACTAACATCCTGCTGTCCTCGGAGAACACCTGTTACAGGTAAGCAACTCTGCTGAAGCTATCCTTAAAAAGAAACCACTGGCCATATAGTTAGGCATGGCCTAATGGGGGAAAGCCAACTTGGATTTAGTAAAAGAAAGACTTGTGTCTCCAAGCTGCTACATTTTTTTGAAGATGTAAAAAATGTGGACAAGGAAGAGTCAATTGATACAATGTATCTGGATTTTCAGAAAGCATTTGACAAAGTCTCCTCAGGAAATTACAAAGTCATGGGACAGGAGACAGTATCCTATTGTGGATTGGGAACTGGTTAAACCGGAAACAGAGGGTAGAACTAAATGGCCATTTCTCTCAAAGGAGAAAGATGAATAGTGGCATGCCTGAGGGATCTGTACTGGGACTGCTACTGTTTAACACACTTATGAATGAGCTGGAAAAGGGAGCAGTCAGTGAGGTGATCAGGTTTGCAAATGATAGAAAATTATTCAAAGTTGTTTAAAACAGGAGGGGATTGTGAGGAACTACAGAAGCAGCTTGTGATGCAGAGGGACAGGGCAAATGAATGGTAGTTGAAATTTAATGGGGAAAAGAGCAAAGTGATGCACATAGAGCGACATTATTTTTAACTGCAGGCACACCATGCTTGTATTAGAGATCATCATGCAGGAAAAGGATCTTGGAGTCCTCGTGGACAATATGTTGAAATCCTCAGCTTCACGTGCAACGGTGGTCAAAGAAGCAAAGAGAAGGTTAGGAATGATCCGAAAAAGAATGGAGAATAAAACAGAGAATATCATACTGCCTCTGTATTGAGTAGCTTGAGTGTTGTGTGCAGTTCAGGTCGCCCCAGGTTAGGACTCTTCAGCCTGGGGAAGAAATGGCTGAGAGGAGATATGATAGAGGTCTATAAAATGATGAGTGGAACCAGTAAATATAGGGAGTGGATTTTAACTTTTCAAACAGTTCTGGGACTGGGGGACCCTCAATGAAACTAGCTGGTAGCAGATTTAAAAAAAAAAATTGGAGAGAGTGTTTTGTCACTCAACGCAAAATCAAGCTGTGTTATTCGTTGCTGGAAGATGTGGTGAATCATGTAGCATACAGGAATTTAAAAGAGGTTTGGATAAGTTCCTGGGGGAAAATCCATAAAATTTATTAGCCAGGTAGATTAAGGAAAGCTATCGTTATCCCTGGGAGTGAGTAACAATAGACAGATCTGCATTGTGACCCTGCCAGTGTCAGAGGTGGTTGCTGGACTTGGTAGACTTCTGGTGTGTCCTTGCTGGTGTCTGAGGTGGGATGCTGGACTTGGTAGACCTTTTGTGTGAACCTGACAGTGTCGGAGGTGGGATGCTGGACTTGGTAGACCTCTGGTGTGACCCTGACAGTGTCGGAGATGGGATGCTGGACTTGGTAGACCTTTTGTGTGACCCTGATAGTGTCGGAGGTGGGATGCTGGACTTGGTAGATCTTTTGTGTGACCCTGACAGTGTCGGAGGTGGGCATCTGGACTTGGTAGACCTTTTGTGTGACCCTGATAGTGTCGGAGGTGGGATGCTGGACTTGGTAGACTCTGGTGTAACCCTGACAGTGTCTGAGGTGGGATGCTGGACTTGGTAGACCTTTTGTGTGACCCTGATAGTGTCGGAGGTGGGATGCTGGACTTGGTAGATCTTTTGTGTGACCCTGACAGTGTCGGAGGTGGGCATCTGGACTTGGTAGACCTCTGGTGTGACCCTGACAGTGTCTGAGGTGGGATGCTGGACTTGGTAGACCTCTGGTGTGACCCTGACAGTGTCGGAGGTGGGATGCTGGACTTGGTAGACCTTTTGTGTGACCCTGACAGTGTCGGAGGTGGGCATCTGGACTTGGTAGACCTCTGGTGTGACACGCATGGCACATCTTCTGCTCTTATGTAAAACCTGTAAAGTGTTTCCATCAGCACTTGAGTGTTAATATACTGTCCTGACTGTTCTGCTGTTCTAAGGATTTTTCTCTCATTTACTGACCTGCTGCCAGGGTCAGGCCAGGGCTGGAGAACAGACTGGCACTTTGTGTTGCTGGTACCTCCCCTCCACCCCCGCCTCGGCATTCCAGGCTACTGATGCTGACCTTGCAGCTTCCAGCTGTAGGAGCTTGGACTGGGGCTTGCTAATTCTCTCTGCTGCTCCTTTCTCACCCTGCTCTTCCTATTTGGCTGCCAGTTTTGATGTTTCCTTTGGGGAGGGGCCGGGGGGGGGGCACAGGGTGTAGCGCCCAGGTCCAGTCTGCATCTATTAAGAGCCACCATTCTCCTTCACAAATGTTAAACCCCCAAAGACAGAAACAGTGAATCTGAGTCGTCCCCCCCCCCCCCCCACTCCCAAATTCTGTTCTCACTGTGCTCTTAACCCTTTGCCTGCATCTATTCATGTGCGCAGACTTTCCTGGTGTAATTATCGAGACAGTTCTCCTTTGCTTGTTGCTTTACATGTGCATAGGATTGGTCTGCGAGTATGTACTCGTCCCCTGAAATGACCATGGCCAGATGTCCACCTCAGTGCCAGTGACTGTCAGATTTTGGCTGTAAACATGGGTGGTGGAAAATAGTGTGACTTTGGAGAATGGAAATGTGAAGATGGTTTCTGAGATAGAAACTATGAACTTATGACCATATTCATAGTAGCATAGGAATAGGTGATGACAGAAAAAGACAAATTAGTTCATCCACTCTGCCCACTTACCTCAGTCCATGCTGCAAGGATACATCCCGGCTGCCAGCCGTAGAAACCTGAGCGCCTGTAGGATATCACTCCCTATCCAGCCTGCCCAGTTATTCCCATCCACACTGCTAAGGATACATCCCAGCTGCCAGCCATAGAAACCGGAGTGCCTGTAGGATATCACTCCCTATCCAGCCTGCCCAGTTATTCCCATCCACACTGCTAAGGATATATCCCAGCTGCCAGCCATAGAAACCTGAGTGCCTGTAGGATATCACTCCCTATCCAGCCTGCCCAGTTATTCCCATCCACACTGCTAAAGATACATCCCAGCTGCCAGCCATAGAAACCTGAGTGCCTGAAGGATATCACTCCCTATCCAGCCTGCCCAGTTATTCCCATCCACACTGCAAAGGATACATCCCAGCTGCCAGCCGTAGAAACTTGAGTGCCTGTAGGATATCACTCCCTATCCAGCCTGCCCAGTTATTCCCATCCACACTGCTAAGGATACATCCCAGCTGCCAGCCATAGAAACCTGAGTGCCTATAGGATATCACTCCCTATCCAGCCTGCCCAGTTATTCCCATCCACACTGCTAAGGATACATCCCGGCTGCCAGCCATAGAAACCTGAGTGCCTGTAGGATATCACTCCCTATCCAGCCTGCCCAGTTATTCCCATCCACACTGCTAAGGATACATCCCAGCTGCCAGCCATAGAAACCTGAGTGCCTGTAGGATATCACTCCCTATCCAGCCTGCCCAGTTATTCCCATCCACACTGCTAAGGATACATCCCGGCTGCCAGCCATAGAAACCTGAGTGCCTGTAGGATGTCACTCCTTATCCAGCCTGCCCAGTTATTCCTATCCACACTGCTAAGGATACATCCCAGCTGCCAGCCGTAGAAACCTGAGTGCTTGTAGGATATCACTCCCTATCCAGCCTGCCCAGTTATTCCCATCCACACTGCTAAGGATACATCCCAGCTGCCAGCCATAGAAACCTGAGTGCCTATAGGATATCACTCCCTATCCAGCCTGCCCAGTTATTCCCATCCACACTGCTAAGGATACATCCCGGCTGCCAGCCATAGAAACCTGAGTGCCTGTAGGATATCACTCCCTATCCATGCTGCCCAGTTATTCCCATCCACACTGCTAAGGATACATCCCAGCTGCCAGCCATAGAAACCTGAGCGCGTGTAGGATATCACTCCCTATCCAGCCTGCCCAGTTATTCCCATCCACACTGCTAAGGATACATCCCAGCTGCCAGCCATAGAAACCTGAGTGCCTGTAGGATATCCCTCCCTATCCAGCCTGCCCAGTTATTCCCATCCACACTGCTAAGGATACATCCCAGCTGCCAGCCATAGAAACCTGAGTGCTTGTAGGATATCACTCCCTATCCAGCCTGCCCAGTTATTCCCATCCACACTGCTAAGGATACATCCCAGCTGCCAGCCATAGAAACCTGAGTGCCTGTAGGATATCCCTCCCTATCCAGCCTGCCCAGTTATTCCCATCCACACTGCTAAGGATACATCCCGGCTGCCAGCCATAGAAACCTGAGTGCCTGTAGGATATCCCTCCCTATCCAGCCTGCCCAGTTATTCCCATCCACACTGCTAAGGATACATCCCAGCTGCCAGCCGTAGAAACCTGAGTGCTTGTAGGATATCACTCCCTATCCAGCCTGCCCAGTTATTCCCATCCACACTGCTAAGGATACATCCCAGCTGCCAGCCATAGAAACCTGAGTGCCTGTAGGATATCACTCCCTATCCAGCCTGCCCAGTTATTCCCATCCACACTGCTAAGGATACATCCCAGCTGCCAGCCACATGGTATGACCACGTGAAGGATATCACTCCCTATTATAGACCGTTTTTTGTTCTTTTTCTCAGCTCTCCATACGAGCATACAAAATCCTCTATTTAGTTCACATCCCGTACCCCTCCCTTCCCTTCCCACATCCCCTGAGTAGCCTTCCAGACAGACCTGGCTATGTGAGCGAGTTATTTCTGTACTTGCCTCTTCCCAGCCGGAGGCGGTTGTGTCTCTGTGTTTGTAGATGGGGGAAACTTGCACTGCTGCTGGCTGTTCTGGAGGCTTAGTTTACATTTTGGACACCCATAGGCAGCAGGAGTGGGAAAATTAGTCAAAAGGGGTGGGGGTTGACTCCCATCCCACCCCCTCAAAATTGTCAGTATAGGGGTGTGAGGGAGGGGTGAAGAGGAGAGAGGGACTCAAATTACCCGAGGAAAGGCTAAAGAAGTTAGGGCTGTTCAGTCTGGAGACCAGAAGACTGAGGGGGGATGAGATAAGAGGTCTCCAAAATCATGAAAGGACTTGAACAAGTTCATGTGAATCAGATATTTACTCTCAGATAATAGAAGGACATGGGGGCACTCCATAAAATTTGCCAGTAGCTCATTTAAAACAAATTGAAGTAAATTCTTTTTCACTCGGTGCATAAACTCTGGAATTCATTGCCAGAGGATGTGGTTACAGCAGTGAGTGTAACTGGGTTTAAAAAAGGTTTGGATAAGTTCCTAGAGGAAAAATCCATAAATTGCTGTTACGGTAATTAATAAGCAATAGTAGCTTGCGATTTATCTAATGTTTGGGTACTTGTGACTTGGATTGACCACTGTTTGGAAACAGGATACTGGGCTTGATGGACCCTTGGTCTGACCCAGTATGGCATTTTCTTATGTTCTTATGCTCCCCTCTCTGGTCCTTCCCTCGCCTATGAACCGCTTGTAACCTAAGATGGTGTCCTGATCTGGTAGCAGCAGTAGCACCACCATTAAAAAAGAAATTCAACGCGGGGCCTTCAGCCACCCGTCACACTCTAAAGGCCCTGCCTCTCCTCCCATTTGGGCTTCCTGTTACTATGGAAAGCCGTGCATAAGGCAGGCTGCCTTGAGCATACGATGGACAACTGGAGGCCCTGCCCTAAATTTTCTTTTTTTTTAAGTTGTTGCTACTGCTACTGCCGAATCAGGCCGCCACCGCTGTTTTAGGTAACGTGGCTGGGAGGCAGGCAGGGATGGAGGCATTGCAGCAGCGGCAATACGCCAGTGCCTATCAAAAGTTGGCACCAGAGGCAATGGCCCATGTTGTCTCTGTTTTGTGGTGTGTGTGTGTGTGTGTGTGTGTGTGTGTGTGTGTGTGTGAGGAAAGCTTGCATTTCTTGCGTGTTTGCTGTATCTGATGTGTAAAATGTATTTATTTTATTTATTTGCAGTTTTTATATACCGACATTTGTTTAGTAACCTCACATCGGTTCACAGATAACAGAAACATTGCAGCTGTGTGAACTAGAACAAACATATGCAACAGTGCTTTACAATAAACAATTGTAAACAATTGTAAATAATTGATTATTGTAAATAATCAATATTGTAAAATGTAGACAGGCCCCGTCTGTTGGCAGTACAGTGGATAGCGGGTGCAGTTTGTTTATTGGCTTTTGTGGTTGCCTCCAGCCCGGTACTCCTGTGGCTCTGCAGGGTTGGCAGTGCGGAGGTGTTGGAAGTACAGAACGGGACTAGAGCTATGTACGGTTTTAAGTTTCAGAGGAACAGTTTAGTTAGCACAAGTTTGAAAGTTGTGAGCAGTGGTGCCAGTCGTCAAGGCTTCACCCCTGGCTTCTGCTCACAAGTTTCACACTGGCGCTAATCGTGTCTGCTTCCCCGTGTCTACAACATGATGCAGCCGCCGACGGGCCTCTCTGCTCCTGCTGGCACGTGGTGTGTTAGTGTGAGGCTGTGATAGGCCAGGGGCCCCGTTTTTAATGTCATGGATTGCTTGTTACATTTTTCGCACCTTCTGTTTTGGGACAAAACTGACTGGGTCTGTCTGGGTCTAGTTCCTGCTCTGGAGACCCTGGGCTCATGCTGGAAAGCCCTTGGTAATTGCTTTATCGGGTCAGCAGGTTCTGGAGCTCTGGTCAGTTCTGCAGCTGATTGTATGGAAGTCCTTCGCCATAGGATGCCTCAGGCAATTTGAGTTTCTTTGCTGAAAACACGCATTTTAACCTGTTTTAAATTCTGGGAGGTTTTTATTTATTCACTCCTTTAAAATATCATTACCTGCACCCTCCAAGATTCAGGGTGGGGTACATTTTCGCATATGTAAAAGGCAATATGTGGAATAAAAACAAAAGACATCAAAGATCAGACAATCGCAGCTCAGTTGCTGAAAAAGGTCCGTGGACCACAATTCCTAAAACTTCAGATGGAAGGGATACACAGGGGAAAAAAAAAGCACCGAAGACCTTCCTTTTCAAGGAAGAGAGATGTTTTTTTCTCAGTGCTTTGAGCTCCAGATATGGAGTTCCAGAGTGAGGGATCAGCAGCAATAAAAGCCCTTTCTCGTGTCTCGCCCAGGCGTGTGGCTTTGGGGGATGGAATGTCCAGCAGGCCATGGTTAGACGAGCGAAGGGTGCAGCCTGGGGCCTGGAAGTAATCCATGGAGAAGCGACATTATTTAACAAACGGTGAATTATGGTAGCTGGCGTGTATTGGATGCGCCAGTATATGGGAGGACTGGCGTGATCTGATCTCATATTCCAGCGTCTGTTAGCACCTGGGCAGCCGCACGTCGAATAATTTTGTAAGGCTGGGAGCCCCATGACAAAGAAATTGCAATGGTCCAGTCCTGCAAGTACCCAATGATTGGGAGGGACTGTGCAAAAATCTTTCTGGTCAAGCAATGGCTTTAAATGTCGAAACAGACGCAGTTTGGTGAATGTGCGGGAGCTCTGACTGCCTTGGTAGAGATCTGAAAACGGTGGCTGTCTCATGTAAGTGCAGATGAAATGTTGACAGGAGGAGCAGTGAGAGAGCGATTATTTCAGTTGTATCAATACTGATGGATAATTTGTGTTGTGGCCAGCTCCGGAGACCCCTTGGTTGGGAATCGTAGATGTAATTAGGCGGGCAGCGTTGATTTAATATAGGGATGTCTTGACTGGTGAGCCAGGTTTCTGTGAAGCAATCGCAGTCAGGCTTTGCAGTGGATGGTATTTCATGAAGTTCGGATGACTTCCTAGGTATGGATTGAGCTTAATCAGAAGATGCCTTATTCTACTGCTAGACCAGTGACTCTTGGGCTATCTTCCGATGGAGACAGAGACCACGCCTCCTAAGATCTGCATGTGATGTTCAGTGGTTGCAAGCAGCCACCAGTAATTCTCTGTCTCTGACAGAGAGGTGGATTGACAGAACGTTTTCCCCTGCTTACGTTTTGAAATTGCAGACCTGCTCAAAAAGCACCCCCAAAAAAAACGGTGGTCCTCCTTGCTGAGTCCCTCGGACAGTTCTCCCAGTTCCCTGCAGAGTTTCTGGTGCGGCAGCCCTGGTAGGGGGTTCCCCTCTCCCTATGGGGAGACCGGAACCAAGACTGGTCTTCCTCCCCTCCCCCCCTTCCTCCGGGGAATGGAGAGTGAGGTGGGAGGTTCCTGAGTCTGTTCCCCTATCAAGTGAAAGGAAACATCTGAGGCAGCAGCATTGAGGAAAATGGTGTGCAGAATTGCACGCTCTGCCACACAGCCACCCGGTAAGTTTAAAAAAAACCCCAACAAAAACCGCTGTTTCTCCCGCATTTGTATTTGTTTCCCATTAAAGACATGCTGAGAGGCAGAAGGTGCCCAGGTTGTGGGTCCAAGAGGATCCCACTGGTAGCTGGGTCTGTTTGTCCCATCTGCGACGCTAACCCAGGAAGACAAGACTCCATTCTACAATCCCCTCCCCATGGAGGAGCAAATAGGCACACCCAGCTCCCCGGATGGAGAGGTTAAGAGCATAAGAAATTGCCATACCGGGTCAGACCAAGGGTCCATCAAGCCCAGCATCCCATTTCCAACAGTGCCCAATCCAAGATACAAGGAGCTGGCAAGTACCCAAAAACTAAATCCACCCCATGCTATTGATGCTAGTAATAACAGTGACTACTTTCTAAGTCAACTTGATTAATAGCAGGTGATGGACTTCTCCTCCTAGAAATTATCCAAAGCTTTTTTAAACCCAGCTACACTAACTGCACTAACCACATCCTCTGGCATCAAATTCCAGAGTTTAATTGTGCGTTGAGTGAATAAGAATTTTCTCCGATTTAGTTTTAAATGTGCTACATGCTAACTTCATGGAGTGCCCCCTAGTCTTTCTATTATCCGAAAGACTAAATAACCGATTCACATCTACCCATTCTAGACCTCTCATGATCTTAAAGACCTCTATCATATTCCCTCTCAGTCGTCTCTTCTCCAGGCTGAAAAGTCCTAATCTCTTTAGTCTTTCCTCATAAGGGAGCCGTTCCATCCCCTTTATCATTTTGGTTGCCCCTTTCTGTACCTTCTCCAGTGCAATTATATTTTTCTTGAGATGGAGCAACCGGAATTGTACACAGAATTCAAGGTGCGGTCTCACCATGGAGCGATACAGAGGCATTATGACATTTTCCGTTTTCATTCCTTCCTAATAATTCCTAACGTTCTGTTTGCTTTTTTTGACTGCTGCAGCACACTGAGCCGATGATTTTAAAGTATTATCCACTATAACGCCTAGATCCTTTTCCTAGGTGCTAGCTCCTAATATGGAACCTAACACCATGTTACTATATATCATGGATTATTTTTCCCTATATGCACCACCTTGCACTTATGCACCTTAAATTTCATCTGCCACTTGGATGCCCAATTTTCCAGTCTTGCAAGTTTCTCCTGAAATTTATCACAATCCGCTTGTGATTTAACTACTCTGAATAATTTTGTAGCTTCTTTTCCAGATCATTTATAAATATATTGAAAAGCATGGGTTGTAAAACCTTCAGATCAAGAGGTTGAATTACATCCAGGGAGCTTGCCTAGGTCCATGTCCACCTATAAGAGCCTCATATGGAACAAGCTGCTTGTCAAGGTGGAGGAACTCTGTGGTCCTTCCCATCAACGGTGTTCTACAGAATTTATTCTTTTAATGCACCAGGATTTTGAAACTATGCAATCCAGCTAGGAACCTGCAAATTCCTCAGTTTCAGGGAGGGAACCCCCACCTAAGAGGCTCAGAACAGCCCTAGGGATTTCAGGACCTTGCAGGTCTCCTACCCAGGAGCCCTTTGATACGGAGGAATGGCATTCGGAGGATGAAGAAGAGACAGCAGTGGTCCGCCTTTTTTGAAAGGAGTTACCTGCTCTGATTTCTGATACTCTAACAGAACTCAAACTTTCTGAGGCAAGGGGAGAGGGGCAAATCGAAGGAGACCCTATTTTGTAAGACTTACAGAAACTTCCCAAAACCTTTCCTTTCCACCCCGCCCTGAAAGAAATGGTGCTTGTCGAATGGGATAACCTACTGGGAATTCTAAAAGGCGCAGAGCCCTAGGGAAATTATATCCCTTGCCTCTAGAGACAAAGGAGCCTCTTCTGAAAATCCCTAAGGTGGATGCTTTGGTAGCGGCTGTAGTTCGTAAGACCACTATCCCGGTGGAAGGGGGAGCAGTCCTGAAAGATCACCAGGATAAAAAGATTGAATCCATTCTAAAGCAGGCTTTCTCCACAAATGCAATGGCCCTGCAGGCCTCTATATACGGAGGCTATGTAGCCCGTGCAATTCTAAAATGGGTAAGCAGCTACCTGATTCTACTGATATGGCTTGTACAGAGTCTGCGGTAGTGTTTTTGGCAGATACCTTTTACGATTTCCTCAGAATATCTGCTCAGGTGGCTGCTTCAGATGTGGCAGTGGCTTTTATTTCTTCAAAGCTGAGCAGCTGACGAGACATCAAAATCTCATCTAGGGAAGCTACCTTTCTGGGGAGTCTGTTATTTGCAGAAGAATTAGATAAACTCGTAAAGAGTTTAGAGTAGGCAAAACCTCAGAGAGTGCTGGAAGATGGTCCATGGGGCAACCTTAGAAACCTGAAGCGCCAAAGAATTAGGGAATATCGAAGATACAGGCCCAGTAACCCTGTATCGTAATGCTCCCAGAAATCCAGATCTCAGCCCTTTCGAGGAGTCAAGAGATCTAGGAACAAGAAGTCTCTCTGCAGATAATTCCAGTAGGCGGTCACCTACATCGGTTTTACTCAGAGTGAACTCACATTATCTCGGATCAATGGGTCTTAGAGGTCATTCGAGAAGATTATGGCCCCAAGCTAATAGAAGCAATTCCTCAGACCTTTATAGTCTCCCCATGCTTGCTGGTAAAAAGAGAAGCAATAGTATCCACTTTAAGCAGACTCCAGGCTTTACAAGCAGTGGTACCAGTTTTGGTACAAGAACAGGGCACAGGAGTGAATTCCATCTACTTTGTTGTTCCCAAGAAGGATGGCTCTTGTTTGCCCGTACTAGGCCTCAAGGGCATCAACAGATGCTTCAAGGTTCCACACTTCCACATGGAATCTCTTTACTCAGTAGTCATCTCAGTGAAAAAAGGAGAGTTCATTGCCTCTGTCAATCTAACAGAAGCCTATTTCCACATACCTGTAAGGGTTACTTATCAGAAGATGCTGCGTTTCTGTATTCTAGGCCAACATTTTCAGTTTCAGGCCCTTCCCTTTGGAATTGCAACAGCTCCAAGAACCTTCACCAAGATCATGGTAGTAGTAGCGGCAGCTCCGCGCAAACAAGAGATACTAGTTCACCCTTAACTGGACGATTGGCTGATCCGAGCCAAATCGTTACAAGAAAGTGAACAGGCTATAGGAGCAGTTTTGCACCTAATGCAACAGTTAGGTTAGGTGATGAACTTTAGAAACATAACATTAAAAAGTGCTGTACTTCGCCCACCAAGTCTCTGGAGTTTCTAGGGGCACTGTTCGATACAAGAGCGGGAAAGGTTTATTTAACCCAAAAGAGAGTGGAGAAGTTAGTCTTCCATGCTCAGGACTTCAGGATGCAAAGATACCTCAGACTTTGGGATTATCTACATATGTTAGGCCTCATGGCACCAACTATAGATTTGGTTCCCTGGGCCATGGCACATATGTGCCTTTTACAGGAGGTCCTCCTGTCCATATGGTCCCCCACATTGACTGATTACAATCATTGGCTTGCCTTATTGCCTCCAGTAAGGCACAGTCTGAGGTGGTGGACAGACCCTTCCAACCTTCTAAGAGGATGAATCTGGATTCGCCACCATGGTTGGTCATCACTACCGGTGCCAGCAGTTTCGGGTGGGGAGCCCATTGACTGGACCAAGTCAGCTCAGGGACAGTGTGTAGGACAGGAAAGAACATGGTCAGCAAACAGGCTAGAACTAAGGGTCATCAGACTAGCCTTTATAGCTTTCCTTCCCCTGATAAGAGGGAAACCAGTCAGGATACTGTCAGACAGTGTAATGGCAGGGGCATACGTGAGCTACCAGGGAGGAAACCACAGCAGGACACTAGCCTAGGAAGCAGCAAAAATCTGCAACTGAGCAGAATGGAACTTGTCTCCTGTTGGCAGACCATATCAAGGGACCAAGCAACATACAGGCGGATGACGTAAGCAGATACAAGTTAAACCCAGGAGAGTGGGAACTTGGTCAGGGAGCATTTCTAAAAATCAAAATGGGGTCCTCCAATCATAGACTTGATAGTAACTCAACCCAATGCAAAAACAAGAACATAAGAAGTTGCCATGCTGGGTCAGACCAAGGGTCCATCAGGCCCAGCATCCTGTTTCCATCAGTGGCCAATCCAGGCCATAAGAACCTGGCAAGTACCCAAAATCTAAGTCTATTCCATGTTACCTTTGCTAGTAATAGCAGTGGCTATTTTCTAAGTCAACTTAATTAATACCATGTAATGGACTTCTCTTCCAAGAACTTATCCAATCCTTTTTTAAACCCAGCTACACTAACTGCACTAACCACATCCTTTAAGTTATCTTCATACTAAGTTATCCTGAATTCATCTCTCCGTTATATGTAACTTTCTCATGTTTCGTATTTTTCCCCTTGTTTGATATATCACACCGGTTGGTGTGATAAGACTTTTGTCCTGAACATCGGTATAGTAAAAAGAAGCAAATAAATAAATAATCGGAGACGTGGCAGTCCCTGCTTCTTGATTTGTTGGCAGCCCTCCTCCCTCCCCCCCCCAAAGAAATCCTTATAAAGCTGGAACGCTGAGTACATCATGACTTAGTTAATTTGACTTACATTTTACTTAGCTTTGGACTCGTTTAGCTGGCAGAGGGTGGGGGCTCTTTTTCTGTTCTACGTTTGTTCATTTTTCTCTCATACGTTTACTTCAGCCGTACTTGTGACACCGGCTGGGCGATGGTTTGTTTCTCCATATTCACTATACTGAGATCTGGTTTCCTCTTGATGGTTTTAGGGAAGGGGTTGTGCTGAGGGACGCGCCCCATAGTGTTGGTTTCTGAAGATGCCGGGACCTGCTATGGGGAGCTCTGTACCTCTTGGAGCGGGAGGAAGGGGTTTCTGGTGGGGTTTGGGTGGGTGTGATGGTGTGACTGGTGGAATGGGGGGGGGGGGGGGGTGACGTTTCATCCTTACAGGTTTTGGGAGAGAGGGCAGCCTGAGTGTTTTAGGAGCCCGATGGCCCAGGCCATGGGAAGTATTTTTGTACCGTACTGGTGATAATGGAGAAGGTTAAAATTACATCGCTGAATGTGGATGGCATACATTCCCCAATTAAGTGCAAAATGTTATCAGTGTTCCAAAGGTTACACTCCCAAGTGGTGTTCCTGCAAGAAACTCACTTATCAGGCAGGGAACATGCAAAGTTGAAAAGGGATTGGGTGGAAGAATGTATTTATTCTTAGTTTACCTCTAGAAAATGGGATGTGGTAATTCTCATTCACAAGTAACTTTCTTTTCAGGTAGATTGTGTGCTACATGATCAAGAGGGTCGATATGTTATAGTGGCAAGAGGGCTCTGTCAGCAGGAGGTTGCCTTTTGTAATCTGTACGCGCATAGGGGTAGATTTTCAGACGAGCGCGAACAGCCTACTTTTGTTTGCGCTCCAGGCGCAAACAAAAGTACGCTGGATTTTAGTAGATACGCGCGTAGTCGCGCGTATCGGCTAAAATCCTGGATCGGCGCGCGCAAGGCTATCGATTTCGTATAGCCTGCGCGCGCCGAGCCGCGCAGCCTACCCCCGTTCCCTTCTAGGCCGCTCCGAAATCGGAGCGGCCTAGAAGGGAACTTTCCTTTGCCCTCCCCTCACCTTCCCCTCCCTTCCCCTACCTAACCCACCCGCCCGGCCCTGTCTAAACCCCCATCCTACCTTTGTCGGGGGATTTACGCCTCCCAGAGGGAGGCGTAAATCCCCGCGCGCCAGCGGGCCTCCTGCGCGCCGGGCCGCGACCTGGGGGCGGGTACGGAGGGCGCGGCCACGCCCCCGGGCCGTAGCCACGCCCCGTACCCGCCCCCAAAACGCTACCGACACGCCCCCGCAACGCCGCGCGCTCCGGCCCCGCCCCCCGACACGCCCACTCCGAAAACCCCGGGACTTACGCGAGTCCCGGGGTTCTGCGCGCGCCGGTGAGCCTATGTAAAATAGGCTCACCGGCGCGCAGGGCCCTGCTCGCGTAAATCCGCCCGGTTTTGGGCGGATTTACGCGAGCAGGGCTCTGAAAATCCGCCCCATAATATGTACTCCCATGACTTTTTTACTCACCTGGTCGGCCAACTTTCAAATTTTCCTGAATATGGCTTAGTGGTGGGTGGGGATTTCAATATCGTGGCCAACAAGTCTATTGATTGCAAACCCACTAAGGCTGCAGATAGCAGGGTGGCTCAGGTGGGTGTTCCCTTTATGTGCTGGGAACTGGGCCTGTTGGATGTCTGATGGGTTTTTCACCCGGGAGGCTTTTAAAGGCACTATCTCTATCTCTGACCATGCATCAGTGTCGGTGGGGATGCAGCTAGGGTGTTCTCAGTGTTCACCTTTTTCTTGGTGCCTGAGCCCCCGAGTTATATCATGATCAGGTGCTTCATGACTACCTGAAAGGGTGTTGGGAGGAGTATTTGAAGTTTAATTCTACGCAAGATGTTTCCCCTTCTGTGCTGTGGGAGGCAGGAAAAGCTGCAATGAGAGGGGTCACATCATTGTTTATGTGGCAAAATCTAAGCGCTGGCATAATGCAGAAATTTTACGGATAGCTAGTGCACTAAACATTGCACAGTCTCAACATATAGCTGACATGATGGCCTCCTCTAAATTTAATGTGAAGCGAGCCCGGGAAGCCCTGAATAATTTACTATTCCAGCAGGCGTCCAAATCTCTCAGATTTTTTCAGTTCCAGTTGTACCGCTTTGGGGAACTGGTTGAGCAAGCTGCTTGCCAATTTAGTTTGTGTGCGTGGCCCCAGATCTAGAATAACGGGTGTCAGAGATCGCGCGGGAGCTCACCGGCCTGACCAAGCTGGCATTTCACACATTTTTAAAGTACCACAGTGAACTCTATAGACACAAAGTAGTAAATCAGGAGACCTGGGATGTTTTCTTCCATGATTTCCCATGGCCCAGCTTTACCGCAGGCCTTGGTGGAGAAGATCGATGCCCCCATTAGGGATGGTGAAATATTTTCAGTGATACAGACTTTGAAGTTGGGGAAAGCTGCGAGGATTGATGGGGCTGGGGACTGAATTTTATAAAACGTTGAAATTCCCGCTACTTCCCTGTGTTGGCCGAGTTCTGTGATGACATGGCCTCTACGGGGTGTTTGGCCCCGATCATGAATCAGTCTGTATTGCCGAAGAAAGGCAAGGATCCACTGGAGGTGAGCTCTTACTGTCCCAGTTCCTTGATTAATGTGGACATGAAGATTCTGGCGGCAGTCTTAGCTAGCAGGCTGAATGCTGCTCTCCCTTTGCTAATTAGTACGGATGAAACTGGATTCATAAAGGGGAGGCAAGGAGTGAAAAAAGTTTGCAGGTTAATTGCTGCGTTGAGTCAGACGTCTAGTGCAGAGCTGGTTGTCCTCAGTCTAGACGCGGAGAAGGCGTTTGACTTGCTTTCATGGGATTATATGTTTTGAGCGTTCCAGCAATTTGTTTTTTTCTGGTAAGATATTAGGGTGGCTTCAAGTTATGTATAGCAACCCTAGTGCCCGCATATTGATTAATGGAGCTCTTTCAGATTCTTCTGTGTTTAAAATGCGGAGTTCGTCAGGAGTGTCCTCTCTCGCCACTATTAGTCCTCTTTCGCCTCTCTCGTTTTGGCCATAGAGCTCCTGGCCATACGGTTACAGCACAAGGAGAACTTTAAAGGGCCTCTGTACAGGTGGGTAAATTCATAAGATTGCTATGTTTGCGGATGACATCCTTTTGTTTGTAGACCACCTGTGGCGCAGCATTCCCGTCATTATTCAGCTTTTTTTTCGCAATTCCAGCAGATTGTGGGGTTAAAAATCAATTTTTCAAAATTAGAGGCCTTGGCACTTAACCCTAAGCTGATGGAAAACTGGGAAGATCCTTTTCCCCTTACCTGGGCTCAAAACAAAATTAAATACCTGGGTGTGTGGATCCCTAGGGATTTAACTACTTTGTATGAGCTGAATATTAAAGATGCCGTTGCACATATTCAGTCGCAATTGACAGCGTGGCAATCCCTGCCGCTGTCGCGGTTCAGTAGGAGTGCTCTTATAAAGATGATGATTGTTCCCAAGGGTTTATAGAAGCTACAAATGATACCTTGTTGGCTCACGGTGCGGGACCTGAATAAGCTGTGTTCCTCTTTTCTAGCCTTTCTCTGGAATGGCAAAAGAGCGCCTATAGGTCACGCTAACTTGGAGTGCCCCAGGGAGGGGGCTGGGCTTGGTCCTTCCAGATCTGCGGCTTTATAATGCAGCTTGTCAATTGCGGTTTGTAGGCGAATGGCTTACTGATAAATACTGTTGCTGCGAGGCTGGGCTCTTGGTTGGTCTGTCAGCCCCGTGGTCCCTACTTTATTTAATTCAGGCCGTGCCTGGTGAGCTTCGAAAACTGGCGTACCAGGAACCTTGATAAATCCCTGTGTGATGGCTTGGAGATGGCCTCGACAAAAGTGGGGTCCGAAAAGTTCACAGTCTCTCTTGCTTCCACAGGGGTGGAATATGTTTCTATTTTTCAGGGCTGGGCAACGTTAGGGGCTAAGTTTCTTTTACAATTCTATGAGGCAAAAACGCCCGCTGCGGTATCTTTTTTTGTCACGTTGACTCAACTTTATCAAATGTCTCCTAGGCAGTTTTTTGCCTATCTCTAGGTCCGGCATTACCCGAGTTCTCTCCACTGGGAAATGGAATTGTTCCTTAAGGAAGCTTCTTTTGTGAGCATTGTACTGGATACAGCCCTCCAGAATAACTCGATTGCGGAGTGGCATAAATTGTGCAAAAAGAGGTTGCAGGCCCAGTTGCTCGACCCTCTTGCTTCTTACTGGTCTTCTGCCCTGGGGGAAAATGTCACAGTGGAATTCCTGGCCGGCTGCTTTAAAGCGCTGCATTGCCGCATCACAGATGTTTATTTGAGGGAATTGCTGTTTAAACTTTTTTACACCGTGCCTATTTTGACGATGTGCAGCGACATCGTTTGGGCTTCCAATCCCTTGTGCATTAAGTGTAGTCAGGAAGAGTTGGTTCCTTAGTTCATCGCCTACCACTCTGCTCGCGGCTGGCGGTGTTCTGGAGTCTGGTGCTGTCTACCATCAGTAAGTGTGTTGGGTTAGAGATGGGTAAACAAGGTCATGTTCTCTCTGGAGTGGTAGAGGGCACATTTGGTAAGTGTAGATCGCGAGAGAGATTTGCGCGTCTAGCTTTGCTGGCCGCATGTCGATGTATTCTGTCCGTCCGGATGGAAGAGATACCTCCTACATTTTGTTCTTGGTTCTAGCATATGGCCCTGCTGACGCAGATGGAGTAGTTAGATGTCAGTTTTAGGCAGACGCAGGTTTGACGAGACCTATTGCTTGGTGTGGGGGATCTTTTTCCAGCTATTGCCTGTTGATGGAGATTGGGTATGAATCTCATTGGAGGGGCTGTCCTTTGCCCCCCTCCCCCCACTGAGGGGACGGTGTTAGGACTGTGCAGATTCTGGAGCAGTTTCCTGTATTTATGTCTTTCTGCATAAATGGAAGTGCCTTTGTGAAGTGAGGACCTAGCTACTACCTAAATTGAGCGTCTCTCTCTCGATGCCTAGATTGGAAATGGGGGGGGGGGGGGGGGGGGGAATCGGAGAAGGAGGCAGTACCATGCATCCTTTGTATCATTGCCCCAGGATGTTCGCAAACCTTGTTTGTCTGTTTGCTTATCGCATTGCGCTCATGTGCTTCATGTGCATTTCTTCTGCTTATTTGGTTCGATGAGTTGTGATCGAGGGTTCACCTGTGCTTATTATTTGTACGGTCTGGGGCTTTGAGGGTTTTTGGTTCTATGCTTTCATGCCTCTTCTCTTTCAATAAAAATTATTCTGACCAAAAAAAAACCAAACTGGTCTGCATCCAATGCTGAGGCAAGAGACTTTATCTCTGAAAGGGCTTGGAGTCACCGGGAAGTGTAACTGGCTGCTTGGTGTTATAAACAGCTGACAGCGCGTGACTAGTTCTCTGTGAGACAAGACCCAGTAACTGCAACTAGGCCCAAACTGCCACTGACTGTTCCTCCCGATCTGCCCTTTAATGTTTCAGTGTCAGGAGGAGAACCGTATAAATCTCTTTGCCACAAAGCAAATCAAAAGCCCGGGGCCACCGTCCCACTCGGAAACGCCTGCCTCTCCCTAGGCATGGCGCGCATTCCTTAATGAGATTCTGCCAAGCAAAGTATTCCAGGTTAGAAGAGGACCTGCCCCAGGCTGGACTCCTGTGAGGGGGCGTAGAGGGGCAGTCGAACCAAGGATCAGCCCTGGGATGGATTCCCAGGAAGGGGTGGGGGAGGTGAGACGTGGCCTTCAGCACTGTGTAACATCTGTGGATGAGGATGTGCGGGGCTGAGGTACATGGAGACTTTTGTAACTGCCAGTGCAGCGGAAGAAAACCGCTGTGAGCGGGAAGCTTGTAAGTCTCATCAGCACTTTGGGTAGCTGGAAGGAAGACCAGCGTGATGGCTCGCCGGGTGGTAATGCAGGACAAGGGGAATCCCTGTACGTCTGTCACCAGTTCTAGGACATTGAGAAGAAAATGCAATCAACCCTGAAATCTGACAATTGCTTGGGGACCTGCTGGACACATCTCCTCTGCTCCCCCTTCCCCCTTCCTGTTATCTTTTCCCTCTAAAAATGCACCCAGTTTACCTGCACTGCTCAAAACAAAGTCGCCTGCGATGTCCAATAGCTTTTCTGAATTAATTCCTTAAATGAGATTATTAACTTGTTTCCATTAATCTTTTCATGTAAGTTTGCTGATTTATGACTTATGAAGGTCTCTTTGTAAAGTGCTTAAAATAACAGGAGAATGCAATACTGTAGATACATGTCATAAATATATAAATAAAATGTATTTATTCAACTTCAAGCAGTGAGTGGGGGACCATGACGCTTTAGTACTGGGGAGGGCTCAGAGGTACCAGTGAGCGTGGCGCCCGTGAGGCAGTAGTACCGGGGAGGGCTCAGAGGTACCAGTGAGCGTGGCGCCCGTGAGACAGTAGTACCGGGAGGGCTCAGAGGTACCAGTGAGCATGGCGCCCAAGAGACAGTAGTACCGGGGAGGGCTCAGAGGTACCAGTGAGCGTGGCGCCCATGAGTCTTTAGTACTGGGGAGAGCTCAGAGGTACCAGTGAGCGTGGCGCCCGTGAGTCTTTAGTACTGGGGAGAGCTCAGAGGTACCAGTGAGCGTGGCACCCGTGAGACAGTAGTACCGGGAGGGCTCAGAGGTACCAGTGAGCGTGGCGCCCGAGAGACAGTAGTACCGGGGAGGGCTCAGAGGTACCAGTGAGCGTGGCGCCCATGAGCCAGTAGTACCGGGGAGGGCTCAGAGGTACCAGTGAGCGTGGCGCCCATGAGTCGTTAGTACTGGGGAGAGCTCAGAGGTACCAGTGAGCGTGGCGCCCGTGAGACAGTAGTACCGGGAGGGCTCAGAGGTACCAGTGAGCATGGCGCCCAAGAGACAGTAGTACCGGGGAGGGCTCAGAGGTACCAGTGAGCGTGGCGCCCGTGAGGCAGTAGTACCGGGGAGGGCTCAGAGGTACCAGTGAGCGTGGCGCCCGTGAGACAGTAGTACCGGGAGGGCTCAGAGGTACCAGTGAGCATGGCGCCCAAGAGACAGTAGTACCGGGGAGGGCTCAGAGGTACCAGTGAGCGTGGCGCCCATGAGTCTTTAGTACTGGGGAGAGCTCAGAGGTACCAGTGAGCGTGGCACCCGTGAGACAGTAGTACCGGGAGGGCTCAGAGGTACCAGTGAGCGTGGCGCCCGAGAGACAGTAGTACCGGGGAGGGCTCAGAGGTACCAGTGAGCGTGGCGCCCGTGAGACAGTAGTACCGGGAGGGCTCAGAGGTACCAGTGAGCGTGGCGCCCGTGAGACAGTAGTACCGGGGAGGGCTCAGAGGTACCAGTGAGCGTGGCGCCCATGAGTCTTTAGTACTGGGGAGAGCTCAGAGGTACCAGTGAGCGTGGCACCCGTGAGACAGTAGTACCGGGAGGGCTCAGAGGTACCAGTGAGCATGGCGCCCGAGAGACAGTAGTACCGGGGAGGGCTCAGAGGTACCAGTGAGCGTGGCGCCCGAGAGACAGTAGTACCGGGAGGGCTCAGAGGTACCAGTGAGCGTGGCGCCCGTGAGACAGTAGTACCGGGAGGGCTCAGAGGTACCAGTGAGCGTGGCGCCCGTGAGACAGTAGTACCGGGGAGGGCTCAGAGGTACCAGTGAGCGTGGCGCCCATGAGTCTTTAGTACTGGGGAGGGCTCAGAGGTACCAGTGAGCGTGGCGCCCATGAGACAGTAGTACCGGGAGAGCTCAGAGGTACCAGTGAGCGTGGCGCCCGAGAGACAGTAGTACCGGGGAGGGCTCAGAGGTACCAGTGAGCGTGGCGCCCGTGAGACAGTAGTACCTGGAGGGCTCAGAGGTACCAGTGAGCGTGGCGCCCGAGAGACAGTAGTACCGGGAGGGCTCAGAGGAACCAGTGAGCGTGGCACCCGTGAGACAGTAGTACCGGGAGGGCTCAGAGGTACCAGTGAGCGTGGCGCCCGAGAGACAGTAGTACCGGGGAGGGCTCAGAGGTACCAGTGAGCGTGGCGCCCGAGAGACAGTAGTCCCGGGGAGAGCTCAGAGGTACCAGTGAGTGTGGCACCCGTGAGACAGTAGTACCGGGGAAAGCTCAGAGGTACCAGTGAGCGTGGCACCCGTGAGTCTTTAGTACTGGGGAGAGCTCAGAGGTACCAGTAAATGGGAGACCTGTGAGGCTGTAGGACTGGGGAGGCTCAGTGTGGAGCACATACTACCAGGGATGTCAGAATCTCTGTCTGGTAGCTCATTGAAAGGTTTGTGGATGTTATGCTGTGGTGCATCAGAAGTTCCTGTCCCTGTCCCCCTCTGCAGCTCTGATTTCCTGTGACTTGTTTCAGAGAGGGGGCACATTGCTGGGCAGAGGAGGAGGGGGCTGCTTTGCCTGCTCTATCTCGCATTCTTAGACTATTTATAGGAAGCCCATATGAGTGCAGCTGTCCTCCTGCCTCTTTCTTCCGGATTAGGGAAGTGACACTCGGCGTCTCTCACATTACACCCTGTGTGTGTGTCTCTCTCTCTCTCTCTCTTTTCCCCTGTCTCTTTCGGACAGACGCTGCCTGTAGCCCCCTGCTTCTGCCGCTCTAGGCTCTTTCCTCTCAAATCCTGGGTAAGTTAGAAATGGCCTTTTTTTTTTTTGTTTCTTTGACTGATTTTTCTAAAGGAATTTGGTTGTTTCCTGCTCCTTGAGTTCTTTGTTCAATGTGAGCTAGTCATATCCAGGACCTGGGAACTATTTATAGCAGCAGAAAGCACACCAGAGGATTTTCTCTCCTCTGTTCTGGGCCACTTTGCCCAAACCGAATCCTCAGTGTTCACGCAGACTTTATCGTTGAATGAAGAGTTGATGAATGGCTGTAGGGTGCTTCCTGCCATGGTTTTGGTGGTTTGGTTTGGGCTTCGCAGACCTGCCCTCCTGTTCTGGCACACGGCTCGGACCCAGGAATTTCCCTGGCACTGCTGCCCCTGCCGGCTGCCCATTCTTTCACCAGCGTGGGGCCCGGGGGGGGGGGGGGTGGTTCTGCCGTAGAGGGCTCCGGTTCTGATGCCGGGGTTTGGGTCAGGTGTGGTGGGCTCAGAGAAGGTTTGAAGAGTGCTTGTAGGAATTTAGCAGACCTGGTCCTGGGGGCTCTTGGCTTTAGCACCTTTTGTTTCAGAACTGCTTGGATTTTAAGCAGCGGTTTCTTAAGATACTTAACCCCGTGCAATGGGCATCGGGCAAAAGTTCTTTCGGAGTAAGGCCGCCCGCCTCTGGTACTGGACTGAGGCGCTCCACGCTGTCCGTGGGGGTCGGAGGCGTGCTGCCTTCCTGTGTGCAGTGACCAGAGGGGGTGGTTTCCAGCTCCTAACCCCACATCTTGTGTTTGCAAGTCCTTGGGGTGAGGTTTCAGACTTTTTTTTCCTGTTTTCTGTCGTGCATCCCATTGAACGAACGGTCTTTTGGAGGGGTTGGGCAGCTGTGGCTGAACATACGGAGGTGCTCTCCTACCTCTCCACCCCTCTGTCCTAGCACGGGAGTGGTCACAGCAAAATGCCGCTCTTTCTGTGGCTTTGCTGTGACCCAGCCTGGGCACCAGGGAAGGGAGCGAGAGAGACGATCCAAGGGACCGAGCCCCCGGTTCTCTGAGCATCTGGTTATATCTGAGCAGCCAGGAGACGGTTAATGTCGATCGATGCTGTAACCTGTGAAATAGCTGCGCTGCATCCTGGGCAGTGCTTTTAGCATCTGCAAACAGGAAGTGCAGGCCCAGCCTGGGTTTCCTCTCTCTCTGGCTGCCTGCTGCAGAAGTGTGCCACCTGCCCGCCCGGTCTTTCTGCTCAGCTCTGGGCTCTCTTGGGGGGGGGGGGGATTTGGTTGATACTGTAGCCCCAGACGTGTGCACCACCTCTGGTCAGTCGTGGATTCCCTGCGGCGGAGGCAGCTTGACCCTCTGAGACGCAGTGAGTGTTGTTGGTTCTCTAGCCATAGGACAGGTCCCCGCTACGTAGCTGTCAGGCCCCGGCTCTGGCAGAGCTCCTGACATTGCTTCGCACATCGTCAGTGATCTAGAATAAGTGGTGAGGTGGTCTTGTTTTTCAGAGCTCGGGGGAGGAGTAATATAGCGAGTTGGTGGTAGAGGGACAAGGCTGGCATCGCTGTTGGAAGAGACGGGCTCCTGTGGCATGCAGCTCTGCTAGAATGCTTTGGGTTTTTTTTTATCCTGACGTATAAACGCACCTTTCCCCCGATACCAATCTAAGCCACCTTCAGGTAGGCAGGGAATGGGCCCAGTGTTTCTCTGGTCTTTCCAGTGGCTGAGCCTTTTTGTCCTCTCTGCACAGTTTGGAAGGATGCTTGATGTGCTCTTTGGGAGTGTTTCCATCTCAGGGCTGATTTGCTGGGAGAGGGGAGTTTTCTTACTGAATGGAGCCTCTGTGAGCTTCATGTGGATACATTTTTGTGCTGCTGGGGTGGGGAAGTCAGGGACTGGAGATAACGCTGAGCTGCTTCTTTATCTGTCGCCGAGTCTGTTCGTGTCCAGTCCAGTTACGAGAGCAGGTCTGCTGGTAATGTTGTCCATTCTGGTTATGCTTTCCCGCCCTGGGTGCCCGGTGAGCGTGCAGCGTGCGCTCGTCCTTGGGTCTGCCAATAACTGACGGGGCTGTGTGACTACCTGAGCAGAGACCGAGAAGTAAGGGAAGGGGTTGATACCCGTACCCGGCTCGTGCGCTGCATGTTAACAGGAGGTGCTGGCCAGCGAGCGGCGATCGGAGTTTTATTGTAAGGTTCTGGGTGGCTGCTGAAGGACGAGGACCTTCTCTAAGCTTTTGATGGTTGCTTCGGTGAGTGAGCTACGAGGGCTCCGGGGACGGTAGGAGCAGAAATCTTTTGAGGTAAAGGCGCATCCTGATTAAAGATACCCCAGCCTGCTGATGCCTTGGAGTGTAGACGCTGGCCTTTCTCGGGGCCTGTGCATTCATTGATAATCGTTTACCCCATATACTATTTACTAATGTGTTTTGGACGTGTGTCTCAGGGCTGAGTCCTGGCAGACTCCACACCGGCATGGCTGCTGCTGCTTCTGTGTCCTGGTGTGGGGCTCATGCTTGACCCGTAATCTGACCCTGATTTGTGCCTGGATTTAATAACTGGTCTCTTTTCATTGAGTTCTTCATGACATGCTTTGACCTCTTAACCTTTGTGCTTTCCCCCTTTTTTTTTTTTTTTCTCTGTGCCTTACAGTGCCTGCCCTACCCAGTGTCCAGCATCCCCGCCGCATGGCCCGGTCTCATGCAGCCTGCCTGCCTTTAGCCTAGGAAGAACGTGGGTCCTTCTCATCCCGCCTTCACATCTTCCTGTTCCTCTCCTCTTCCCCCCGCCGGCCCATGACAGACCCGCCATGGCATTCTCATCTCGCTTTGCATTCTGGGAACAGAAGGGAAGTGCTGTTTCATGTACTGTCTGAGCTCTGTCTGTGAGGCACAATCAGATAACTGGCATGCTCCTATTACACAGCGCAGAGCAGCATCTGCTAAAAATAATCACCTGAAAGGCAAAAAGGGAACCTGCGATGTGCTCTCACAGCCTCCGAGAGACATCGCTAGAGTTTGGGGATCACAAGATAGAGGGATGGAAAATAGCCCTATAATTTGTCTAATACCAGGGTCACGTGGGCATGGATGGGGCTGATGGGTGCTAGGAGGAAGGGGCACCGCTGGGGTGGATTCTCCGAATCAGTCTGTGCTGTGCAGCAGTGCCCAGGATGTGATGGGCTGCACGCGGAGAGGCAGACATACCCGAGATTTGAGGAGCAGTGGCTATTTCGGGGGCTCCATCAGTTCATTAGGATGCAGACCTGAGGCTGTGAGTCACAAGTGCATGACTTGCTTAGCCAATGCAAGCATGCAGGGGAAGGGGGTTGGTAAGAGAGAGTTTTGTGGCTTACTGCCTGGAAGTATTTAATTCAGCGTGTGACTCTTTCCCTCCTCTCCAGCACTCTCCCTGACCCCTCCAGTAACCGTGCCCCTTCCCTCACCTCATTACCCTGTGTCTGTAAGCATGGCCTCGTCTGTGGCTAACAGCTCACAGGTGTACCCCGGATTACCTGCATGCTTAAAACCCTGAAGCATTGGCAAGGAAGCATCCACTAAGGGGGTAGCGCTCTGGAAGGCTCGGTGTCGGTGCTCTGGCTACCGACGCTCCCATGCAAGAGAGAGCTTAAAACTCTGGCCAGGTGGCGGGAGATAAGGATTATTGCCCTGGCTGATGAAGGCAGTTTTGCCTCTCCCATGTCTGCTTTTTCATAGGCTTCCAGTACAACTCATGCAGCCTTTCTTCAACATAAAGGTTATGAATCTCCCTAACGTAGAGTTCAGCTGCCCATGACCTCGCCTTCCCGGCTTCACGATGATGTTTCCATCTACTTGCTGACACAGCATGAACATAACGATCCCCCCCCAACCCCGTCATGCTGTTCTGACGTCACTCTGAGTGCACACCCAGGACATGTCTCTGCCCCAGAGCCTGCTGGGATCTGTAGTTCTGCATGCAGCTGTGCAGCGGATGGACGTGGGGACAGGAGGACTGCATGTCCCAGCATGCTCTGGGGGGGGGGGGGGGGGAAGCAGACACCAGAGGCAGAGCTGCTGCCGATGACTTTATTTATCCAGTGACAGGTCTTGGCAGCACGAGGCGATTCCTGTGCCCCCTACGGGAGGAGGAGTGCAAGCCGCGTGCCTTTCCCTTGTCTCACTATCCTGATCTGAGCTGGCAGAGACCAGGGAGTCCCCCTGGGGCTCCATCATCGGGCTGCAGAAGCTGCCTTCCCTCCTGCTCGTTACCGAGACTCGATGCAATGATAATCCCCAGTCCTGAGCAAGGCTTAGAAACCCTCACACGCACACATCGCCTGCCCCCACCGCAGCTCTGGCTCTTGGGGCTTCCTTTCAAACCTTGGCATGACTTGTGATTTCCCTCCATCTCTTTTATTTGTAATCTTTAGGTTAAGGATGAAGACAAGCCACTGTCTAAGAAAAAAAACGGCTCTGCTGGTAGTGAAGCTGTAAGTTTTTTTTTTTCTTCCTCCTGGATTCCGCCGTCAAGCGCGCGCATTAACAAAGAGGCCAGATGACCTTTCCTTCTAAGCTCTGTCATTGCTCCCTGGGGTCCTGCACATTCGTTGCTGCTCTGACTTCCCTCTCAATGCACAAAGATTATCAGGCAAGGGCCACCAGGAGGTTGTGGTCCACGCCTGGCTTCCTACCTCCTGTCCCTGATGACCTTGGGTTGAAGCTGAGTAAACTGGGTGATGTTTGGAGCTCCATCTTGGTATTTACCAAAGATGGGCATAGACACCTGCCTAGGGACCCAAAACAGAGCCTGTTTCTGCTTGCCTTAGGGCCATGAGCTGGCACAGCTTCATAGGGGCACCGCCATGGCACTCTGCCTATGGCGCCAAAATCTTAAAATCAGCCCTGAGGGTGGGCTTGTTTGCAATGAAATCAGAGAAAAATAATAAGGGCTGTGCAGCATTGTATATTGTTCTCTGGTAATCCCCAGTCAGTTTATCCAGGAAGCTACAGGACTGGAAAGCAGCAGCATTGTGTGGCTTTACTGAAGACCAAAAGCCCACAGACACGTGAGCCAGAGGGGATCAGTTGTGGCATGAGAGAGGAAGTCCTAAGGGTACTTGGGGGATGTGTGTTTGTGTGTGAGTGTAGATGCCTGTGGGCTGAGGGCAGTACTCCAGAAGTGCTGCCTCCCCTTAACGTTTGCTGGTACAGATTGGACTCTGGTCCGGTTTCTGAGTGCTGGCACACAGTGAGCATCTGCTGGGCACTCTCGCTTGCATGTGGTTGGAAGCTGATTAATGCTTGCTGTGTGCTTTCTCTGACATTAGAAGTACTCTAGGGATGATCCCAAAGCTGCTTCTGCAGAGCCAAAGTTCAAGGCTATTGGAGTATGAATTGCAGAATGATGAGCTCTGCAGGGCAGGAATGAGGTGCAGTGGCAGAGATATGTTTGTGTGTGTGTGTGTGTCTCAGTACTGGAATAGCAGGGGGTGCTGCAGGGCAGGAGTGAGGTGCAGTGGCAGAGCTGTGTGTGGATTGGCAGGAGGTGTTGCAGGGCAGGAATGAGGTGCAGTGGCAGAGATATGTTTGTGTGTAAGGGTCTCAGTAGTGGAATAACAGGGTGCTGCAGGGCAGGAGTGTGGTGCATGGGCAGAGCTGTGTGTGAAGGTCTCAGTACTGGAATAGCAGGGAGAGCTGCAGAGCAGGAGTGAGGCGAATTGGCAGAGCTGTGTGTGTGGGTCTCAGTACTAGAATAGTGGAGGATGCTACAGGGCAGGAGTGAGGTGCATTAGCAAAGCTCTCTGTGTGGGTCAGAACTAGAATAGCGGGGGCTGCTGCATTGGCAGAGCTGTATGTGAGGGTCTCAGTACTGGATTAGCAGGGGGAGCTGCACGGCAGGAGTGAGGTGCATGGGCAGAGCTGTGTGTGAGGGTCTCAATACTGGAATATCAGGGAGAGCTGCAGGGCAGGAGTGAGGTGCATTGGCAGAGTCTTGTGTGAGGGGTCTCGGTACTGGAATAGCAGGGAGAGCTGCAGGGCAGGAGTGAGGTGCATTGGCAGAGTCTTGTGTGAGGGGTCTCAGTACTGGAATAGCAGGGAGAGCTGCAGGGCAGGAGTGAGGTGCATTGGCAGAGTCTTGTGCGAGGGGTCTCAGTACTGGAATAGCAGGGAGAGCTGCAGGGCAGGAGTGAGGTGCATGGGCAGAGCTGTGTGTGAGGGTCTCAGTACTGGAATAGCAGGGAGAGCTGCAGGGCAGGAGTGAGGTGCATTGGCAGAGTCTTGTGCGAGGGGTCTCAGTACTGGAATAGCAGGGAGAGCTGCAGGGCAGGAGTGAGGTGCATGGGCAGAGCTGTGTGTGAGGTTCTCAGTACTGGAATAGCAGGGGGTGCTGCAGAGCAGGAGTGAGGTGCATTGGCAAAGTTGTGTATGAGATTCTCAGTACTAGAATACTAGGGGGGTGCTGCAGGGCAGGAGTGAGGTGCTTTGGTAAAAATGCAAGTAGGTTTCACGCTCACTTATAAAACGTGGATGGGGTGAGAGGTCTGGTAGTCAGAGCAATGCTTGTGATTTCCATTTCTGTCTTTTTTCCTCTTACTCTGGGACTCAGTTCTCACTCCCCTGAAATCCAGTTATAAATCCTTTCCTTTACAATGTGTTGTAAATTGGTAGCTCTGGACCTGCCGTCCCTGAGGTGGCTGTCTGTAGGTCCGGGTTGAGGGGGTCATGCAGGAGGGGCACAGCTCCCAGCGGTCCTGGGACTTGGCAGGAGCTGGTGACGAGCTCTTTTTTGTGATTCCCTTTCCTCCTGCAAATTTCTCATTCCTTGGAGAAACCTCTCCTCATTCCCTGCTGTCAGCTTCACCCTGTGAATGATTGGGGGGAATGCTTCCTGCCGGGAAGTATCATTGCATTGGGTTTGTTTGCGCCTTAAATTTTGCTTTTCTCTCTTTTCTAACGTATTCCTGTGTTTATAAATGTAGTCAGAAAACCGGGAAGCAGTGAATGACAGGGCACAAGTGCTGAAAAGCCCAGAGCCATCAAACAGTCTGGAAGCTCCTGGAAGCCCAGTCAGGGTAAAGAGTCCTGAGCTGGTGCCGAATGGTGACGCTGGGAGCGCTCCTGCTGAGTTGAATGGTGCTGAGGACGGTATTGAAACTGCTGTGGTAACGAAGAAGAAGGTGGTGAAAGCCATGAAGAAGATGGTGAGGAAGGTCTTACCAGGGGATGAGGCAGGTGGCGGGAAGGAGCCACCCAAGAGTGCCCCCCCTCCGGGGCAGACGGGAGCCCCCAAAGCGGAACCGAAACCTCGTTCGAGACTCCTCTCTCCCTCGCCCCCGCCGACCCTGTCACGGAAGGAGAACGCCAGGGATGAGATCTCTGTTGGCTTGGCAAGCCTCATGTCACGAGGGAGAACCAAGGAACACAGACCTCGACTCAAACCCCCTGAAAAGAAGGCGGGGAAACCTGTGACCCGGGGGCCAGCCCCGGAGATGCCGGGCCCGCCATCTCCTGCGCCCGAGGGAAAGGCGGATGCCGAGCAGACGGGAGGTGGTGAAGGGCAGGTACCGCTGTGTGCTTCACTGCATGCTTGCACGCCTGAAGGCAAGACTCCTAGCTGGCACTAGTAACTTGCCCTGGTGGTGTACCGTGTGGCATTGCCCGTTAACTGCTTGCATGGTACATGGGCGAGCCAGGCGTGGGTGGAGGGAGAAGAGCCGCGAGGTGCGATGAGGGGTTGGAATGAGAATGGTTCAGCTTTTATGGCTCTCATCTCCAGGGTGGTAGGATGGGATCTCGGATTTAGGCACAGTGCACTGCTTGCTCTGTCTTGGTGTGGAGAGTCAGACACAGAACTAACGGGGAAACGGTCCTAGGCTAATGCATGAGGAAATGGAGCCCCCCACACACAGCTGCGCCCCTGCGTGTCTCCAGTCGCAAGGACATCTTGACAAAGGCACACACCTGACTGACGAAAGCAGTGACCGAATCCAGCAAAGCCTGGGATGAGCGCCGATCAGCTGAGAGCTCTCGCACTGCCCCAGGAATGACTGGATGAGTTTAATAGCCCTTATCTGCTGTCCCGTTCTCTGACAGTGTGTTAGGAACAGAGTTTGGAGGTTGCAAACACCCCCCTCTAGGGCACAGGCAGCGGGAAGCATAACCCAGTGATACTGCAGGTCAGGGGGTACCCGCAGGCTGCATCTCCCCAGAAACCCGCAGGTTGCTGACTCTGGTTTTTCTGAGACCTTAAATGTGGTTTGGTCCTCCCCGTGTGAAGGATCAATCATCACCCTGTACATGGCGAGAAGAGTAACCCTGCATAGATCAGTGGGTGACATCGTGTGCACTTAAAGCTTCACCGAGTTTGTAGTCAAATGGCCGCTAACCTGCAGCAATGTGTGTGTGCGAGTGGGGATGTCAGCGACGGGGAGATGGGGAGGTTATTCTCCCCTCTGGGATTTGCTTTTCATACTTCTCAGTCTGGTGGGTAGACAACCATGAATAAGATAAACACTTAGCCAAAATCCCTTCTGAGGTAGCCTGAAACCCATCTGTACACTCAACAATACTGAGCCTTCCCCGGACACTCGGCCCATTTAGCTTCTGCACAGTGAAAGTGGAATCTGGAGCTCGGGCTCTGTTTCCTGGAGCTGCAGGCACCAGACAGCAGCAAGGATGTTGTTTGTCTGCTCTGAGTTTTGCAGTGTATTTGCACCGGCCCGTGCAAATCATTAACTTTCTAGCCATTTGGCTGAGCAGATGTCCAGCACATGCATGCTGCCTGCAGGCTGACAGTGAGAGAATAAGTTGTGCTGTAACAATGCATGCCAGAATTGTGTTGGGGCAAGGTGAAAGGATTGTCTTGCCCGGTGTGACGTTAAGGAGCTGAAGATGCGTTTCTTGGTTTGAAAAAAAAAGCAGCATCTTCCCTTTCTGTAGCATTCTCACTTTGCTTTTCCCTTTCTGGCATTTTTGAAGGGGAGATCATCTTCTGAAGCTGTGTCGGGCCTGATCAGTGGAGAGAGCATGCCTGGGCCTAGGGAGCAGGTGTGTTACAGAGCCAGAGGGTTTGGTCAATGAATCGCGGCTTTCTGGGCTCTGCTCTTTCTTTTTTTTAATGGTTTTATTTCTAGGGCTCTATTTTAGCCTAACAATTTATTTCTTACATTTGTACACATTTTGGCATCTTTAGTTATGGCCACAGTCCTTATTTTTAGAGCAGACTCCTCGAAATCTGTTCATTAAATGTATCTGTGGGATACTGTCCGAGGTTCTGATTGTGATCAGCACAGTTACTACACCCCCTGACTGACAGGCAGGAATGAAAAAACTGCAAGTTTAAATACTGATGTAGGTTGGAAGCATAGTGCAGACAGAGTTCTGGGAGCCATGTATTTTTCTAGAGAAAACTGGGATCTTAGGGATCATCCAGAGAGAGAATTTGTGGTCTGGAAAGCTCATATAGTGTGACTTCTTATTAGTTGTAGATTGGTTCAATGAAACCCATTGAAGCCTTAAAAAAAAAAGTAATGCAAAGATTCTTTGGCTACCAACTGAGTTATCTGGGGAAAAGATAGTTTTGCTAAACCTTTTGCTTTAACTTATTGGGATACTGGCAGCAAGGGCAGTACCTATCACAGTTGAGAGCTAAAGTATCAGGAGGAAAAAACTCCACACCTGCAATCTTCCCAGCAGCCACAGGATGGCACCATTTCATCACAGATAGCTTGAAGCAACTGCATCTTATTAAGAGACCAGGGGCCCCGATACCAAAAGCGCATTTAACGCTGGATAGCCGGACAAGTCACTTATCCAGTTATCTTTTAGCCAGCCAATTTGTGGGTGGCACTACTTATCCAGTTAACGATATTCATTCTTATCTGGTTAAGTAATTGGATAAGTTAGATCAGCCATAGAGCTGGTCTAACTTAACCGGATATGACTTATCCGGCTAAGCAGCTCCTTGACTGCAGATATTTAGCCCATGCTGAGCTCTGTGCGGGAGTAAAAAGCTCTAGGTCACTTGAGGATGGTCTTTAATCGTAATTTGACCTTCAGGCTACCTGTACTGACCCCCTGCCGACTGTGGTGGATGAAGCACAGAGAAGGCTGGAGGAGATCTTCACGGCCTCTGTAACTTGCCAGTTTGTTTTACCTCTGATTCTCTGGTTGCCTTTCACACACTGCACTGCAGCTTCTGCATCCCCTGCTCTGTGCACTGTAGCTGTGTCTTCTGTGCTGCTTCTGTTGTAAGCAAGCAGTAGTGTGTGTGTGTGTAGTGCTACAGTATTGGCAGGCAGTAGTGTGCAGTGTTGGTTAACATTACCGATAGTGAGCAGTGGCACAGTTTTTTTTTTTTAGCTTGCGGTGATGCAGTTGTATTGGCAAATTGGCCGGGCAGCTCCCCCAAAAGTTGCAAATCCTCTCTCTGTTCAATGAAGAGCATAATGTAGGAAAAAGTGCTTTACTGTGACAGCAGCTGAGTCTGAATAAAAGAACTTCCAAGGCTTTGGAATAAGATCATACACCATCTTTCACGCCCTTATCATTGAACTGCAGGGTTTGCCTCTTGCTTGTCTGGGTTAGGAGCAAAACTGCTCACATATACTGCTTGTGCATTGCCCTTTTGAATTATGGGTGGCTCACAAGATGCTTTGTATTCACCCACCGACTGTGGCTGAGTGGTATGAGCTTGGGTTTTCTGATGGTGAACAGCACAGATGCACTCTGGTTTGCTTGGCTTTCTTTGGAGTTGGAAGTAATTAAGCAGGAGATGCTTGCAAACCCATCAGAACGTTTGCGAGAATGCAGCAAAAGTCAGGAGGGACCCAGAAGATGCAGACGTTCTCAGCTCTGCCGCTCCAAGTGTAAGCTCTCTTGCTGTTTTCCTCCTTTCATGCTGCTTCTGTTCTCCTTCTCACCTTTGCTGTTTTCTCTTCATTGCTTTGCTGTCATAGCTGGGACCAGTGGCGGCCTCCCCTGCACAGAGCCAGGTACTGTACTGTCCTCTGGATCTGTCCACTTCCTCCATGGGTGATCCCTCCGCACCCCTCGCCTGTGCCTGGGCTGGGGTCTGTGCGCGGGTGTCATGCTGGCGTGTAAGACACTTTTCAAGCTTTCTCCATCCCCCTTCCTGCCTGACTCCAGCATCTACCCTACCCTCCCCTCCCCTTGCCTGACATCTGACTCACATCCTTTTCACACTTACATTGCTGCCTTTTTCTTGGGCCATAATTGTGCATGTTTTTATAGTGGATGAAAGACTTGATGTAAGCTCTGCCTTTGTTTGCATTTTAGTGAATTGTGCTTTATTAGTTTGTATTTATCTCCAAAAATAAGTGTTTTGTCTACGGAGGAATGTGTTAAAATCATGGAGGGTGCTGAGGTGTACGAGAGTCTCTTCTTGAAGCCGAGCTGGTGGTGTGGCTGGTGGTGTGTTGCACTGCAGTGTGTCTACGAGTGATCTGATACTGTTGTTTCTAGGTATCCATCTGGCCCTGGTGCTTAATCTACAAAGCCCTATCTTGTGCTGCTGTCTCGGGAGCTCCCATTGAGATGAGCTTCTCAGAGCTGGAGCCCTGGCTCTGCGGCCTTGCTCCCGTGGAGTGCTGTGGGTTTATCAGTTCAGGGCCATTAAAACTGAACTGAAATTCACGGTTTCTTAACGCACAAGCTCTTTTTTTTTTTTTTTTTCTTAAATCATTAATGCAGTAAGCAAATGAGATGCGAATGTATCAGGAGTTTAAAAAAACCCCAACAAATGAGAGCACACAAACTAGAAAATGTGCACAAAGGCTAGGCTTAGTACACGGAAAAAAATAATGTGTTTGCAGGAAACCTGAGTTAGGCCCGCACAGCTCTCTGCGTGGGAGGTAATATTAACCAATGCCCGCATCTGCAGGGGGTTTCCATGCCAGGGTGCTGGGCACATGTTTTGTGTGCATTGGAAGTAAAATGTGCACCCAGCCGTGGGTAAAACGGTGCACAGTGCTGCTTATTGCATCGGGGCCTCCGTGCCCAACAAGGCTTCTCCCTTGGAGGGTGGGGGAGGGGGGGGACTTTCATGGTTTCTCCTGCTCCAGCTTTCATTCTTTTTGCCCATTGCCTAATTGATTTCCTTTCTAATTTCCACTATTTGACCTTGAGTGACAGAGCAAAGAAACCTCTTTTAAATGTTGTTCTTTTCCTCTCTGTATCTTGGCCCTCCTCCCTTCCTTTCTCTCTGTTTCTGCTTTCCCCTCCTGTCTTCGTTCTTTCCTGCCCTCCCCCGCTAGGCTCAGGCGGATGAAGTCTGTGCAGCTGCCGTGAGCTCGGCTTCGGCTCCATCTCCAGCTCAGGTTGGCATCCACGTTGTCTGTCTGTGCACCTTCCGGGGAGGGGGGGCTCGCTGAGCTACACTGGGACTCCCCGGAAGTGTTGCCGTAATGGGTTATGCTAATATTCTTATCCTAGCCTCCTCCATGTATAGAATGCTGCACAGAGTAAGTCACCATGCCCCTTCCCCAGAGAGCTTATAGTCTGTGTAAACACGTGGAGGTTAAGTGACTTCTCCAAGGTCAGCGCGAGAGATGGGAGTAGGGGAAGATCTGCTGAGGTCACAGATTCTCTGACATGCAGGGCCTGAGATGCCTGAAGCCTCCTGCTGGCTTGGAGGGTCTGGGCGTGTGCTGTGTGCGGTTGTAAGGTGGGGATTGTGTGAGCATTGTCTTGTGTTCAGCAGTGTGCTCTGTGGGCTGTAAGGTGATGTCTTTGATTACTTTCAGGCCGATTCAGAAAAACGCGCGGGAGAGCTGGCGAGCGCCCGCTCTCCCAGCGCGCGCACTGGCCACTCTCCTGGGCGCGCGATTCAGGAGGGTGGCCTATGCAAATTAGGGCTCGCGGTAAAAGGAGCGGCGGCTGTCAGCGGGTTTGACAGCTGATGCTTAATTTTGCCAGCATCTGTCAAACCCGCTGACAGCCACATAACTGAGCATCCGCCTTCCAGGCCGCAGGCCGATTTTTAATTTTTTTTTTTTTTTTAATTTTTACTTTTTTTTTTACTCTTCGGGACCTCTGACTTAATATCACCATGATATTAAGTCAGAGGGTGCACAGAAAAGCCGTTTTTACGGCTTTTCTGTGCACTTCCCCGGCGCCGGCAGAAATTAACGCCTACATTTGGGTAGGTGCTAATTTCTGAAAGCAAAATGTGCGGCTTGGCTGCACATTTTACTTACTGTATCGCGCGGGAATGACTAATAGGGCCATCAACATGCATTTGTATGTTGCGGGCGCTATTAGTTTTGGGGGGGTTGGACGCTCGTTTTCGGCGCGCTATTACCCCTTACTGAATAAGGGGTAAAGCTAGCGCGTCCAAAACGCGCATCCAACCGCGGGTTAACAGTGCGCTCCGCCGGAGCGCACTGTACTGTATTGGCCTGTAGGTGACTTGCTGGTGGAGAGAGAGCTGCCCACAGGAGCTTGTACAAATCACATTTCTGGCCAATGTCATCAAAGCCCAATGTCCACAATGTTGTCCCTGCAGGCCCACACTTTAAATGCCCTGAAATGCTCACATCCAGTTACTGATGTTGAAATCTGCACATGCAAGAGGGGTCATCGTGCACCGTTTGTTTAAAAATAAAGGGAGGGAGGGAGCTGTGGAAGCAGTGATGGGACCCAGCAGGCCTGCCCCGCCATTGCTCATGTGTCTGGTTGCTTGGTGACAGTTTTAAGTTCATTTAAGCCCTGCATGTCAGGTGGAGATTATTTGGCTGGCCTGGACTTTGCTGTTTTCCTTGACTTTAGTTGAGATGGGGCTGGAAATAGATCAAAGAGCAGAGCCAGAGGGCTTTTCCACTGCCTGAGCACAGAGTACAAGGAAGGTGCATCCTGCTCCCAGCTCCTGAGGGCTGATGAATGACTTTACCCTCGGCTGCCGGATGAGGGACGTCCGGCGGAGGAAACTCACAGCCTCTAACAGAGACGTTGAAAGCAGGCAGACTGTAAAGAGAGAAAGAGAGAGAGGGGTCAAAATAGCCCTGGAAAGTAAGAGGAGGGACCATGAAGCCCAGAATAAGAACCTAAGGCAATGCCGTAAGGGGTCAGACCAAGGGGCCATCAAGCCCAGTATGCAGAAGGAGGGGGGGGGGGGGGTGAAGCACGTAAGCGCACCGGCAGTAAATTGGAGAGCTTGAGGTTGATTCCAGCTCTTTTCTGTTGCAACCTTGCTGGGCAGACCGGAGGAGCCGTGGTTGCTCTTTCTACGCCATCACTCTATGTTACTTACCGTATATGAGAGGGGTTCACCCCCCTCCTCCCAGACCGCATGCTCGTGCCTCGTTTCTTGCCGGCCTTGCTTTTTGGTTTGCTTCTTTCTGGCTTCTGTGGATGGCTCTCTGCTGACCCGTGTCCTCTCTGACCCCCTCCAGGCGAAGACCGAGGAGCAGATCGCAGCTGAGCAGAGGTGGTACGAAGCTGACAAGGTCTGGCTGGTCCATAAGGACGGGTTCTCTCTAGGTAATGACCCCCCCCCCCCCAAGCTCTTCACGCTGAGCAGCAGGCAGCGTGGTGGAGGGCGTTTGCCGCTCGGTGCTCTCACCACAGCTTGGCTCTGCCAATCCACTTGTTCTCGGAAGCGAAAGAAGTCTCAGCAGCCCCCCCCCCGTGCTGACAGTGTTGTCTGACAGAGGCCCGCGTAACCCCGCATTGTCCCGGAGACACAAACTGGGAAAACCATTTTAGTGCGTCGGGCGCAGCGGGGTCTGAGGGAGCTGTGCTTGGTACCAGGCCCGGTGTCGTGTAGCCCCCGCAGACTGTGCAGCGTGCGAGGCTTGACGGCCTGATCTGGGTTTCTCCAGTACAGCTCTTAAGCTGAGTGAGGGGGGGGGGGGGTTTGGAGAGGGCACCGTCTCTTCCCGCTGCTGCTTCCTCGACCCTGGGTGAGTCTTGCGGCCCGAGTCTCTCTAGAAGCTGCGCCCATCAGTGGCACTGTGATTGACTGTTTTTGATTTTATAATGTGTATCGCTTTAAGCTAATTTCTGTTGTTTTTTTTTTTTTGCTTGTTTTTTTTGAAACTATGATTAATTTGCTTGTTTACAATGTATTGATACGTTCTGTTGTACCTCATCTTGGGCACTAGTGCGATAAGGTGAGTAAAACGTATCTAAATGTAATCAAAAAATATAAGAGCAAAAAGCATTCTGTAAGAACCAATGAGCATGAGTGTCCTGAAACCCGGAAGGGCGGGTAAGAAATCTTATACATAAACAAGAGAACATCTTAAAGTAAATTTATTTATTGCCCTTGTAACCACAAATTTAAAAAGAAGAAGGAAAGACAGAAGGGAATATCAAAATACCTCCGCGAATAGAATAAACACAGTACATTTCAGCACGTTTTATCAGCCCTAGGGTGGGCATCTCCAGCCCTCTCCTCCCTCTGTAAACCGTCACTGAATGCTCCTCCTGCCGGGCAGATGTGTGAGAGGCCAACATCCCATAGGTCTGCTCTCTCTCTCTTTCTCTCTCTCTCTCTCTTTCTCTTTCTTTCTCTCTCTCTCTCTTTCTCTCTCTCTCTCTCTCTTTCTCTTTCTTTCTCTCTCTTTCTCTTTCTCTCTCTTTCTCTCTCTCTCTCTCTCTCTCTCTCTCTCTCGGTGGATGCCCTGCAGTAGAGCAGCACAGCTTCCGAGGCGTGGTGCATACACCCAGTGCCAGGTTTCAGGAGGGCGCGTGCCAGCTCGGGGCCAGGCTATAGCAGCTGGCAAGCCCACTCAGGAGCAGCGGCGCGTGCTCAGGGCTGGGCTGAAGAAGCAAGCGGCCATGCACAGGGGAAGAGTCTCACCCTGCGGTTTGCCCTTTTAATTAATGAGCACAGTTTTGTTTTTTTCGTGCAAGATTTTGTCTACCGCCAGTTTTATGTCAGAGGCAGAACCTCTGATTTTTGCTGCTGTTTTGTGCAAGCTGTACATCTTTCTCAACCAACATGGGGTTCAAACCCATGAGCCAGAGATTAAAGCAGCTGAAGCAAAAGCAGGTTATTGAGAGATACAAAACACTCTGTTTTTGCTCTGTTTGGTGCAAATTTGTCCTACCTTAAATATAGGCCCCTGAAGAAATTGCTAAAAAAAAAATTCATATCCTAAAATGATAAGGCTGGCTGATAAAAAAGCTTCAGTTGTGAGTGCAGCTCTCTTCCTACTACCGGTAGCCTTTGTGCTTCCTGATCTTTGATTAGTTGCAGTTCCCATTGGCCTCTCTGTAGCTCCTCCTACTGGAGTCTGCAACTCTTTCAGTTAATACAAGGACTAGGGGACACCCTTGAAGTTAGCAAGTTGCACATTTAAAACAAATCAGAGAATTATTTTTCACTGAACACACAATTAAGCACTGGATTTCTTTGCCAGAGGATGTGGTTAGTTCAGTTAGTGTAGCTGCGTTTAAAAAAGGTTTGGATAAGTTCCTGAAGGAAAAGTCAGTTAACTGCTATTAATAAAGTTGACTTATGGATTAGTCACTGCTATTGCTGGCATCAGTAGCTTCGGATCTGTTTAATGTTTGGGTCCTTGCCAGGTTCTTATGGCCTGGATTGGCCACTGTTGGAAACAGGATGCTGGGCTTGATGGACCCTCGGTCTGACCCAGCATGGCATGATCTTATGTTCTGATTTGCTGCTGTTGCCATTTGCTTCTCTCTGCTGGATTTTCTGGTGCTGAGCTTTGCTTTTTCTCTCTCCTAGCCAGCAAGTTGAAGGTGGAGAGTGGCAGTGTGCCAGAGGAGAAAGTGCAGATCCGCCTGGAGCATGATGGGACTGTTCTGGAGGTGGACGAGGACGATGTGGAGAAGGTGTGAAGATGTAACCTCTCCCTTTCAAATCCCACACCCAGGGGGCTGGAACTGTTGCCTGCTTAAGCTTCCCTCCCCTGCCTCTCCCTCCCTCCTCTTCCTCTCTCTCTCTCTCTCTCTCCTTCCTTTGCTCTTCCCTTTATTGGTTTCTCCTGCAGGAATTCAGATCCTCAGTTAGACTCTGTCACTGCCCATGTCACCACAGGAGGTGACATGGGCAGTGATCTAATTACATTCAGACCCCTTTTTACTGTATCCACCACACAGACTTTTAAAAAAATTGACTTGAAACAGATATTTGACATTTGACTTGGGGGTCTGTGAGCCTGCTCTGTGCGTGTTCTCTCTCTGAATCAGGAGATCGGCAATGCCACACTGGGCCCCCCCCCCCCCCCCCGGCAGGGGCACAGGCTATGCCCCAAGCACCATCCTGCCATGCTGCACCCCCTGCTGTTACCTTTTTCCCCTCTCCCTCCAGTCTCCCCAGCCGGCCTCTCTCCCCGACAGCTCCTAATCTCAGCTCTGACTTGAGCTTTAAAAATTCCCTGTTCTGGCAGGGTCCGGCACCCAGCAGTGAGCTACAGGACCGTTTAGACTGACGCAGCTCCGTAGAGAGTCCAGGCTTGATTAATTCTGTAAACCCAAATGAAGTTTGCACAGATGATCTTTAACTATAGACCGGGCAAAAGAAGGTAAATTTAAAGCAAAAGACAACTGACACTTCCTCGTAACTTGGTGAATTTCTAAGACTCTCACGCAGGTTTATAAAAACTGTCAGATCTACGAGTTATTTGCTCCGGCATCAGGCAGAGACATGCAGGGCCCCCCCCCAGTGCAAAATTTCACACACACACACACACGTGCTGTGCGGAGACTCAGAAGGAGATGGGTCGGTTCTGGATGTAGACGAATCCCCTTTTCCCCCACCGAAGGCCGCCGTGTTAGATTCTCTCACTGCGCTGCCGCTGCCGGGGACGCGCCGAGGCGAGATCTCTGCCTGAAGAGAGCTTTCTGCTTTTCCCCCTCAGGCGAATCCCCAGTGCTGTGACCGAGTGGAAGACCTGACGTCGCTCGTCTATCTCAATGAGTCCAGCGTCCTTCACAGCCTACGGCAGCGCTACGGCGGAAACCTGATCCACACGTACGCCGGGCCCTCCACGGTCATCCTGAACCCGCTCAGCTCTCCCTCCGTGTACTCTGAGAAGGTGGGTGCCAGGCTCCACGCTAAGGGAGTCCGTCTGCCGGACATTGTCACCGCTTGCTGCGTTTGATCTCTTGCTCTCCGACTGTCTCTCTCTCTCTCTCTCTCTCACTCTCTTTAGTTCAAACTCAACGCTGCCAGAGCGATTCAAACTCTTTCTCTTTAGTTCAAACTCTGCGCTGCCAGAGCGATCCATTAAGTGACGACAAGACAAATGTGCATGGGAGGGGAGGGGATTGGGGGATGCGGACGATGGTTCCCGGCGACGATGCTGCTCGGTATTCTCTCCGGTCGCCTCCCGTTTCCGGTGCCCGGTTTTTTTCCTAACACGTGCCCGCCCACCTCTCGTGGGTGCAGTATGGTAATGAGGTGCCGCTCTAGGGATCAACTGTGCGTCCCCAGCGCGTCCTCTGCATCGGGTGCCCAGGAGAGGTGGCTGCGTGCACAGCCATGGGTTAGGAAAACGGATGCTGGTACATTGAGAGTCCGTTTTCCTAACCTGACCGCCATTTTTTTTTCATGTTGCCGCTTTCTGTGGTTTCTCCTACTTGGTGTCATGACAATATTAAGTTGGAGGAACCAGAGAAAAGCAATATTTTCTGATTTTTATTTTTGTTGATGGCTTGGGGCACATCAACACTTGAATGCCAGTACCTGGGCTGGCATTAATGTTTGCGGGTAAAAACGTGCGCATCTGGGGCTAATCGCTATTAGCCTCATCAACATGGCATTTGCATGTGATGAGCGCTGTTAGCTGCTTGCTGGTTTGGGCACGCGTTTTGGATGCGCAAATCCTATTATTGCATCGGGAGTTGTTGTTGTTGCGCCTCCAAAATGCGCCTCCAACCGTGCATCAAGTTATGCGCCGGGCTGAGCGCACTGCGTTGCGTCGGCCTCCATTATGTTGGCTGTGGCTGCTGATGCTTCAGTTCTAGTCATGGACTTCCATCGCCCTGAGTTCAACAGATGTTACAAATAACACAGGTTGGAAGCTCTCCTGCACGGCTCCTTGGGTTACTGTTCCGTGTTTCTCTTCTGCAGGTCATGCATATGTTTAAGAGCTGCCGCAGGGAGGACACCTCACCCCACATATACGCCGTGGCACAGGCCGCTTACCGAAATATGCTGATGACACGGCAGGACCAGTCCATTGTGCTGCTGGGAAGCAGCGGGAGTGGGAAAACCACGAGCAGTCAGCACCTGATCCAGTACCTGGCCACCGTTGCTGGCAATACAGCCAAAGTCTTCTCAGGTAAACGGGTACCAGGTGATCTTGTGCTCGGGTACCCCTCTTACTCTCTCTTATTTTTATGCTCATGTTCTCTCTCGCTGTCTCTTCCTCCCTCTCTATCTCTCATGTTCTCATGCTAATGTGCAAAGACCTAGAAATGCTTGCAAGGCCAGATATGTACTTACCAGATCCCTGCTGTATGTGTTGACCTGTGTCCTTCACACACGACCTGCAGCAGGGAGCAGGGATCCATCTCGCACACCTGTACCTCTGTGAGGGATACTCCAGGGAGCAGGGATCCGTCTCGCACACCTGTACCTCTGTGAGGGATACTCCGGGGAGCAGGGATCCGTCTCGCACACCTGTACCTCTGTGAGGGATACTCCGGGGAGCAGGGATGCGTCTCGCACACCTGTACCTCTGTGAGGGATACTCCGGGGAGCAGGGATCCGTCTCGCACACCTGTACCTCTGTGAGGGATACTCCGGGGAGCAGGGATGCGTCTCGCACACCTGTACCTCTGTGAGGGATACTCCGGGGAGCAGGGATGCGTCTCGCACACCTGTACCTCTGTGAGGGATACTCCGGGGAGCAGGGATGCGTCTCGCACACCTGTACCTCTGTGAGGGATACTCCGGGGAGCAGGGATGCGTCTCGCACACCTGTACCTCTGTGAGGGATACTCCGGGGAGCAGGGATGCGTCTCGCACACCTGTACCTCTGTGAGGGATACTCCGGGGAAGCTGAGATCAGTTTCATACAGATCCCATTTACTTTACAGTGGAGAAGTGGCAGGCTGTGTACACTATCATGGAGGCTTTTGGAAACAGCATGACAAGTATGAATGGCAATGCCTCCCGCGTCTCTCAGATCATCTCATTGGACTTTGACCAGGCAGGACAGGTTGCCTCTGCCTCTATACAGGTGAATCATTTCTTCTGGTTCTGCTTCCATACAAGTGAGGGGTTACTAGTGCTATACAGTCAGAACAATTATTTCTTATAAAGCATCATTAGTGTACACAGCACTGTACTGTTACAGAAATGTTTTCTTTGTTAAATAAATGTTTTTATTCCTCCTTGTTACTTTTATTGAACAGACTGTGCTGTTGGAGAAGCTGAGAGTAGCAAAACACCCTGAAAAAGAGGCCACCTTTAATGTCTTCTACTATCTAATGGCTGGGGCAGATAATGCACTCAGGTAAGACAGTAATGGGTGTGACAGCACAGATACTGTAACACACTCGGGTAAGACAGTAATGGGTGTGACAGCACAGATACTGTAACACATTCGGGTAAGACAGTAATGGGTGTGACAGCACAGATACTGTAACACATTCGGGTAAGACAGTAATGGGTGTGACAGCACAGATACTGTAACACATTCGGGTAAGACAGTAATGGGTGTGACAGCACAGATACTGTAACACACTTGGGTAAGACAGTAATGGCTGTGACAGCACAGATACTGTAACACATTCGGGTAAGAAAGTAATGGGCGTGACAGCACAGATACTGTAACACACTTGGGTAAGACAGTAATGGGCGTGACAGCACAGATACTGTAACACACTTGGGTAAGACAGTAATGGGTGTGACAGCACAGTGAGTGTTAGCATTTTGTAGTGTAAGGTTCATGATTCACTTTATTGAAGAGAAAAATGTAAAACCCCAGTGCAGTTGATCTGGTGAGTCACGTTTCATTAAGTATTCTGCATGGAGGTTTTTTAAATGTCCTGCAGAGAGCCTCTCAGCAGAGTGATATATCTGAGTATAAACCTTTCACTTCCACTAGATGTGAGAACCTGAAGGAGCTCCACTTGCCTTTCTGTCACGGAGTTGGAAGGGTTCAGGGCTGACCCCCTTCAGAGTCCCTCTGGGCTCCCATTCCAAGGGACGGGCTCCTCCGGCCTCCACCTAATTTCTGTAATATTTACATCCCAGCTCTTTCCTCTGAACCTCCCTCACATTTTGGAGTGGTTAACACGAGTCCCTCCCGCCAGCCCCTTCTCCTGCCCCTCAAGCAGTGACGGCCTTAGGGAGTGCCGGAGGCAGCCACCAGCCCCTCGCATTAGGGGGCTGTACAATCTAGAACAAATGTTTTCTGGGGGCGATGTTTGTTTTTTTTATAAGAAAGTGGCTCTGTGTGTGCATTTTAACCCCCAGTTATGTGTACAGTTCTGCCAAAGAATATGAAGAGATCCATGATACAGCTTTCATTTCAGCTTCATAAAGAATGTCGGACTTGCTTATAGGGCATCAAAATTCAGCCTCTAAAGCAGTTGCAGGGTGCCAGGGTCTTCACGGCCCGTAGGCCACCACTGCACTAGGATGTTACCTCTGCGATGATGCAGAGGGAAGTGGTGCTTTCATCTTCTGTCCTCAGCGGGCCACAAGCTGTGGCTGGGGTCTCCTGCTTTGAATGCAGGTCTGTGTAGTGCTGGGGTTAATAATTCTCCCCTGATAGGAGCACATGCCATCTGCCTTAATTACTTATCTAGACAATGTGACCCAGCATACATTCTTCTTATTACAGGACCGAGCTCCACTTCAACCACTTGGCAGAGAATAATGTGTTCGGGATATTTCCACTATTCAAGGTCTGCAGTGCTGAGAGCTCCAGGATCAGTGCTTCAAACTTGTGTGTACCTGTGATTCTGCACTGTCAGAGGAGTGAGTGGTTGCAGAGCTGCCCTGTGTGTGCCTGTGATCTTGCACTCTCGGAGGAGTGAGTGTTTACAGAGCTGCCCTGTGTGTGCCTGTGATCTTGCACTCTCGGAGGAGTGAGTGTTTACAGAGCTGCCCTGTGTGTACCTGTGATTCTGCACTGTCAGAGGAGTGAGTGGTTGCAGAGCTGCCCTGTGTGTGCCTGTGATCTTGCACTCTCGGAGGAGTGAGTGTTTACAGAGCTGCCCTGTGTGTGCCTGTGATCTTGCACTCTCGGAGGAGTGAGTGTTTACAGAGCTGCCCTGTGTGTACCTGTGATTCTGCACTGTCAGAGGAGTGAGTGGTTGCAGAGCTGCCCTGTGTGTGCCTGTGATTCTGCACTGTCAGAGGAGTGAGTGGCTGCAGAGCTGCCCTGTGTGCCTGTCATTCTCACTGTCAGAAAAGAGAGCGGTTACAGAGCTGCCCTGTGTATGCCTGTGATTCTGCACTGTCTGAGGAGTGAGCAGTTACAGACCCACTCTGTGTGTGCCTGTCATTCTCACTGTCAGAAGAGAGACCTGTTACAGAAGCACCCTGTTTGTGTCTGTGATTCTGCACTATTAGAGGAGTGAATGGTTACACAGCTGCCTGTTTGGACCTGTGATTCTGAACTGTTGGAGGAGTGAGTGTTTTCAGAGCTGCCCTCTGTGTGCCTGTGATTCTGCACTGTCGGAGCAGTAAGTGGATACAGTACTGCCTTGTGTGTGCCTGTGATTCTGCACTGTCTGAGGAGTGAGCAGTTACAGACCCACTCTGTGTGTGCCTGTGATCTTGCACTCTCAGAGGAGTGAGTGTTTACAGAGCTGCCCTGTGTGTACCTGTGATCTTGCACTCTCGGAGGAGTGAGTGTTTACAGAGCTGCCCTATGTGTGCCTGTGATCTTGCACTCTCGGAGGAGTGAGTGTTTACAGAGCTGCCCTGTGTGTGCCTGTGATCTTGCACTCTCGGAGGAGTGAGTGTTTACAGAGCTGCCCTGTGTGTGCCTGTGATCTTGCACTCTTGGAGGAGTGAGTGTTTACAGAGCTGCCCTGTGTGTGCCTGTGATCTTGCACTCTCAGAGGAGTGAGTGTTTACAGAGCTGCCCTGTGTGTGCCTGTGATTCTCCTTTGATGGTAGCTTTGAACAGAAGTCTCCTGTTTCTGTGCTCGCAGGCAGATGAGAAGCAGAGAGCTGCGCAGCAGTTCATCAGGCTGCAGGCTGCTATGAAGGTGGTGGGCATCTCTATGGATGAACAGAAGGTGTTTTGGCTCCTACTGGGTGCCATCTACCACCTTGGTGCTGCAGGAGCTACAAAAGGTAACGTTGTAGTCACCATTGGTACCATGATAGCCCTTAAGCTTGCATTAATATCTCAGGCATGAGGTCTGCATTGTTATCCAAAGTTGTCATTCCTGAGGCGGGTATCCTTGTTAATGACCCAGGGACAGATGTCGCCTGACAGATTAACAGATTGATAGAAGGATAAGCTTTTCCAGGACAAGAATCCCAGTAAATATCTGCTGAAAGCTTCAACCTCATTAAATCTGTTAGGCTATAAGGCACCACCAGGAGCTATGACATTCCCTAGAATATTGTTAAAAATGGGAAAACCTTTGAGAAGATTCTCTTCTGCCATGGGGTATAATTGGCTTTATCTCGCCATTCCTGCTGTATTGTATCACTGGCTATATCTCAATTCCCTGCTAGGGGATTCACTGGCTATATCACATGTCCCTGCTAGGGGATTCACTGGCTATATTACATGTCCCTGCTAGGGGATTCACTGGCTATATCACATGTCCCTGCTAGGGGTTTCACTGGCTATATCACATGTCCCTGCTAGGGGATTCACTGGCTATATCTCATGTCCCTGCTAGGGGATTCACTGGCTATATCACATGTCCCTGCTAGGGGATTCACTGGCTATATCTCATGTCCCTGCTAGGGGATTCACTGGCTATATCACATGTCCCTGCTAGGGGATTCACTGGCTATATTACATGTCCCTGCTAGGGGATTCACTGGCTATATCACATGTCCCTGCTAGGGGATTCACTGGCTATATTACATGTCCCTGCTAGGGGTTTCACTGGCTATATCACATGTCCCTGCTAGGGGATTCACTGGCTATATCACATGTCCCTGCTAGGGGTTTCACTGGCTATATCTCAATTCCCTGCTAGGGGTTTCACTGGCTATATCACATGTCCCTGCTAGGGGTTTCACTGGCTATATCACATGTCCCTGCTAGGGGTTTCACTGGCTATATCTGAAGTCCCTGCTAGGGGTTTCACTGGCTATATCTCATGCCTCTGCTAGGGGTTTCACTGGCTATATCACATGTCCCTGCTAGGGGTTTCACTGGCTATATCACATGTCCCTGCTAGGGGTTTCACTGGCTATATCACATGTCCCTGCTAGGGGTTTCACTGGCTATATCACATGTCCCTGCTAGGGGTTTCACTGGCTATATCACATGTCCCTGCTAGGGGTTTCACTGGCTATATCTCAACTCTCTGCTAGGGGTTTCACTGGCTATATCTGAAGTCCCTGCTAGGGGTTTCACTGGCTATATCACATGTCCCTGCTAGGGGATTCACTGGCTATATCACATGTCCCTGCTAGGGGTTTCACTGGCTATATCACATGTCCCTGCTAGGGGATTCACTGGCTATATTACATGTCCCTGCTAGGGGTTTCACTGGCTATATCACATGTCCCTGCTAGGGGTTTCACTGGCTATATCTGAAGTCCCTGCTAGGGGTTTCACTGGCTATATCACATGTCCCTGCTAGGGGATTCACTGGCTATATCTCATGTCCCTGCTAGGGGTTTCACTGGCTATATCACATGTCCCTGCTAGGGGATTCACTGGCTATATCACATGTCCCTGCTAGGGGTTTCACTGGCTATATCTCAATTCCCTGCTAGGGGTTTCACTGGCTATATCACATGTCCCTGCTAGGGGTTTCACTGGCTATATCACATGTCCCTGCTAGGGGTTTCACTGGCTATATCACATGTCCCTGCTAGGGGTTTCACTGGCTATATCTGAAGTCCCTGCTAGGGGTTTCACTGGCTATATCACATGTCCCTGCTAGGGGATTCACTGGCTATATCTCATGCCTCTGCTAGGGGTTTCACTGGCTATATCTCATGCCTCTGCTAGGGGTTTCACTGGCTATATCACATGTCCCTGCTAGGGGTTTCACTGGCTATATCTCAACTCTCTGCTAGGGGTTTCACTGGCTATATCTGAAGTCCCTGCTAGGGGTTTCACTGGCTATATCACATGTCCCTGCTAGGGGATTCACTGGCTATATCACATGTCCCTGCTAGGGGTTTCACTGGCTATATCACATGTCCCTGCTAGGGGATTCACTGGCTATATCACATGTCCCTGCTAGGGGTTTCACTGGCTATATCACATGTCCCTGCTAGGGGTTTCACTGGCTATATCTGAAGTCCCTGCTAGGGGTTTCACTGGCTATATCACATGTCCCTGCTAGGGGATTCACTGGCTATATCACATGTCCCTGCTAGGGGATTCACTGGCTATATCACATGTCCCTGCTAGGGGATTCACTGGCTATATCACATGTCCCTGCTAGGGGTTTCACTGGCTATATCTCAATTCCCTGCTAGGGGTTTCACTGGCTATATCACATGTCCCTGCTAGGGGTTTCACTGGCTATATCACATGTCCCTGCTAGGGGTTTCACTGGCTATATCACATGTCCCTGCTAGGGGTTTCACTGGCTATATCTGAAGTCCCTGCTAGGGGTTTCACTGGCTATATCTCAATTCCCTGCTAGGGGTTTCACTGGCTATATCACATGTCCCTGCTAGGGGTTTCACTGGCTATATCACATGTCCCTGCTAGGGGTTTCACTGGCTATATCTGAAGTCCCTGCTAGGGGATTCACTGGCTATATCACATGTCCCTGCTAGGGGTTTCACTGGCTATATCACATGTCCCTGCTAGGGGATTCACTGGCTATATTACATGTCCCTGCTAGGGGATTCACTGGCTATATCACATGTCCCTGCTAGGGGTTTCACTGGCTATATCTCAATTCCCTGCTAGGGGTTTCACTGGCTATATCACATGTCCCTGCTAGGGGTTTCACTGGCTATATCACATGTCCCTGCTAGGGGTTTCACTGGCTATATCACATGTCCCTGCTAGGGGTTTCACTGGCTATATCTCAACTCCCTGCTAGGGGTTTCACTGGCTATATCTGAAGTCCCTGCTAGGGGTTTCACTGGCTATATCACATGTCCCTGCTAGGGGATTCACTGGCTATATCACATGTCCCTGCTAGGGGTTTCACTGGCTATATCACATGTCCCTGCTAGGGGTTTCACTGGCTATATCACATGTCCCTGCTAGGGGTTTCACTGGCTATATCACATGTCCCTGCTAGGGGTTTCACTGGCTATATCACATGTCCCTGCTAGGGGATTCACTGGCTATATCACATGTCCCTGCTAGGGGTTTCACTGGCTATATCACATGTCCCTGCTAGGGGTTTCACTGGCTATATCACATGTCCCTGCTAGGGGTTTCACTGGCTATATCTCAACTCTCTGCTAGGGGTTTCACTGGCTATATCTGAAGTCCCTGCTAGGGGTTTCACTGGCTATATCACATGTCCCTGCTAGGGGTTTCACTGGCTATATCACATGTCCCTGCTAGGGGTTTCACTGGCTATATCACATGTCCCTGCTAGGGGTTTCACTGGCTATATCTGAAGTCCCTGCTAGGGGTTTCACTGGCTATATCACATGTCCCTGCTAGGGGATTCACTGGCTATATCACATGTCCCTGCTAGGGGTTTCACTGGCTATATCACATGTCCCTGCTAGGGGTTTCACTGGCTATATCACATGTCCCTGCTAGGGGTTTCACTGGCTATATCACATGTCCCTGCTAGGGGATTCACTGGCTATATCACATGTCCCTGCTAGGGGTTTCACTGGCTATATCACATGTCCCTGCTAGGGGTTTCACTGGCTATATCACATGTCCCTGCTAGGGGATTCACTGGCTATATCACATGTCCCTGCTAGGGGTTTCACTGGCTATATCACATGTCCCTGCTAGGGGTTTCACTGGCTATATCACATGTCCCTGCTAGGGGTTTCACTGGCTATATCACATGTCCCTGCTAGGGGTTTCACTGGCTATATCACATGTCCCTGCTAGGGGTTTCACTGGCTATATCACATGTCCCTGCTAGGGGTTTCACTGGCTATATCACATGTCCCTGCTAGGGGTTTCACTGGCTATATCTGAAGTCCCTGCTAGGGGTTTCACTGGCTATATCTCATGCCTCTGCTAGGAATGGTGTTTCATCAGCCTTTGTTCCTGCTGGTATCCCAGTGCTGCTGTGCACAGGGAAGACTGGGCTACTCTAACCAATTGATTTTCTGACAGAGGGGTTTGCATTCAGAAGTGGGCAATGTCTTTCATTTATTCCTTGGTTTTATTATCCCTAAATGTTATTTACTGTGTGAAGTTATGTCATTATTCAGACCGGTATATACATCCTGTTCTACCCTTCACCTTCCCATATAACTACAGTAACTTGCCTTCTCCAGAAGTATGGTAGCACATACACACACACACACAGGCTTTCTTTCATGTTGCACATCTGTTTTCATGTGTTGTGTGTGTGTCTCTGCCCCTTCTCTGAACATCTGCAAGTTAAAGTTTTTCTCTTTCCTTTGGGACATGCTCACAGAGTGTAACTTTTCCTGCCTTCATCTGTTTCCTTACTGGTAGGGGCCTGGTCAGAGGAGAGACTCTTTCCACGCTGTGGTCTCTTGGCCACTCCCCGTGCTGTGGTCATGCCTGCTCTGTGGAATCTTCACTGACCACAAACATTGTCCGGTGGTCTGCACACTCTCCCGGTCATCCCTTCCTCAGTGGTAGTGTGTGTAAAAATGTGTGTGTGTGTCTGCGTGGTAATGAGGAGGAGGACAATTGATCTGAGGATGAGGTGAGCCAGGTGGAAGCTCACTCTTTAGGCAGCTTGGCACCAGCTCAGACAGAGAGAAACGCAATCCGCTAACGCTCATCTTGCAGTGCTCTAGAGCAGATAGATGCAGTGGATTCATTTTTTTGTATTCTTCTCTTTTATGGCTCCCTGTCTCTCCCTCGGCACATGTTCAACCACTTGGCATGCCCTGATCTCATGTCTATCTGCATGGTGTGCCCTGACCCCGGGATCTCTTAACATGGCATGCCCTGTGTCTCTCCGGGTGGCATAGGGGTGCTCTGTGCCCCTTGTCTCCCTGCATGTGTTGCTGCATGGTAAGCTCTGCACTCCCCTATAGAAACATAATAGCTGTAAAGGAGCATAGGTCCTACCTGGTCTGCTCATCCACACCAGCTGCTCAGCTCTACAATTTCTATCTCCCTTACAGGCCGATTCAGTAAAGTCCGCGGGAGAGCGGACGAACGCCCGCTCTCCCTGCGCGCGCACCTGCCACTCGCCGGTGCGCGCGATTCAGTATTTAAATTAGGTGGTGCAGTAGAAACGGGCAAAAGGAGGCGCTAGGGACACTAGCTAAGGGAACACAGCATGGATTTACCCAAGGGAAGTCTTACCTAACAAATCTGCTTCATTTTTTTGAAGGGGTTAATAAACATGTGGATAAAGGTGAACCGGTAGATGTGGTGTATTTGGATTTTCAGAAGGCGTTTGACAAAGTCCCTCCTGAGAGGCTTCTAAGAAAACTAAAAAGTCACGGGATAGGAGGCGATGTCCTTTCGTGGATTACAAACTGGTTAAAAGACAAGAAACAGAGAGTAGGATTAAATGGTCAATTTTCTCAGTGGAAAAGGGTAAACAGTGGAGTGCCTCAGGGATCTGTACTTGGACCGGTGCTTTTCAATATATTTATAAATGATCTGGAAAAAATACTACAAATGAGGTAATCAAATTTCAGATAATACAAAATTATTTGGAGTTGTTAAATCACAAGTAGATTGTGATATTGCAGGAGGACTTTGCAAGACTGGAAATTTGAGCATCCAAATGGCAGATGAAATTTAATGAGGACAAGTGCAAGATGTTGCATAGAAGGAAAAATAACCCATGCAGAAATTACACAATGTTAGGTTCCATATTAGGAGCTACCACCCAGGAAAAAGATCTAGGCATCATAGTGGATAATACACTGAAATAGCTCAGTGTGCTGCAGCAGACAAAAAAAGCAAATAGAATGTTAGGAATTATTAGGAAGGGAATAGTCAATAAATGGAAAAAGTCGTAATGCCTCTGTATTGATCCATGGTGAGACCACACCTTGAGTACTGTGTACAATTCGGTCACCTCATCTCAAAAAAGATATAGTTGCGATGGAGAAGGTTCAGAGAAGGGCGACCAAAATGATAAAGGGGATGGAACAGCTCCCCTATGAGGAAAGGCTGAAGAGATTAGGGCTGTTCAATGTGGAGAAGAGACGGCTGAGGGGGGATATGATAGAGGTCTTTAAAATCATGAGAGGTCTAGAACGGGTAGATGTGAATCGGTTATTTACACTTATGGATAATAGAAGGGATAGGGGGCACTCCATGAAGTTAGCATGTGACACATTTAAAACTAATCGGAGAAAATTCTTTTTCACTCAATGCACAATTAATCTCTGGAATTTGTTGCCAGAGGATGTGGTTAGTGCAGTTAGTGTAGCTGTGTTTAAAAAGGTTTGGATAAGTTCTTGGAGGATAAGTCCATTAACTGCTATTAAGTTGACTTAGAAAATAGCCACTGCTTTTACTGGCATCAGTAGCATGGGATCTTCTTAGTGTTTGGGTACTTGCCAGGTACTTGTAGCCTGGATTGGCCACTGTTGGAAACAGGATGCTGGGCTTGATGGACCCTCAGTCTGACTCATATGGCAAGTCCTATGCTTTAGAACAAAGACCACTGACCATTTTAGTTCCCACCCTCTGGACTGACTCCACCCTATTTATATCCTTTTGAGGGTGCGGTCTCCAGAATTGTACACAGTATTCCCAGTGAGGTCTCGCCAGGGACCTATACAGGGGCAATATCACCTCCCTCTTTCTGCTGAGCATTCCTCTCCCTATGCCACCAAGCATCTTTCTGGCTTTTTCCATCGCTTTATCCACCTGTTTGGCCACCTTAAGTTCATCAGATTTGATCACCCCCAGATCCCGCTCTTCCTTTGTGCTTAGAATTTTATCTCCTATGCTGTAACTCTCCTTTGAGGGGTTTTGGTAGCCCAGGTGCATGACTCTGCATTCTTTAGCATTAAATCTTAGTTGCAGACTTTAGACCATTCCTCAAGCGTTGCTAGATCCCTCTTTATATTTTCTCATGTGATGCTGTTTGGTGTGTCTTTCTGCAGGGACAGTCTTGACTCCATGCCTCGCCCTGTGGCATGCCCTGTCCCTTGTGTCCCTCCCTGTGTGGCATGTCCCATCCTCTGTGCCTCTCCCTGTGGTGTGTCCTGTCCCCCTCTCTGTGCATGTCCTGTCCCTTGTGTCCCTCCCTGTGTGGCATGTCCCATCCTCTGTGCCTCTCCCTGTGGTGTGTCCTGTCCCCCTCTCTGTGTCATGTCCTGTCCCTTGTGTCCCTCCCTGTGTGGCATGTCCCATCCTCTGTGCCTCTCCCTGTGGTGTGTCCTGTCCCCCTCTCTGTGCATGTCCTGTCCCTTGTGTCCCTCCCTGTGTGGCATGTCCCATCCTCTGTGCCTCTCCCTGTGGTGTGTCCTGTCCCCCTCTCTGTGGCATGTCCTGTCCCTTGTGTCCCTCCCTGTGTGGCATGTCCCATCCTCTGTGCCTCTCCCTGTGGTGTGTCCTGTCCCCCTCTCTGTGGCATGTCCTGTCCCTTGTGTCCCTCCCTGTGTGGCATGTCCCATCCTCTGTGCCTCTCCCTGTGGTGTGTCCTGTCCCCCTCTCTGTGGCATGTCCTGTCCCTTGTGTCCCTCCCTGTGTGGCATGTCCCATTCTCTGTGCCTATCCCTGTGGTGTGTCCTGTCCCTCTGTCTCCCTCCCTGTGGCATGTCCTGTCCCCTGTGTCCTTCCCTGCATGGCATGTCTTATCCTCTGTGCCTCTCCTAATGGCGGGTCCTGTCACCTCTCTCTCTCTCTCCCCGTGGTGAGCCTTGTTGTCTGAGTCTCTCCCTGAGATGTGTCCCTTCTCCCTATGTCTTTCCCTGTATAGCATGACGTAGTGTTTCTTGTCCTCTGTGTTTCTCCCTAGTGGCATGTCCCATCCTCTGTGCCTCTCCCTGTGGTGTGTCCTGTCCCTCTGTCTCTCTCCATGGTGTGTCCTGTCCCTTGTGTCTCTCCCTGCGTGGCATGTCTTATCCTCTGTGCCTCTCCCCATGGTGGGTCCTGTCACCTGTCTCTCTCCCCATGGTGAGCCTTGTTGTCTGTGTCTCTCCCTGAGACGTGGCCCTTCTCCCTATGTCTCTCCCAATGGTGGGTCCTGTCACCTGTCTCTCTCCCCATGGTGAGCCTTGTTGTCTGTGTCTCTCCCTGAGACGTGGCCCTTCTCCCTATGTCTCTCCCCATGGTGGGTCCTGTCACCTGTCTCTCTCCTTGTTGCCTGTGTCTATGCCTGAGACGTGGCCCTTCTCCCTATGTCTCTCCCCGTGGTGGGTCCTGTCACCTGTCTCTCTCCTTGTTGCCTGTGTCTATGCCTGAGACGTGCCCCCGTCTCTCCCCAAGGCGTGATGTGACGTGTCCTGTCCTCCATTTCTTTCTCTCCTTGTCTCTGGGGATATTTGCACAACTTTCGGCCTTTTGGCTGCTTTTCTGCACACTTGCTCGGCAGTGACCCGATAACCTGTTTTATTGTCTAACACGCTCTTTTTCTTTGCATGTTGCATGGCGCTCCGTTGCAATTGCAGAAGCTGATGAAGGTAAAATCCGTCGTTTTGTGTGCTGCCAGCGTTTTTTCATGTGGGTGGGGTTCTCGGAGGCTTTGCCTTCCAGTTTGCTTTGGTTATTGTTCTGTTCGGGTTTACATTTGGTATTAGCCTGCTGTCGTCCTGGTCTACGCGGGTCAGGTTTGTGTTGCCCCTGGGCTGCGAGCAGAGCCTCGTTCCTTCTCTGCTGGTGGAAGCCTGCGTGGCATAGAGGGAGGCGGGGGGGTGGGGGAGTGTGACATTGGCGCCTACCTTCAGGTTTGAAAGTCTCTGCAGACGTTGTAAGTGGCACCAGCAACCTCCCACGCCTTCAGGGCCGCCCGAGCTCTCATGGGTGCCGGGCTTGGCTGTCTCATGTGATGTGCTCCCTCCCGGCCGTAGCTTGGCTGTGCTCCCGGAGTTTCCTTTCTGTTGTATTAAATGTCACCATCATCGTCCTAGCACTAGTAGCCGGCGTTGGGCTTCCTAATATTGAACCTTCTGCATTCCCCCTCCCGTTCCTCAGGGGAAGGCATTTTCTAGGAGATGGTGGTGAGTGTCCCGTGAGCTTGCGTGAAAATAATTTTCCCGGTGGTGCCTGGAACGAGCACGGCTCTTCCGTCACTGCCAGCGCTGGGCCTGCCGCATTCACGGCAGAGACGTTGTCTCTGCATCGGATGCTTCCGACCACCCCCCCCCCCCCCCCTTCAGCTCCTTAGACATTTCGCTGACATGCGAGTTTGCTGTGGACCCTTGGCCGCTGGCCGCTGACGGGGGTAAGTTCCCCTGCGGCTGGAGTTTGCTGGGACTCTGGCGGGGTTCCCGCCGCTTCCCAGCGCTGCGGGAGTCTCCTAGCCCGTGCACGGGGAGTCTGCTCCTTTATTGAAGGGCGCCACATGAATGCGTGTGTGACCCCTCTGTGTCTTTCCTCCCCTGAAGCTGGCAGAAAGCAGTTTGCCCGCCATGAGTGGGCTCAGAAGGCAGCCTATCTCTTAGGATGTACACTGGAGGAGCTTTCTTCAGCCATCTACAAGCAGCAACCCAAGGGCACCATACAGAAGTCTACATCCTTTCGCCATGGGCCTGAAGATGGCGGCTCCGGTGATGGCTCAGGTACCTTCCTCGGGAGATGTGTGTGTGTCTCTGTTCTCTGGAACAAAGCAGGAGTCTGTGCGCTGCTAAGTAATATATCAGTGTTACGTCCCCTCTCCTCACCCCTGGGGTCCGAGTGCAGCTGTAGGACTTCTCCTCTCCTCCTCTCTCTGCCCCGTTCTCTGAACAGATTTTGTTCCCGACACAGGGCCCAAGATGAGTGCGCTGGACTGTTTGGAGGGGCTGGCCTCAGGCCTGTACTCGGAGCTCTTCACGCTGCTCATCTCGCTGATAAACAGGTACGGAGAGTGCGCGCCAGCAGTAGGAAGGCAGGAGCTGGGCTTGGCTCTTCCTAACGGTGAATCAATTACATTCCTCCAGATGCAGCAAGGAAAACCAAGCTTATGTAGCACCACAGTTAGAATGAAAAGACCATGCTAACTCTTCCAAAATTAAATATATTCAAGAGAGAGCCCTATGCTCTAGTTGAGTAGCTGATGACTTTGGACTATGTAGAGTTCAATATTCAGTACCTATCTGCCTAAGAAAGCTTCTCCAGCTAATTTAGCCAGGATATTCAGATGCACGCCTGGATAAGTTTTAAGTTAGCTGGAGAAGTTTTTATTCAACTAACTTTAGAGCTGCTTGATAGCAGGGCTAACTTATCTAACTTAGCCGAATAAATACGTGTGAATATTTAAACGCTGCCGCTTAACTGGAGAAGTCTCTAATTATCCAGCTAAGTGGCACGGAATATCAGCGTCCCAAAGTTTTAAGATGCAACCTTTTGGGATTCTGAAGGTCCTTTTCACAGATGTTGTCTGAGATGTGACATTGTCATTGGTCCATTGGTTCTCATTCCAGCGCAGGAATCTGGCCCTGGTAAAAGAGAGGTAGGTTGCCCATTTTTAGGATGCAGAAGCCTCTCATTCGTTGGCAGCTGGAGAGTGGGTTGTTGGAGTCCATTAACCTTTTGTCTCGGTTTGGGCGTTCGGTTTCTGAAGCTCCTTTAGGATGTCCCCTTGTGTTTCCTGTGCCAGGGAAGGGCTTGTGACTTTCTCCTGCTGTTCATGTAATACTAAGCTTAAATTCGCTGGGCCTCTTTTCTTCACTATAAGTGTTATGCTTGTGCAAAACAGGCAGGAATAAGGAACTGTTATAAAGAATCCTTTCAACAGAGACCAGAGCAGAATTTGAGCTGTGTGATTTGTGCTGAAAGAAACTCAGTGCAGCCCCATGGAGGTGGGGCTTACTCCCCCTCCCCCCCCATGGAGGTGGGGCTTACTCCCCCTCCCCCCCATGGAGGCGGGGCTTGCTCCCCCTCCCCCCCCATGGAGGCGGGGCTTGCTCCCCCTCCCCCCCATGGAGGTGGGGCTTGCTCCCCCTCCCCCCCATGGAGGTGGGGCTTGCTCCCCCTCCCCCCCATGGAGGTGGGGCTTACTCCCCCTCCCCCCCCATGGAGGTGGGGCTTACTCCCCCTCCCCCCCCATGGAGGTGGGGCTTACTCCTCCTCCTCCCCCCTCCCTCATGGAAATGATTTTTGCTCTTCAATCCCTCCATGGTCTTCATATCACATGGTATAAGTAGGCATCATCCATATTGCACATGGTAATTTGTTGGGGTACCGGCCTGTGATTACATAGGATTAGTAGACAACACACATATTTGTAAAGTAGTCTGCATGGTCTCCATGTCACATGGTGTAAGTAGGCGGCATGGTCTCCAGATTGCTGTAACCCCTGGGCCAGGAAGTAGCACTCAGTTCTCAAAAAGGCCCTGATGATCTCAAGTAGGCAAACGGCATCAATAATCAAGCTGGAAGCTGATCTGTATGGTCCCATTGGGAAATGGGTAGATATGAATGCAGTTAGTGTAGATGGATTTAAAAAAGGTTTGGATAAGTTCTTGGAGGAGAAGTCCATTAACGGCTATTAATCAAGTTTACTTAGGGAATAGCCACTGCTATTAATTGCATCAGTGGCATGGAATCTTCTTGGTGTTTGGGTAATTGCCAGGTTCTTGTGGCCTGGTTTTGGCCTCTGTTGGAAACAGGATGCTGGGCTTGATGGACCCTTGGTCTGACCCAGCATGGCAATTTCTTATGTTCTTATGTTCTTATTTATTCCCTATAACCAATGAAATCTCAAATCCCTCGCTCTTACTTCTTCCTCTGTGTAGAAAGTGTCAGGATGATAGCAGGTGCACTGAGCAGTTGCCAAGTCATCGTCTCTGTCCTCCCCAAGGGATGATGAGGTTCCAGTCCTGCTCCAGGACGTGGATGGTCCTAAGGAGCTTTCTAGGCGAAAATCACCTCTTCCTCCGCATGGTGCGGACTCTGAGTCCCTGGGGCCTAAGGCATTCAACAAAGCGCAAGCACAGGAAAATCTTACCCCAAATGAGAGGCAGGAAAGGTGGAAAATCTTCCTCCTCAGGTCTCCAAACCCACGGACCAAAAGAAAGGGGTGAGGCGCTCCGGGGCTGGAATTCAGCCGCTGGTTAAGTTAGACGGATGTAGCTATCTGGCTAACTCAGCAGGGATATTCAGCGGTACAGCAGTGCCACCGAATATTCCCGGCTATCGTAAAGATGGGCAAAGCCCCTGACTTATGAGGCTAAATTCTTGCCGTCTATGGATTTTAATACGGCTGAATAGCCACTTAGCTTTTCAGTTATCCTTCTAAATGGCTTTTGAATATCGATCTTTGTCGCCATTTCTTTACCCAGGTCTTAACCCACAGGACCCCCCCCCCCCCCGAGTCCTGTCCCACAAAAAAATAACCAAAAGCAGGGACAGCAAACTAACAAAATAACAACCAGAGGCAAGGAAATCCTGCCTTCTGAAATGATACTATAAGTCCACATCCTGAGATGGTGGTGGGGGTTTATAAACTGTCCGAGCAGGCCATCTGAATCTCCCACATGGGGGAGCCAAAACACAATTTCAGCAAACTACTCAGTTTCCCCTCCCAAAGAATTGGACTGGGTCTTCTGGTAAAGAATCCTTAAGGTTCTCTGTATTACTTAGGGCAAATAGGTGTGGTGGTCTCCATATCACACGTGGTAAGCAGACAGTGTGATGGTCTCCATATATCACGTGTGTAAGTAGATAGTGTGGTGGTCTCCATATCACACGTGGTAAGTAGACGGCGTGCCGCTCTCCATATCACACGTGTAAGGTAGACGGCGTGCCGCTCTCCATATCACACGTGGTAAGTAGACGGCGTGCCGCTCTCCATGTATCACAAGTGGTAAGTAGACGGCATGCCGCTCTCCATATAATCACACGTGATAAGTAAGTAGACAGTGGTAAGTAGACAGTGGTAAGTAGACAGTGTGGTGGTCTCCATATCACACGTGGTAAGTAGACGGCGTGCCGCTCTCCATATCACACGTGGTAAGTAGACGGCGTGCCGCTCTCCATATATCACACGGGGTAAGTAGACGGCGTGCCGCTCTCCATGTATCACAAGTGGTAAGTAGACGGCATGCCGCTCTCCATATATCACACGTGATAAGTAGACAGCGTGCCGCTCTCCATGTATCACACGTGGTAAGTAGATGGCGTGCCGCTCTCCATATATCACACGTGATAAGTAGACAGCGTGCCGCTCTCCATATCACACGTGGTAAGTAGATGGCGTGCCGCTCTCCATATAACACACGTGGTAAGTAGACTGCGTGCCGCTCTCCATATATCACACGTGGTAAGTAGACGGCATGCCGGTCTCCATATCACACGGGGTAAGTAGACAGCGTGGGTGGTCTCACTGTTATATGGGGTAAACAGATTGCAGGGTTACTCCACATAATATTGACTTTTGATGGTTTGTAAAATGCCGTTCCGCTGCCTCCCTGCACCAGTGTTGAAGGAGCGTTGGTGCTTTGGAAGTTCCAGGTAGCCTTGTAGCGCCAGCATTTATAAGTTTCTGAAGAATTCCAGCTTCCTGTTTGCATGAAAGGTACCGGATAAGTACCGGTTCTTATGGAATTCTTCTGGGTTTGTTTGGTTTTTTTTTGCTCTTGCAGAGCACTGAAGTCGAGTCAGCATTCTCTGTGCTCACTGATGATCATGGATACCCCAGGCTTCCAGAACCCTAAGCTTGCTCACCAAGACAGAGGGGCCACCTTCGAGGAGCTGTGCCACAACTATGCTCAGGAGCGTCTCCAGACACTCTTCCATGAGAAAACGGTTGTTCAGGAGCTGGAGCGATACAAGGAGGTAATCCCCTCAGCAGCTCCTGGCATGACCTGAGCAATTGCTTGAGCTCAGGAGCATAGCCAGAGAAATCCTGCTAATACCCCCTTTTGCTGCCTGCAGTTCATCTTTAACTCTTACCTCCTCTTCTTTCATTTCATGGGCCTCAATGCCTCCATCCCTGCCTCCTGCCCACCCTTCTCCCTGCCTCGAGTTTCCTCATATTCTTTTGTCATCTCCCCACCCTCTTTCTGCCTAAACCCAGCTTCTCACGTCTCACGTAGGTGCCTGTGAATCTCTCATACGTGGTGAAGTAATGAGGTGGCATTGCCTCCGATTATGCAATTTCACGCTGTTTTAATAGCAGGGGTTTCCCTAAGAATGTTCAGCTCTTTCTAACCACAAACCTAAAAGTGTATGAAGACTCCTGGTTGGTGCTATCAGCTGAAATAAATATAAACAGATGTGGGGATTACTTGTCTCTCTGCAGCTTTATAAAGCACAAAGCAGAAGCAGCGACGCTGTGGGTAAAGAAAACCAAGGGGGGCAAACACCCAGTGTGGTATCGCGCTCGGCAGGGAGCTTTGCTTGCCTGTTCATGCACTCGCTCAAAAGCAATCAAAGACCCGTGCTCTCCGCACATGCAGCCTCGCTCATTCGCATTAATCTGATGCTGCGAGCTGCACGTGGCATGGCGTCCTAGATGTATGTAGCTGGGCATGGGTTGGCACTCTGTATGAAGCTGTGAGCTGACATGGGATGGCACACAGGGTGTATTTTGCTGTGAGCTGGGCATGGGAAGGCACACTGGGTGTAGCTAGATGTCAGCTGGGCATGGAATAGCTCCCTGGGTGTAGCTAGATGTCAGCTGGGCATGGGATGGCACACTGGGTGTAGCTAGATGTCAGCTGGGCATGGAATAGCTCCCTGGGTGTAGCTAGATGTCAGCTGGGCATGGGATGGCACACTGGGTGTAGCTAGATGTCAGCTGGGCATGGGATGGCACACTGGGTGTAGCTAGATGTCAGCTGGGCATGGAATAGCTCCCTGGGTGTAGCTAGATGTCAGCTGGGCATGGGATGGCACACTGGGTGTAGCTAGATGTCAGCTGGGCATGGAATAGCTCCCTGGGTGTAGCTAGATGTCAGCTGGGCATGGAATAGCTCCCTGGGTGTAGCTAGATGTCAGCTGGGCATGGGATGGCACACTGGGTGTAGCTAGATGTCAGCTGGGCATGGAATAGCTCCCTGGGTGTAGCTAGATGTCAGCTGGGCATGGGATGGCACACTGGGTGTAGCTAGATGTCAGCTGGGCATGGGATGGCACACTAGGCTTGCCATTTTTTTTGTAATCCCATTGTAGACAGAAGGAACGTACTCTCAGGGAAACCTCTGCAGCTGATGTACCCTTGAGATCTTCTTCCATTCTCTAACTTACAGTAACGCTGGTCTTAGTGCACAGGTACTAACTACTCATCTGTCCCCTTTAGGAAAATGTAGAGCTGGCATTAGATGAGACAGAAGCAGGTACTTCTGGCTCTGTAGCTGCTGTAGATCAAGCATCACACCAAGCGCTGGTAAGCATACAAGGGGCATCCTGTCAGATTCTCCTTTCTCGGTTAAATCATTTCTTCTTGTTACCGTTTTTGTGCAAATGAGAAATGTCCAGGTTCACTGGATTGCGTTGTCACATAAATGAGGAATAGCAGCGTGAGAAAAACGAGAGCAACAACCAGAGATACAGAAACTGCTGAGGATGGAGGGGGAGCAAACAGGGGCAATAAACAGAGAGATAGAAACTGCTGAGGATGGAAGGGGGCAAGCAGGGGCAATAAACAGAGAGATAGAAACTGCTGAAGATTGAAGGGGGCAAGCAGGGGCAATAAACAGAGAGATAGAAACTGCTGAGGATTGAAGGGGGCAAGCAGGGGCAATAAACAGAGAGATAGAAACTGCTGAGGATGGAGGGGGAGCAAACAGGGGCAATAAACAGAGAGATAGAAACTGCTGAGGATGGAAGGGGGCAAGCAGGGGCAATAAACAGAGAGATAGAAACTGCTGAGAATGGGGGGCAATAGCCTGAGAGAGAGCGAAATTGCTGAGTATGAGGGGGTGGAAAGCAGGGGTAATAATCTAAGAAACAAACTATCTAGCAGGCCGATGAAATATCATGCACTCACGCTGGTGCCCAGATTATCCTGCGGTCGGACGCACGTTTTGGACGCGCATCCATAACTCCTGATGCAATGAGGGGATCAACGCGTCCAAACCCGCAAGCAGCTAATAGCGCTCATCACTTGTAAATGCCGTGTTGATGAGATTAATAGTTAGTACCCTCGATGTAAAAAAAAACATAACCGTGCGCCCAGCGCACGCATTTTAACCCTCAAAAATTAACGGCGGCAGCAGACCTGACGATGTCTTGAGGCGCCCCAAATCCCGAACAGAAAAGCAGAAAAATACTGCTTTTCTGTGGTTCCTCCGGTTTAATATCATCACGATATTAAGTCGGAGGAGCCACAGCAATCAGCAACATGAAAAAAATAAATAAAAAAGTCTTGAGGGCAGTCAGGTTAGGAAAACAGACTCTCAATTTACCAGCCTCCGTTTTCCTAACCTGTGGCTGTGTACGGACGAGGAAAACGGAGGCTGGTAAAATGGAGCGTCTGTTTCCCTAACCTGCACACAGCCACTTCTCCTTTGCCCCCCCGATGCCGAGGAGGCGCTAGGGACGCACGGTTTCCCCATGCGCCTCCCTTTTGAACGCCACGGCTCATCAGCCCCCTGCATCGCGCGCGCACCGGGAGAGGCGGATGGGCGCGCGTTAGGACAGCGGGCGCTCAGTCACGAGCGCTCGTTTTTGTGTGTTTGTTTTTTTCACACTCCGATATTGCATCGGCCTCTCGGGGCACGAGGAGCAAGCGAGGAGGCAATAAGCAGGAAGTGATGAGGAGAGAGGGAAGGGGGCAGTGCTTCGAGGAAACCATGGGGCTGTGTTGGAGAAAACTTTGCTGAGCCCCCTCCCCCCCTCTGTCATGTGACAGGCCAGGGCAGGAGCTCTGCGGTGCAGGGACTGCTACCTCCCGTTGGGACCCCATCCCGCTGCGCCTTCCGGTGGGGCTCTCCGCTTATCCAGGTCTCGTGCCCTGCACTGATCTGTTACTGCGATTTACGGAGCATTAGGAGAAAGGATGATCGTGCTGCTAGGGAGCATTAGCACCGCGGCCCGTTGCCCGTAGGCAGCTTGGCTGATTTCTGCAGCTGTTGCCTGGGCCGTAGCCCGAAATAATGCAGAAACGCCTGCCCAGACTTGGGCCCGGTTCTCTTACACTTTAGGGAAACTTTAAGGAGGGCGTGAAGGGGAAATGGCCCTTTCCTCCGTATCTGCAGTTATTACACCCCCTCATTTCTTCCTTCTGTATTCTCTTTGGTTGCATTGTGACCCCCACACACACAATTTCACAGCCGATGCTGAGCGATCTGGTTGGCCCGACAGCGCCTGCTGTTTTAATGCTGAGAGCGAGGGCTAAGCGTGTGTATAGGTGCACGGCCTTTTCTCCCCCCCCCCATTTCGTTCTCCGTCTTCAGTCTCCCTCTCCCCGACGCCGGCCTGAAGGCCAGAGGGCGCCTCCTAGTGCACCACCTCCAGGACTGGCCCCCGGTGGGTGGGTTGGGGATCCTGAGAGGGAGAGGGGGGCCAGGCTCCCCGTGTGCGTGTCGCTGTAATTTCTGGCCGCCCGTGACTTTCAGGAATCGTTCTGTCTCCTTATTCCCACTTATAATTTCCCATTTATCGCCTACCCAGATAGAATTTTTAAGAGATCGAGCATTTAGACTAAAACCATTTTACTTGGCACTAATGTTGCTTCCCTCTCCGTGGTATTAAGTATTGATTCCTTTCCTGAAGTGTCTCTTAAAGCGGCGTGAGGATTCCTCCCAGCGTGGTGCGCTGGGAAGGATTTCTCTTCCGGAGAAATTCCCTCAGTAATCAGGTTTAGAGAAAGAAATGGCTGCTATGTTCTGGTCCTTGTGCTGAAAACCTGGGAGGGAGGGGCGCGGGGTCCCTTGACACTTCCCCTTCCTGGAGGCGTGCGGTGAAGGGATTATGTTCTGTGGCTATTGGTTGCTCGCTGCAGGTGCGCACGCTGACACGGACAGACGAACCCCGGGGCCTCCTCTGGCTGCTGGAAGAAGAGGCCTTACAACCCGACGGCAATGAAGACTCCCTACTTGAGCGACTTTTCACCTACTACGGACCTCAGGAAGGAGAAGAGCGAGGTAAGAAGAGAGACCAACCAACCCTATCCTATGGAAATCTGTCCTCTTCACCCCTAGCCTGTGCTGTATGTTCTGCTTGTTCTTTGCTGTCTACAGGTCAGAAACCACTCCTCAGGAGCAGTAAGGCTCGTCATTTCCTCCTTGGACACAGCTATGGAACCAACTGGGTGGAGTACGATGCTACGGGCTGGTTAAACTATGTCAAGCAGAACCCCGCCGTGCAGAATGCTGCTGTCCTCCTACAGGACTCGCAGAAGTAGGTAACATCAGGAGCTTTCTTAGTTGGTGGCAGTACTTTGGGGGGGGGGGGGGGCGTAATTTATCCCCATCTGGTGGCAGTACTCACAGGATATCATTCTTGCAGCAGTACTTGGGGATTATCAACTCCAGTTGGCAGCAGTACTCAAGGGGTATCCTCCCAGCAGTAGGAGGCAGCATTCCTAGCAGATTACAGTCCTAGCCAGCAGCAGAGCTCGGGGAGTATCATTCTGCTGCCAGTACTCAAGGGGTATCCTCCCAGCAGCAGATTACAGTCCTAGCCAGCAGCAAAGCTTGGGGAGTATCATTCTGCTGCCAGTACTCAAGGGGTATCCTCCCAGCAGCAGATTACAGTCCTAGCCAGCAGCAAAGCTTGGGGAGTATCATTATGCTGCCAGTACTCAAGGGGTATCCTCCCAGCAGCAGATTACAGTCCTAGCCAGCAGCAAAGCTTGGGGAGTATCATTATGCTGCCAGTACTCAAGGGGTATCCTCCCAGCAGCAGATTACAGTCCTAGCCAGCAGCAAAGCTTGGGGAGTATCATTATGCTGCCAGTACTCAAGGGGTATCCTCCCAGCAGCAGATTACAGTCCTAGCCAGCAGCAAAGCTCGGGGAGTATCATTCTGCTGCCAGTACTCAAGGGGTATCCTCCCAGCAGCAGATTACAGTCCTAGCCAGCAGCAGAGCTCGGGGAGTATCATTCTGCTGCCAGTACTCAAGGGGTATCCTCCCAGCAGCAGATTACAGTCCTAGCCAGCAGCAGAGCTCGGGGAGTATCATTCTGCTGCCAGTACTCAAGGGGTATCCTCCCAGCTAGCAGCAGTAGTACTCAGGGGTGACTCTCCTGCAGTAGTAGTCTGGGATTATCATCCTCAGCTGGCAAGAGTATTCAGGGGGTATATAGTAACATAGTAATGATGGCAGAAAAGGACCAAAATGGCTCATCCAGTCTGCCCAGCAAGCTGCTTTTGGTAGTAACTGGCGCTCCGTGCCGGTTACCCCCATGTTTCTGTTAAGGGTAGTAACTGCCGCTCCATGCAGGTTACCCCAATGTTTCTGTTAAGGGTAGTAACTGCCGCTCCATGCAGGTTACCCCAATGTTTCTGTTAAGGGTAGTAACTGCCGCTCCGTGCCTGTTACCCCCATGTTTCTGTTAAGGGTAGCAACTGCAGCTCCATGCAGGTTACCCCCATGTTTCTGTTAAGGGCAGTAACTGCCGCTCCGTGCAGGTTACCCCCATGTTTCTGTTAAGGGTAGTAATTGCCTCTCCGTGCAGGTTACCCCCATGTTACTGTTAAGGGTAGTAACTGCCGCTCCGTGCAGGTTACCCCCATGTTACTGTTAAGGGTAGTAACTGCCGCTCTGTGCAGGTTACCCCCGTGCCTTCTGTCAAGGGTAGTAACTGCCGCTCCGTGCAGGTTACCCCCATGTTACTGTTAAGGGTAGTAATTGCCTCTCCGTGCAGGTTACCCCCATGTTACTGTTAAGGGTAGTAATTGCCTCTCCGTGCAGGTTACCCCCATGTTTCTGTTAAGGGTAGTAATTGCCTCTCCGTGCAGGTTACCCCCATGTTTCTGTTAAGGCAGTAACTGCCGCTCTGTGCAGGTTACCCCCATGTTTCTGTTAAGGGTAGTAACTGCCGCTCTGTGCAGGTTACCCCCATGTTACTGTTAAGGGTAGTAACTGACTCTCCCTGCAGGTTACCCCCATGTTTCTGTTAAGGGTAGTAACTGCCTCTCCCTGCAGGTTACCCCCATGTTTCTGTTAAGGGTAGTAACTGCTGCTCTGTGCAGGTTACCCCCATGTTACTGTTAAGGGTAGTAACTGCCTCTCCCTGCAGGTTACCCCCATGTTTCTGTTAAGGCAGTAACTGCCGCTCTGTGCAGGTTACCCCCATGTTTCTGTTAAGGGTAGTAACTGACTCTCCCTGCAGGTTACCCCCATGTTTCTGTTAAGGGTAGTAACTGACTCTCCCTGCAGGTTACCCCCATGTTTCTGTTAAGGGTAGTAATTGCCTCTCCGTGCAGGTTACCCCCATGTTTCTGTTAAGGCAGTAACTGCCGCTCTGTGCAGGTTATCCCCATGTTTCTGTTAAGGGTAGTAACTGACTCTCCCTGCAGGTTACCCCCATGTTTCTGTTAAGGGTAGTAATTGCCTCTCCGTGCAGGTTACCCCCATGTTTCTGTTAAGGGCAGTAACTGCCTCTCCCTGCAGGTTACCCCCATGTTCCTGTTAAGGGCAGTAACTGCCTCTCCCTGCAGGTTACCCCCATGTTTCTGTTAAGGCAGTAACTGCCGCTCTGTGCAGGTTATCCCCATGTTTCTGTTAAGGGTAGTAACTGACTCTCCCTGCAGGTTACCCCCATGTTTCTGTTAAGGGTAGTAATTGCCTCTCCGTGCAGGTTACCCCCATGTTTCTGTTAAGGGCAGTAACTGCCTCTCCCTGCAGGTTACCCCCATGTTCCTGTTAAGGGCAGTAACTGCCTCTCCCTGCAGGTTACCCCCATGTTTCTGTTAAGGGCAGTAACTGCCTCTCCCTGCAGGTTACCCCCATGTTCCTGTTAAGGGCAGTAACTGCCTCTCCCTGCAGGTTACCCCCATGTTTCTGTTAAGGCAGTAACTGCCGCTCCGTGCAGGTTACCCCCATGTTTCTGTTAAGGGTAGTAACTGCCGCTCCGTGCAGGTTACCCCCATGTTTCTGTTAAGGGTAGTAACTGCCGCTCCGTGCAGGTTACCCCCATGTTTCTGTTAAGGGTAGTAACTGCCGCTCCGTGCAGGTTACCCCCATGTTTCTGTTAAGGGTAGTAACTGCCGCTCCGTGCAGGTTACCCCCATGTTTCTGTTAAGGGTAGTAACTGCTGCTCCATGCAGGTTACCCCCATGTTTCTGTTAAGGGCAGTAACTGACTCTCTGTGCAGGTTACCCCCATGTTCCTGTTAAGGGCAGTAACTGCCGCTCCGTGCAGGTTACCCCCATGTTTCTGTTAAGGGTAGCAACTGCTGCTCTGTGTAGTTATTCCCGAATCTTATGATAACCTATAAAAAACAATTTACTGCTAGCAACATTTTTACTGGGTGATGAGCCTTCTTGAACATTCAGACTGTGCTGACGTGTTTTGCTTATGGACTTGCCCGTAGGAGGAGTCCTGTGCATCTTTCCCTTACGCTTGCGCATCGGTACCCCAGGTCGTAAAAGTCGGGGCCTGTGTTGGTTGTCGCCTGATGCCAATTCCTCTTGGCACCCCTCCTCCCTCCGCTGCCATCCTACCATTCCTAGTTGGTGGCAGTACCCGCGGAGAATCGACCCTAAGCCAGTTCCACACATGTGACCTTGTCATGCCAGTGACGTGCCCTGAATCTCCGGAATCAGCATTCCCAGCCGGCAGCCGTGCTCGGTGGGTTTGCATTAATTTTCCCCACGCCAGGGATCCCTGTGTTCTGTTACCCTGATATTGTTACTCTGCAGGGATCAACCTTGTGTAATAACACAACAGAGCACGGGGCAGCTTCCTCCAGTGATCCAAGGATTGGTTGGCGGCTGAAAGTTTGAATGCCTCTTCCTTTCCAGCAGGCTGCCCTGCCTCACCCTCGGTGACTCTTAGTGACTGCTCTGTGTGTGGTGGCGGTGGTGGTGGTGGGGGTCTCATTTTTAGGTGGTGACTGCTGAGTTTGGTGGCTGGAGGTGGCCTCTGTATAGTGTGAGATACCCTCTGCTTCTGGCCCCCAGGAAGATCATCAGTAACCTGTTTCTGGGGCGAGCGGGTGCAACTACCGTGCTGTCCGGGTCCATCGCCGGTCTGGAGGGAGGCTCGCAGCTTGCTCTGCGCCGGGCCACCAGCATGAGGAAGACCTTCACCACAGGCGTAGCAGCTGTGAAAAAGAAATCTCTCTGCATTCAGATCAAACTGCAGGTGGTGAGTGTGCACTCTGCGGGGAGGGTGGCCCCGTCCCGTCCCGCACTGTGCTGGCATCAGAAACCGTGTCTGGGTGTGTGTGTGTGTGTGTGTGTGTGTGTGTGTGTGTTGGTCTGTGGGTATCTGCAGGCATGCATGGGGGGGGTTGGTGGGAAGCGAGGGTTAAGAGCACAGCCCCTATCTTTGATACGAGACCCTGGCACTGTATCTCTCCCCCCCCCCCCTCTGTCTTCAGGATGCGCTGATTGACACCATCAAGAAATCCAAAATCCACTTCGTTCACTGCTTCCTTCCAAAAGCCGAGGGCTGGACGGGCGAGCAGCGGCTGGTGCCTGCGCCGCGAGTGAGCAGCAGCGAACTGGACCTGCGCAGTGAGAGCCACGATGCCGAGCTCATGCAGCTGGATTTGCCATTACTGCGGGCGCAGCTGCGCGGCTCCCGGCTGCTGGACGCTCTCCGCATGCACCGGCAAGGTGGGTTTATATGGGGCGCCACCCCAGGGGAATTTGAGGCCAGAGATAGCTCTGAAGGCTGGTGGTACAGCTGGATTTAAAAATAAAATGGAGCCGGGTTTCTGGTTGGAGAAATCCAGGAGTAATTATTAGACAGATGCAGGGTCAGCACCTCTCACTTCTGGTTTGAGCAGCAGGGGAAGGGATCTGGCTGAGTCGGACCAGTGAGGCACTTCGGTACAGGGCCGGACATTATCCAGCCTGGCGGCAGCTTCGGGAGCCCTAACCTCTCCTGAGGAGTGGACCGTTCTGGCCAGAAGAGGGCGAGCTGGCAATTCTATCGGTGGCCTTTGCGGTGCCTTGATTGTGCCCTGGCCTGGATCAGTCGCCTGCATCTGAGGCTGTGCTCGCTGCCACTTCCGGCTCTCAGCATAGGGCAGGGCTCAGTACAGCAGCGGCACCGAGCCAGGCTGGGGAAACTGCAAAACTGGACTCTCCTCCCTCCGGCAGCGGCAGGTTTGATTTTCTGGCTTCCCAGGTGCCAGGGGAGGAGCCAGATCTCTTGACAGGTTTCAGTCCCTTTGCAGGGATCATGGTGGGGGGGCCGGCAAGAAAGGCAGACTCTCCCAGGATATATTTAGGAAGGGACCGGCTTCCCTCCAGCAAACCAGGAAGAAGGACAGCGGTGTTTGTCCTCGGCGAGTGTTACTGTTCCCGTGTTTAAATAAGATCTTTCTCAATGCAAACATCTTGATTCAAAGCCGATGAGTTTGTTATTGCCTGCAATGAGATCCTCTGTCCTCACAACCAAAATCAATGAGGAGCTCAAACAAACGAATCAATGCAGCCCTGGGACGGGGAGAGCCTCCCGCTGCTGCCACCGTCTGTAGCACCAACAACCAAATCAAATCGATGGCCAGATCAGTTCAGTCGAGGAGCCAAAGCTTCACTGCTGATTAAATTACTCGCTTTACAAACCTAATGTTTCAGCTTCACCCGGCCAAGCACAGGGTAAAGTTTCCAGCTCTGCCTGCGTACCCTGCTCCAGCCCTGCAGCACACCCCCCCCTCCCCCACTATTCCACCATCGAGGCCCCATATACAGCATCTCCTGGTGATAGAGTGCCCTCGCGCTGCCCTCTGGCAGCCCCTGCTACTCCCCCCCTCACCCTCTCCTGAGCAGTAGATAAGTATGGGAACAGGTGCATTTGTTCGCAGACAGGTTAGGGAAAGGAGGTCACTGAACTCCTTTCATCAGGGAAGTCTGCAGGCTCTGGGGGTTTGTTTTTTTTTTAGCTCTTCCCTGCGCAGGGGAAGGACAGGGGGCTGGAATGGCTGAGGTAGGTCTGTCTCTTGTCCCCCTCAGGGTTATAGGGGGGACAGGCAGAGGCAGTGGAGGTTGGGGGGGGGGGGGGAGGGGGTTGGCGTTTTGGGCGCATGCTGGTGATCTGGAGGGCCATGCCCTGTGCTCCCTGTTTCGCAGGCTATCCCGATCACATGGTGTTCTCCGAGTTCAGGCGGCGGTTTGACGTCCTGGCACCTCACCTGACGAAGAAGCACGGCCGCAATTACATTGTCACAGACGAGAGGCGGGTAAGTGTGGCCCTGCGCGCACAGGGCTGGTGAAGACGAGCAGGCGTTTAGAGTATTTCGGCCACCTCGTGGGGCTGGTGCTGGCTCTGCAGAGGCCGTTACCTTAAGCACCGGCGTTAGATGCGGCGCGGCGGTTGCGCTCTCCACCGTCCCCTGTGCCCCAAGTGCTGATGTGCAGAGGGCAAAACTTGCCGTAGCGTCGGGGCACCGTAGGCGTGAGAGGGCCCTGATTGGGTTTCCTGCTTTAGTAAAGTTATTCCTGTGCTGGGTATTGCCACGACTGTCCTATCCGTGTGTGTGTCTCTCTGATAGGACAGGGTGAGTGTCTGCTCAGTGACTCCCTCCCAGTCCTATCCGTGTGTGTGCCTCTCTGATAGGACAGGGTGAGTGTCTGCTCAGTGACTCCCTCCCAGTCCTATCCGTGTGTGTATGTCTAATGGACAGGGTGAGTGTCTGCTCAGTGACTCCCTCCCAGTCCTATCCGTGTGTGTGTCTCTCTGATAGGACAGGGTGAGTGTTTGCTCAGTAACTTCCTCCCAGTCCTATCTGTGTGTGTGTGTCTAATAGGACAGGGTGAGTGTCTGCTCAGTGATTCCCTCCCAGTACTATCCGTGTGTGTGTCTCTCTGATAGGACAGGGTGAGAGTCTGCTCGGTGACTCCCTCCCAGTCCTACCCGTGTGTGTGTCTCTCTGATAGGACAGGGTGAGTGTCTGCTCAGTGACTCCCTCCCAGTCCTATCCGTGTGTGTGTCTCTCTGACAGGACAGGGTGAGTGTCTGCTCGGTGACTCCCTCCCAGTCCTATCCGTGTGTGTGTCTCTCTGATAGGACAGGGTGAGTTTCTGCTCGGTGACTCCCTCCCAGTCCTATCCATGTGTGTGTGTCTCTCTGATAGGACAGGGTGAGTGTCTGCTCAGTGACTCCCTCCCAGTCCTATCCTTGTGTGTGTGTCTCTCTGATAGGACAGGGTGAGTGTCTGCTCAGTGACTCCCTCCCAGTCCTATCCGTGTGTGTGTGTCTCTCTGATAGGACAGGGTGAGTGTCTGCTCAGTGACTCCCTCCCAGTCCTATCCGTGTGTGTGTGTCTCTCTGATAGGACAGGGTGAGTGTCTGCTCAGTGACTCCCTCCCAGTCCTATCCGTGTGTGTGTGTCTCTCTGATAGGACAGGGTGAGTGTTTGCTCAGTAACTTCCTCCCAGTCCTATCCGTGTGTGTGTGTCTAATAGGACAGGGTGAGTGTCTGCTCAGTGATTCCCTCCCAGTCCTATCCGTGTGTGTGTCTCTCTGATAGGACAGGGTGAGTGTCTGCTCAGTAACTCCCTCCCAGTCCTATCCGTGTGTGTGTGTGTGCGCCTCTCTAATAGGACAGGGTGAGTGTCTGCTCAGTGACTCCCTCCCAGTCCTATCCGTGTGTGTGTGTCTCTCTGATAGGACAGGGTGAGTGTCTGCTCGGTGACTCCCTCCCGGTCCTACCCGTGTGTGTGTCTCTCTCTGATACTGCGATGGTGAGATGAGGCTGTGCTATGATGGTGGTGCTGTGACTGATACATAGGAGGTGAGGGCATAGTGATGCTTTGTATTGCTGTCAGGAGAGCTGATCCCTACTCCTCATGTAATATTCACAGGGTCTGTGCTTCTTGCTTTGTTCCTCCCTGCCCCTCTGACTCGCATTGGCAGTTACTGTATCTGGTTATGTCCTGCTCCTCTCTCTTCACCCATTATTGTATCTCTGCTTATTGTCCTTTCTTTTCCTCTCTTACCCCTCTTTCTCTCCTCAGCAGTTCCTGTATCTGGTTATTGCCCCTGATTTTCCCCTCTTGCCCCACTCTCCCCCTCCCCTCAGCAGTTCTTGTATCTGGTTATTGCCCTTGCTTTTCCTCTCTTGCCCTTCTCTCCCCCTCCCCTCACCAGTTCTTGTATCTGGTTATTGCCCCTGATTTCCCCTCTTGCCCCTCTCTCCCCCTCCCCTCAGCAGTTCTTGTATCTGGTTATTGCCCTGCTTTTCCCCTCTTGCCCCTCTCTCCCCCTCCCCTCAGCAGTTCTTGTATCTGGTTATTGCCCCTGCTTTTCCCCTCTTGCCCCTCTCTCCCCCTCCCCTCACCAGTTCTTGTATCTGGTTATTGCCCTGATTTCCCCTCTTGCCCCTCTCTCCCCCTCCCCTCAGCAGTTCTTGTATCTGGTTATTGCCCCTGATTTCCCCTCTTGCCCCTCTCTCCCCCTCCCCTCAGCAGTTCTTGTATCTGGTTATTGCCCCTGCTTTTCCCCTCTTGCCCCTCTCTCCCCCTCCCCTCAGCAGTTCTTGTATCTGGTTATTGCCCCTGCTTTTCCTCTCTTGCCCCTCTCTCCCCCTCCCCTCACCAGTTCTTGTATCTGGTTATTGCCCCTGATTTCCCCTCTTGCCCCTCTCTCCCCCTCCCCTCAGCAGTTCTTGTATCTGGTTATTGCCCCTGATTTTCCTCTCTTTGCCGCCTCTCGCTCTCCCCTCAGCAGTTCCTGTATCTCTGGTTATTGCCCCTGATTTCCCCTCTTGCCCCTCTCTCTTTCCCTCCCTTCAGCTGTTCTTGTATCTGGTTATTGCCCCTGATTTCCCCTCTTGCCCCTCTCTCCCCCTCCCCTCAGCAGTTCTTGTATCTGGTTATTGCCCCTGATTTTCCTCTCTTTGCCCCCTCTCGCTCTCCCCTCAGCAGTTCCTGTATCTCTGGTTATTGCCCCTGCTTTTCCCCTCTTGCCTCTCTCTCCCCCTCCCCTCAGCAGTTCTTGTATCTGGTTATTGCCCCTGCTTTTCCCCTCTTGTTTCTCTCTCTCTCGCCTCTCTTTCTCTCCCCCCCCTCCCCTCAGCAGTTCCTGTATCTCTGGTTATTGCCCCTGCTTTTCCCCTCTTGCCCCTCTCTCCCCCTCCCCTCAGCAGTTCTTGTATCTGGTTATTGCCCCTGATTTTCCCCTCTTGCCCCTCTCTCCCCCTCCCCTCAGCAGTTCTTGTATCTCTGGTTATTGCCCCTGCTTTTCCCCTCTTGCCCCTCTCTTCCCCTCCCCTCAGCAGTTCTTGTATCTGGTTATTGCCCCTGATTTTCCCCTCTTGCCCCTCTCTCCTCCTCCCCTCAGCACTTCTTGTATCTGGTTATTGCCCCTGCTTTTCCCCTCTTGCCGCTCTCTCCCCCTCCCCTCAGCAGTTCTTGTATCTGGTTATTGCCCCTGCTTTCCCCTCTTGTTTCTCTCTCTCTCGCCTCTCTTTCTCTCCCCCCCCCTCCCCTCAGCAGTTCCTGTATCTCTGGTTATTGCCCCTGCTTTTTCCCTCTTGCCCCTCTCTCCCCCTCCCCTCAGCAGTTCTTGTATCTGGTTATTGCCCCTGATTTTCCCCTCTTGCCCCTCTCTCCCCCTCCCCTCAGCAGTTCCTGTATCTCTGGTTATTGCCCCTGCTTTTCCCCTCTTGCCCCTCTCTTCCCCTCCCCTCAGCAGTTCTTGTATCTGGTTATTGCCCCCTGATTTTCCCCTCTTGCCCCTCTCTCCCCCTCCCCTCAGCAGTTCTTGTATCTCTGGTTATTGCCCTGCTTTTCCCCTCTTGCCCCTCTCTCCCCCTCCCCTCAGCAGTTCTTGTATCTGGTTATTGCCCCTGCTTTTCCCCTCTTGCCTCTCTCTCTCTCGCCTCTCTCTCTCTCCCCCCCCCCCTCCCCTCAGCAGTTCCTGTATCTCTGGTTATTGCCCCTGCTTTTCCCCTCTTGCCCCTCTCTCCCCCTCCCCTCAGCAGTTCCTGTATCTCTGGTTATTGCCCCTGCTTTTCCCCTCTTGCCCCTCTCTCCCCCTCTCCTCAGCAGTTCTTGTATCTGGTTATTGCCCCTGCTTTTCCCCTCTTGCCCCTCTCTCCCCCTCCCCTCAGCAGTTCTTGTATCTGGTTATTGCCCCTGCTTTTCCCCTCTTGCCCCTCTCTCCCCCCTCCCCTCATCAGTTCTTGTATCTGGTTATTGCCCCTGCTTTTCCCCTCTTGCCCCTCTCTCCTCCTCCCCTCAGCAGTTCTTGTATCTGGTTATTGCCCCTGCGTTTCCCCTCTTGCCCCTCTCTCCCCCTCCCCTCAGCAGTTCTTGTATCTCTGGTTATTGCCCTTGCTTTTCCCCTCTTGCCCCTCTCTCTCCCCCTCCCCTCAGCAGTTCTTGTATCTCTGGTTATTGCCCCTGCTTTTCCCCTCTTGCCCCTCTCTCCCCCTCCCCTCATCAGTTCTTGTATCTGGTTATTGCCCTGCTTTTCCCCTCTTGCCCCTCTCTCCCTCCCCTCCCCTCAGCAGTTCTTGTATCTCTGGTTATTGCCCCCTGCTTTTCCCCTCTTGCCCCTCTCTCCCCCTCCCCTCAGCAGTTCTTGTATCTGGTTATTGCCCCTGCTTTTCCCCTCTTCCCCTCTCTCCCCCTCCCCTCAGCACTTCTTGTATCTGGTTATTGCCCCTGCTTTTCCCCTCCTTGCCGCTCTCTCCCCCCCCCCTCAGCAGTTCTTGTATCTCTGGTTATTGCCCCTGCTTTTCCCCTCTTGCCCCTCTCTCCCCCTCTCCTCAGCAGTTCTGTATCTGGTTATTGCCCCTGATTTTCCCCTCTTGCCCCTCTCTCCCCCTCCCCTCCGCACTTCTTGTATCTGGTTATTGCCCCTGCTTTTCCCCTCTTGCCGCTCTCTCCCCCCCCCCTCAGCAGTTCTTGTATCTCTGGTTATTGCCCCTGCTTTTCCCCTCTTGCCCCTCTCTCCCCCCTCCCCTCAGCAGTTCTTGTATCTGGTTATTGCCCCTGCTTTTCCCCTCTTGCCCCTCTCTCCTCCTCCCCTCAGCAGTTCTTGTATCTGGTTATTGCCCCTGCGTTTCCCCTCTTGCCCCTCTCTCCCCCTCCCCTCAGCAGTTCTTGTATCTCTGGTTATTGCCCTTGCTTTTCCCCTCTTGCCCCTCTCTCCCCCTCCCCTCAGCAGTTCTTGTATCTCTGGTTATTGCCCCTGCTTTTCCCCTCTTGCCCCTCTCTCCCCCTCCCCTCATCAGTTCTTGTATCTGGTTATTGCCCCTGCTTTTCCCCTCTTGCCCCTCTCTCCCCCTCCCCTCAGCAGTTCTTGTATCTCTGGTTATTGCCCCTGCTTTTCCCCCTCTTGCCCCTCTCTCCCCCTCTCCTCAGCAGTTCTTGTATCTGGTTATTGCCCCTGCTTTTCCCCTCTTGCCCCTCTCTCCCCCTCCCCTCAGCACTTCTTGTATCTGGTTATTGCCCCTGCTTTTCCCCTCTTGCCGCTCTCCTCCCCCCCCCCTCAGCAGTTCTTGTATCTCTGGTTATTGCCCCTGCTTTTCCCCTCTTGCCCCTCTCTCCCCCTCTCCTCAGCAGTTCTTGTATCTGGTTATTGCCCCTGATTTTCCCCTCTTGCCCCTCTCTCCTCCTCCCCTCAGCACTTCTTGTATCTGGTTATTGCCCCTGCTTTTCCCCTCTTGCCGCTCTCTCCCCCCCCCCTCAGCAGTTCTTGTATCTCTGGTTATTGCCCCTGCTTTTCCCCTCTTGCCCCTCTCTCCCCCTCCCCTCATCAGTTCTTGTATCTGGTTATTGCCCCTGCTTTTCCCCTCTTGCCCCTCTCTCCTCCTCCCCTCAGCAGTTCTTGTATCTGGTTATTGCCCCTGCTTTTCCCCTCTTGCCTCTCTCTCTCTCGCCTCTCTCTCTCTCTCCCCCCCCCCTCCCCTCAGCAGTTCCTGTATCTCTGGTTATTGCCCCTGCTTTTCCCCTCTTGCCCCTCTCTCCCCCTCCCCTCAGCAGTTCTTGTATCTCTGGTTATTGCCCCTGCTTTTCCCCTCTTGCCCCTCTCTCCCCCTCTCCTCAGCAGTTCTTGTATCTGGTTATTGCCCCTGCTTTTCCCCTCTTGCCCCTCTCTCCCCCCTCCCCTCAGCAGTTCTTGTATCTGGTTATTGCCCCTGATTTTCCCCTCTTGCCCCTCTCTCCTCCTCCCCTCAGCACTTCTTGTATCTGGTTATTGCCCCTGCTTTTCCCCTCTTGCCGCTCTCTCCCCCCCCCCTCAGCAGTTCTTGTATCTCTGGTTATTGCCCCTGCTTTTCCCCTCTTGCCCCTCTCTCCCCCTCCCCTCATCAGTTCTTGTATCTGGTTATTGCCCCTGCTTTTCCCCTCTTGCCCCTCTCTCCTCCTCCCCTCAGCAGTTCTTGTATCTGGTTATTGCCCCTGCGTTTCCCCTCTTGCCCCTCTCTCCCCCTCCCCTCAGCAGTTCTTGTATCTCTGGTTATTGCCCTTGCTTTTCCCCTCTTGCCCCTCTCTCCCCCTCCCCTCAGCAGTTCTTGTATCTCTGGTTATTGCCCCTGCTTTTCCCCTCTTGCCCCTCTCTCCCCCTCCCCTCATCAGTTCTTGTATCTGGTTATTGCCCCTGCTTTTCCCCTCTTGCCCCTCTCTCCCCCTCCCCTCAGCAGTTCTTGTATCTCTGGTTATTGCCCCTGCTTTTCCCCTCTTGCCCCTCTCTCCCCCTCCCCTCAGCAGTTCTTGTATCTGGTTATTGCCCCTGAGTTTCTCCTCTTGCCTCTCTCTCTCCCTCTCCCCTCAGCAGTTCTTGTATCTGGTTATTGCCCCTGAGTTTCCCCTCTTGCCTCTCTCTCTCCCCCTCCCCTCAGCAGCTGACTCCCGATGACACTGGTGGTGATTTTGGGCGAATCGCTTTGGTCTCCTCTTGCTGCAGTGCCCTGACATAAGCTTAACGCCAAACTTAAAATAAAGCTGAGGGCTCTGATGCATGGCCCGTCCCGCCAGAGTCGCTCAAGGACCCAATCCTTAGCCCACAGATCTCTGTGATACTTGCTCTCTCCCTCCCCCCCACCCCCTTCTTGCTGGGCAGCGTGTGGTGATCGCCCTGCTCCTGTACCTCCTTCTGTCCCATCAGTAGATGAGGAGAAGATCATCAGGTGGCCAACACCCTGCTGGGTTCAAAGGCTGATGAAGTTGCGGGTTTGCTGCAGGGCATCCTGACATCAGCAGGGCCTGTGGCCCTTCAGTAAGGAGGAGGGGTGGAGGGGGTGCAGCTTTAGGTCTCCTCCCTGGAAGGAGGGGAGGGTTATTGCTCCTAGGACTCCTCTCACGGGGGGGGGGGGGGCGCGCGCCCCTTCTGCCTGCTTTTCACTTTTAATCCGCAGCTTATTCTCAGTAACCAACGTTTCCCAAAAGCCTGTGCCGAGGGAGGCAGAATCCTCCCGATTTCTGCCGTTGCTAAGCAGTGAGCCAGTGTTTCTCCGTTAACCCGAAGAACAAAGGACTTAACCAGCTAAAGCCGTCTGACAGGCCGAGTGGGGCATTTTAGTTTCCATCTGGCGACTGCTGCTTCCGTTAATATGGCAGGTCCGAGGTGTACGCAGCACCGTACAGGTATACCTGGAAGGGAGCGCCTCTTCTCCAAAGGAGCTTTTCACGGAGTCACAGACACAGATTATAGGTTTTTCTGAGAAGCGGAGTCGCTTGGAAGCGCAGAGAGGGCCCTCAGGTTGTCTTTAGGTTTAACTGCCAGAGCGCCGCAGGGCCCTCTAGATGTAAGCCTGTGTCCTCTCGGTCTGAAGGGCCGGGACTCTGTCCTTCCAGGAAGCTCGCGCTGTGCTATCCTGTGGCACCCAGACTGAGCTGCATTGCAAACGAGCTAAATACGGTTCCCTGCCCTTCTGCGGCAGCCACTAGAGAGCAGATATTAAGGGGAAAATACTGTTAAATCAGCAAATAAGAAAAGCATTCAGAGTGGCAGCCATTAATGACCAGAAGAATGCAATTTACTTCTCTGAAGACCGAGGTGATTTTTGCCTGCAAGCCGAAAGCTTAAAACCATATTAAGACGATTCCGAGGTGCCTGCCAGGCCCGGGCAGGAGTGGGCCGCTGCCGGCTCTGCCTAATAAGGCAGTGGGAAGGCACAGGGCCCTTCTGTCTCTCTTCTGTAGCGTCATGTGGGGGAAAAAAAAATCCCATTCCCTGCTGCCTGAGTGACTTTCTTTATCTGCTCCGGTCTCCTAAGAGATGTGCAACAGTGCTGGGGTGGAACCGGTCTCCCTGCTCATCTCTTTCTCTTGCTGGCAGTGTCAGGTGTCATGCCAGCTCCCTGGCTCTGTTGTCTCACTCCGCGCAGGTAAAGGGCTGCGTTCTGACCTGAGAGAGTAAGAGGTTGATCTGTGGGGTATTTTTGTGCTTTCCCCTGGCACTGTGTGCACTGAGTTACCTGCGCTGCTGGCTGCTGCGCGTCGGGGCCTTCCATTAACAACTGCCGGCCGCCTTATTTTCTTCCCAGCTTTTGTTGAAGATTTGGGGCCAGGGCTGCAATCGGCATTATCCCAAGAGCCCTGGCGAGGCGCCCTGCTCCACTGCTGTGCTGGCCCTGCTCCCTGACGCTGTCCATTCTCTCTCTCTGTTGCAGGCGGTGGAGGAGCTGCTTGACTTCCTGGATCTGGAGAAGAGCAGTTATCACATGGGCCTGAGTCGGGTAAGCAGGGGGCCCGGGTTCAGTTATCACATGGGCCTGAGTCGGGTAAGCAGGGGGCCCGGGTTCAGTTATCACATGGGCCTGAGTCGGGTAAGCAGGGGGCCCGGGTTCAGTTATCACATGGGCCTGAGTCGGGTAAGCAGGGGGCCCGGGTTCAGTTATCACATGGGCCTATGTCAGATAAACAGGGGGCCCGGGTTCACTTATCACATGGGCCTGAGTCGGGTAAGCAGGGAGCCCGGGTTCAGTTATCACATGGATCTGAGTTGGGTAAGCAGGGAGCCCGGGTTCAGTTATCACATGGATCTGAGTTGGGTAAGCAGGGAGCCCGGGTTCAGTTATCACATGGATCTGAGTTTGATTAGCAGGGGGCATTGGTTCAGTTATCACATGGGCCTGAGTCACATGGGCAAGCAGTGATCTTGAGTTCAATTATCACATGGGCCTAAGTTGGATAAGCACTGAGCAGCGAGCTCAGGTTTATTTATCACATAGGTCTGAGCCGGGTTAGCAGTGGACCCGCGTTTACTTATCACATGGGTCTGAGCTTTGTAAGCAGTGAGCCCAAGTTTATTTATTTCATGGTCTGAGTTGGGTTAGCAGTGAGCCCAGGTTCAGTTATCACATGGGCCTGAGTTGGATTAGTTGTGGGCCCAAGCCTGGACCTCATGAATTGATTCTTGCTCTGATGGGCTTTGCACATTCAGCACCCCTTAGCCAAATAGGTAGGGACTTATCGGGGAATTGGCAACATCTGAATATTCAGCCGCATTCAGCAGTCGCCATTTATCCAGATAACTGCTTATCTGGCTAAGTGGTGGGTTGGACGGGCATAACTGGAAGGAGCTACTTTTCTGGATAACTTAGCCGGATGAGTGGTGATATTCACACTTATCTGGCTAACCTAAATCTATTATTGAGCAGGCCTAAAGTCAAGTGGATATATTTATCCAGCTCAGTTTAAAGTTATCGAGTCTATCAGTCACGCAGACACACCACTGAATATCCTGGCTAGGTTTATCCGGCTAGCGTAGAGAGCCAGCTGTTTTCTCAAAATCGACCCCAATACGTCTGGCAGTAGGGGTTGGGATCCCATGGCGCACTGGGGTATGAATGCCAAACCAGCTTTGGAGAGTGATGTGGGGGTGGAGTGCCGGGGTGCAGAGACAGCAGATGGACAGAAACATTGAAAAAAGGGGGTAACCTTTTGTTAATATTCATATTTTCTGAATAGGGGTAACCTGCATGGAGCGGCAGTTACTACCCTTAACAACTTGCTAGGCAGACTGGATGGACCATTTGGGTCTTTATCTGCCGTCATTTTACTGTGCTGTTGTGTATTTAACGAGGTCACTGGGCAGCTGTCCTAAAGTTAGCCTGTTATATGTAACTGGCTGACCTGCAGGGTATGGTATATTCAGCGGCATGATTGCGCCACTGAATATACCCGGCTATCTTAAAGTTTAGGGCAGCCCTACAGCCTGACCAGAGCTAACCGCAGAAGGTAATTTCAGCGTTAGCCAGTTAACATGAGCGGCCGACTCCACTCCTCCCCAGAATGCCTCCTGGAATATCCAGGTAAATTCTAAGCAGGTAACTAGACTTTAGCCACATAAGGGCTGAACATAGCCAGGTAACTATTAAGTTATCCATCTAAATGGCTTTTGAATATGGACCTTTTATGTATTTAACCTTTCTCTGTCAGTTTGAGAAGCTTTTTGTGCAGGAAGCCGTCCCCTCTTAGGATACACTGTTGGAAACAATCCTTTCCTGAGCCCTAGACAGGAGTGAGGGAACTGGCAGGGCCCGTGTGTAACCAGTAATGCGTGGCAGTGCATGCAGAGGGGACGCACCCCGCCGTGTGCTATTGTTCTGGTAAAAATGGGAGTGTAAAACAGACATTATTTTGTCTTGTTGGAATTTTATTATGTTTTTATTTATTTAAAATGATTTATAACCCATATTTCCTTCGATTCATACATCAAAACTAATATAATAAGAAGACTGAGCTTCGATGGTAGAGTAGAAAAATGTCTGTCTGATGTTTAGCTGCTGGACCCTGGACTGTAAGATCCTCTAATGGGATGCAAGATAGGACAGCAACGCCTGGCCCGAGATAACAGAAAGCTGCTAAGGAAGAGGAAAAGGTTGATTTTTATTGCTCTTTGGGCTGAAGCTTCAGTGAGGCTGGAGTGCGATATCATTGGACAATGGCTCTGTGCTGCCATTGGGTAGTGCCCCCGTGATGTCATTAGGAGATGAACGCAGTATCCCTGAGTCAGGGAGGTAGGGTCCCTTTCCAGCCCTGACACCTGCTGAGGGAGGGCCACATGGCCAGGGGTCTTGCAGGCTTCCCCCGCCATCCCAGGGAGATTGGTGCAGCGTCCTCCTTCCAGGGTGGGATTTAGGCATAGAAAACTGCCTAGGGTGCCAGATATCCAGACCAAAGAGAGGAGTCTGATGCCACTTGCTGGCACAGCATCACAGGGGCCCCACCAAGCACTTTGCCTATGGGCACCAAAATCTTAAATGTGGCCATGCCTCCTTCCAGCAGCTCAAGCCTTCCAGCAGCTCAAGGACTTTGGGAATGCGTCGGGGATGTACAGGAAGGCCAGCTTTGTTCAGATCAGCGGTGATATTTCCTTACATCCGTGCGTGCGCGTGAGGCTAGCTAGAGAGAGAGGTGTCGCACGTGTAAATGGAAGGATCAAGCAAAGAATGTACCCACTGTAATGTCACATGCCTGCTTCTGCTGCAAGGCCCTGATCGTTTGCCTGCACTCTGATATGGGAAACAGAAACTCACTGAAGGGGAGTGATCAAGTGATTATTGATGAGCAAACCACTGCCAGCTCCCTGGTGATCCCTGCTGGGCCTGCCGAGGGGGGGGTGCATTTACCTTCCTGGCTATTTTCCGATGTATTCCTCTGTCATTCGCAGGTGTTTTTTAGGGCAGGGACTCTGGCAAAATTGGAAGAACACAGGGACCAGCAGACTTGCAGGAATCTCTCTCTCTTTCAAGCTGCCTGCAGAGGGTACCTGGCACGACAGTACTTTAAGAAGAGAAAGGTAAGAGCCCCCCGGGTGCAGGGAGACCCCGTATTGGCAGCCGGGGCGGCGGGGTGGGGAGCGGTTTTACTCTCCCGTGCCTCTCTTCCATAGCTCAGCGGGCGGCTGGCTCACCAGCGTCTGCCCAGTCACGCAGCCACGCAGAGACCTCACAGGCTGCGCCTGCCCTAAAATGGTAAAACTCTCCCTGCTGCCCCTCGGTGCGCCTCTGCTGCTCAGGCTTGCCAGGGTTGATCTGGGATTCGGTGCCAGGCTGGCGTTCTGAGCTGGGACGGTGGAAGAAGGTCGCACACAGGGGAGAGGCAATCTGGGCTCGTTTTGTCTCCAGGCCCCCACCCCCCTTTCCTTCTTTCCTCTTTTGCCTCTGAGGTAAGTGAATCTGTGCCTGGGTCTGCGGTCTCTCGGGGGGGGGGGGGGCGGCACACACTGGCCAGGGGTCCAGGCTGGGCAGAGTTGAGAGATATATGAAGGCTCATGCAACACCATCAAGCTGTCTTATTTTATGATTTTTGTCTGTTGTAGATTTTTTTTAAACTATTCGGAGTTACAAATGTAATTTGTCACTGAGCAGAAATACAGAATCAGATGTTTTGTATATTATGTTAGGAGTGTTACAGTGTGAGCTGCTTAAAGCATGAGATAACACGGCAGGGAAATGACATACGTAAATAAATATTAGTACGGCTCTCCCTGCAGCGATCATACCCCCAGCTTCACAGAAAATCCCTTCTATGGCTGTGTGTGTGCCTGGTCATCCTCATATCCTGCAGAGATAACTGAGCTGAGGAAAGTGCAGCTGTGTTTTCTCCATCATAAGCCCCAGCAGCACAGACGTTCCATAATCGCTAGAAGGAGGAGCACAGCATGGTCCTTTTGCAGCTAGGCTGGTTCTGCAGTATTCAGGATTCGTAACCCAAATGTGTAGGGGATGACGGTCAACGTGGAAACACGCTCAGGCCATAGACAACAGGAAGGGCCCAGGCAAACCCCTGGAATTGCGTATGTGAATTTTTTTTTTTTTTTCAAATGGCCATTGAGCCTAAACCTCGCTCCTGCTCTGCCGTAGCAGCGCTAGCTTGTTACCGAAGAATTTACGTCGCCTGTAAAGGTTTCCGAGCCAGGCCGTGCCCTGTGCTCCTGCGTGTGCGACTGCATGCGTGACGATATGAGGGCAGAAAGGCAGAGCTGGAAGGAGCTCTTTCGGCGTCTGTGCTTCATTCTGACAGGAAAGAGAGCTGGCAGCATTTCAAAAAGTCTGGCATTTCAGCAAGATTACGGTTTATAGTTAAGTGAGAGTCGGGAACATGGAGTAATCAAACAGCCAATAAAAGTGATGAAACTGGATATTAATAGAGGGTCTTCATGTCACTGGCAGGTGGGGCCCCTAGGCAGAAGGCTGGTCCATGTCCCTGGTAGGTGGGGCCTCTAGGCAGAAGGCTGGTCCATGTCCCTGGCAGGTGGGGCCTCTAGGCAGAAGGCTGGTCCATGTCCCTGGTAGGTGGGGCCTCTAGGCAGAAGGCTGGTCCATGTCCCTGGCAGGTGGGGCCCCTAGGCAGAAGGCTGGTCCATGTCCCTGGCAGGTGGGGCCTCTAGACAGAAGGCTGGTCCATGTCACTGGTAGGTGGGGCCTCTAGACAGAAGGCTGGTCCATGTCACTGGTAGGTGGGGCCTCTAGGCAGAAGGCTGGTCCATGTCACTGGTAGGTGGGGCCTCTAGGCAGAAGGCTGGTCCATGTCACTGGTAGGTGGGGCCTCTAGGCAGAAGGCTGGTCCATGTCACTGGTAGGTGGGGCCTCTAGGCAGAAGGCTGGTCGTGTCACTGGTAGGTGGGGCCTCTAGGCAGAAGGCTGGTCCATGTCACTGGCAGGTGGGGCCCCTAGGCAGAAGGCTGGTCGTGTCACTGGTAGGTGGGGCCTCTAGGCAGAAGGCTGGTCCATGTCACTGGCAGGTGGGGCCCCTAGGCAGAAGGCTGGTCCATGTCACTGGTAGGTGGGGCCTCTAGGCAGAAGGCTGGTCCATGTCACTGGTAGGTGGGGCCTCTAGACAGAAGGCTGGTCCATGTCACTGGTAGGTGGGGCCTCTAGGCAGAAGGCTGGTCCATGTCCCTGGCAGGTGGGGCCTCTAGACAGAAGGCTGGTCCATGTCACTGGTAGGTGGGGCCTCTAGACAGAAGGCTGGTCCATGTCACTGGTAGGTGGGGCCTCTAGGCAGAAGGCTGGTCCATGTCACTGGTAGGTGGGGCCTCTAGGCAGAAGGCTGGTCCATGTCACTGGTAGGTGGGGCCTCTAGGCAGAAGGCTGGTCGTGTCACTGGCAGGTGGGGCCTCTAGGCAGAAGGCTGGTCCATGTCACTGGCAGGTGGGGCCCCTAGGCAGAAGGCTGGTCGTGTCACTGGTAGGTGGGGCCTCTAGGCAGAAGGCTGGTCCATGTCACTGGCAGGTGGGGCCCCTAGGCAGAAGACTGGTCCATGTCACTGGTAGGTGGGGCCTCTAGGCAGAAGGCTGGTCCATGTCACTGGTAGGTGGGGCCTCTAGGCAGAAGGCTGGTCCATGTCACTGGTAGGTGGGGCCTCTAGACAGAAGGCTGGTCGTGTCACTGGTAGGTGGGGCCCCTAGGCAGAAGGCTGGTCGTGTCACTGGTAGGTGGGGCCTCTAGGCAGAAGGCTGGTCCATGTCACTGGTAGGTGGGGCCTCTAGACAGAAGGCTGGTCGTGTCACTGGTAGGTGGGGCCTCTAGGCAGAAGGCTGGTCCATGCAACTGGTAGGTGGGGCCTCTAGGCAGAAGGCTGGTCCATGTCACTGGTAGGTGGGGCCTCTAGGCAGAAGGCTGGTCCATGTCACTGGTAGGTGGGGCCTCTAGGCAGAAGGCTGGTCGTGTCACTGGTAGGTGGGGCCTCTAGGCAGAAGGCTGGTCGTGTCACTGGTAGGTGGGGCCTCTAGGCAGAAGGCTGGTCCATGTCACTGGTAGGTGGGGCCTCTAGGCAGAAGGCTGGTCCATGTCACTGGTAGGTGGGGCCTCTAGGCAGAAGGCTGGTCCATGTCACTGGTAGGTGGGGCCTCTAGGCAGAAGGCTGGTCCATGCAACTGGTAGGTGGGGCCTCTAGGCAGAAGGCTGGTCCATGTCACTGGTAGGTGGGGCCTCTAGGCAGAAGGCTGGTCCATGTCACTGGTAGGTGGGGCCTCTAGGCAGAAGGCTGGTCGTGTCACTGGTAGGTGGGGCCTCTAGGCAGAAGGCTGGTCGTGTCACTGGTAGGTGGGGCCTCTAGGCAGAAGGCTGGTCCATGTCACTGGTAGGTGGGGTCTCTAGGCAGAAGGCTGGTCCATGTCACTGGTAGGTGGGGCCTCTAGGCAGAAGGCTGGTCCATGTCACTGGTAGGTGGGGCCTCTAAACAGAAGGCTGGTCCATGTCACTGGTAGGTGGGGCCTCTAAACAGAAGGCTGGTCCATGTCACTGGTAGGTGGGGCCTCTAGGCAGAAGGCTGATCCATGTCACTGGTAGGTGGGGCCTCTAGGCAGAAGGCTGGCAGCATTTCAAAAAGTCTGGCATTTCAGCAAGATTACGGTTTATAGTTAAGTGAGAGTCGGGAACATGGAGTAATCAAACAGCCAATAAAAGTGATGAAACTGGATATTAATAGAGGGTCTTCATGTCACTGGCAGGTGGGGCCCCTAGGCAGAAGGCTGGTCCATGTCCCTGGCAGGTGGGGCCTCTAGGCAGAAGGCTGGTCCATGTCCCTGGTAGGTGGGGCCTCTAGGCAGAAGGCTGGTCCATGTCCCTGGCAGGTGGGGCCTCTAGGCAGAAGGCTGGTCGTGTCACTGGCAGGTGGGGCCCCTAGGCAGAAGGCTGGTAGTGTCACTGGCAGGTGGGGCCCCTAGGCAGAAGGCTGGTCGTGTCACTGGCAGGTGGGGCCCCTAGGCAGAAGGCTGGTCGTGTCACTGGCAGGTGGGGCCTCTAGGCAGAAGGCTGGTCGTGTCACTGGCAGGTGGGGCCTCTAGGCAGAAGGCTGGTCGTGTCCCTGGCAGGTGGGGCTTCTAGGCAGAAGGCTGGTCGTATCACTGGCAGGCGGGGCCTCTAGGCAGAAGGCTGGTCGTGTCCCTGGCAGGCGGGGCCTCTAGGCAGAAGGCTGGTCCTGTCACTGGCAGGTGGGGCCCCTAGGCAGAAGGCTGGTCGTGTCACTGGCAGGTGGGGCCTCTAGGCAGAAGGCTGGTCGTGTCACTGGCAGGTGGGGCCTCTAGGCAGAAGGCTGGTCCTGTCCCTGGCAGGCGGGTCCTCTAGGCAGAAGGCTGGTCGTGTCCCTGGCAGGTGGAGCCTCTAGGCAGAAGGCTGGTCGTGTCACTGGCAGGTGGGGCCTCTAGGCAGAAGGCTGGTCCATGTCACTGGTAGGTGGGGCCTCTAAACAGAAGGCTGGTCCATGTCACTGGTAGGTGGGGCCTCTAGGCAGAAGGCTGATCCATGTCACTGGTAGGTGGGGCCTCTAGGCAGAAGGCTGGCAGCATTTCAAAAAGTCTGGCATTTCAGCAAGATTACGGTTTATAGTTAAGTGAGAGTCGGGAACATGGAGTAATCAAACAGCCAATAAAAGTGATGAAACTGGATATTAATAGAGGGTCTTCATGTCACTGGCAGGTGGGTCCCCTAGGCAGAAGGCTGGTCCATGTCCCTGGCAGGTGGGGCCTCTAGGCAGAAGGCTGGTCCATGTCCCTGGTAGGTGGGGCCTCTAGGCAGAAGGCTGGTCCATGTCCCTGGCAGGTGGGGCCTCTAGGCAGAAGGCTGGTCGTGTCACTGGCAGGTGGGGCCCCTAGGCAGAAGGCTGGTAGTGTCACTGGCAGGTGGGGCCCCTAGGCAGAAGGCTGGTCGTGTCACTGGCAGGTGGGGCCCCTAGGCAGAAGGCTGGTCGTGTCACTGGCAGGTGGGGCCTCTAGGCAGAAGGCTGGTCGTGTCACTGGCAGGTGGGGCCTCTAGGCAGAAGGCTGGTCGTGTCCCTGGCAGGTGGGGCTTCTAGGCAGAAGGCTGGTCGTATCACTGGCAGGCGGGGCCTCTAGGCAGAAGGCTGGTCCTGTCACTGGCAGGTGGGGCCCCTAGGCAGAAGGCTGGTCGTGTCACTGGCAGGTGGGGCCTCTAGGCAGAAGGCTGGTCGTGTCACTGGCAGGTGGGGCCTCTAGGCAGAAGGCTGGTCCTGTCCCTGGCAGGCGGGGCCTCTAGGCAGAAGGCTGGTCGTGTCCCTGGCAGGTGGAGCCTCTAGGCAGAAGGCTGGTCGTGTCACTGGCAGGTGGGGCCTCTAGGCAGAAGGCTGGTCGTGTCCCTGGCAGGCGGGGCCTCTAGGCAGAAGGCTGGTCGTGTCCCTGGCAGGTGGGGCCTCTAGGCAGAAGGCTGGTCATGTCCCTGGCAGGTGGGGCCTCTAGGCAGAAGGCTGGTCGTGTCACTGGTAGGTGGGGCCCCTAGGCAGAAGGCTGGTCGTGTCCCTGGCAGGTGGGGCCCCTAGGCAGAAGGCTGGTCCTGTCACTGGCAGGTGGGGCCCCTAGGCAGAAGGCTGGTCGTGTCACTGGCAGGTGGGGCCCCTAGGCAGAAGGCTGGTCGTGTCCCTGGCAGGTGGGGCCTCTAGGCAGAAGGCTGGTCCTGTCACTGGCAGGTGGGGCCCCTAGGCAGAAGGCTGGTCGTGTCCCTGGCAGGCAGGGCCTCTAGGCAGAAGGCTGGTCGTGTCACTGGTAGGTGGGGCCCCTAGGCAGAAGGCTGGTCGTGTCCCTGGCAGGTGGGGCCTCTAGGCAGATGGCTGGTCCTGTCACTGGCAGGTGGGGCCTCTAGGCAGAAGGCTGGTCGTGTCCCTGGCAGGTGGGGCCCCTAGGCAGAAGGCTGGTAGTGTCACTGGCAGGTGGGGCCCCTAGGCAGAAGGCTGGTCGTGTCACTGGCAGGTGGGGCCCCTAGGCACGAGGCTCTATATTTATACCCACCTGGTTCCTTTGTCCTTATGAATGCTGCCCTGCCCTCCCCTTCCCTCAGCTTCTCTGCCTTTATATCCCTGCCGTCTCCCTCCCTCAGATCCAGGCCCTGGCAGTCCGCTGTGTGCAGAAGAACATTAGGAAGAATAAAGCAGTGAAGAACTGGCCGTGGTGGAAGCTCTTTACCACTGTGAGGCCACTAATCGAGGTACAGCTGACAGAGGACCAGATCCGAGGCAAAGACGTAAGTGCCCTGTGGAACTGCTGACGGACTAAAACTGATTGTAATTCACTTTGAGACGTTCCCTGGAAAAAAACAGAATATTACATATTTATAAATAAATACTGTTTTGGGGTTGGGCCTCTGAGTTAGGTAGGTAATGCAAAGATCAGCTTCTTGCAGTAGTATGGAGGTATGGGAAGCACAGTACTGCACTAGCATGGAAGTAGAAGAATGGGAAGTGCAGTACTGCACTGGTTTGGAAGAGGTATGGGAGATGAAGTACTGCAGTCGCATGAAGTTGGATGTATGGGGAGCACAATAGTGCAATGGTTTGGGAGGTGCAGTACTGCAGTGGCGTGGAGGTGGATGTATGGGAGGTGCAGTACTGCACTGGAGTGGAAGTTAGAGGTATGGGAGGTGCAGTACTGCAGTGGCGTGGAAGTAGAGGTATGACAGGTGCAGTACTGCACTGGTGTGGAAGTAGAGGTATGGGAGGTGCAGTACTGCAGTGGCGTGGAAGTAGAGGTATGACAGGTGCAGTACTGCATTGGTGTGGAAGTAGAGGTATGGGAGGTGCAGTACTGCACTGGAGTGGAAGTAGAGGTATGGCAGGTGCAGTACTGCAGTGGCGTGGAAGTAGAAGTATGGGAGGCCGCAGTACTACAGTGGTGTGGAGGTGGCTGTATGGGAGGCCGCAGTACTGCAATAGTGTGGAGGTGGCTGTATGGAAAGTGCAGTACTGCAGTGGCGTGGAGGTGGATGTATGGAAGGTGTATTACTGCAGTGGCGTGGAAGTAGAGGTATGGGAGGTGCAGTACTGTAGTGGTGTGGAAGTAGAAGTATGGGAGGCCGCAGTACTACAGTGGTGTGGAGGTGGCTGTATGGGAGGTGCAGTACTGCAGTGGCGTGGAGGTGGATGTATGGAAGGTGTATTACTGCAGTGGCGTGGAAGTAGAGGTATGGGAGGTGCAGTACTGCAGTGGTTTGGAAGTAGAAGTATGGGAGGCCGCAGTACTACAGTGGTGTGGAGGTGGCTGTATGGGAGGCCGCAGTACTACAGTGGTGTGGAGGTGGCTGTATGGGAGGCCGCAGTACTACAGTAGTGTGGAGGTGGATGTATGGAAGGTGTATTACTGCAGTGGCGTGGAAGTAGAGGTGTGGGAGGTGCAGTACTGCAGTGGTGTGGAGGTGGATGTATGGGAGGTGCAGTACTGCAGTGATTTGGAAGTAGAAGTATGGGAGGCCGCAGTACTGCAGTGGTGTGGAGGTGGCTGTATGGAAAGTGCAGTACTGCAGTGGCGTGGAGGTGGCTGTATGGCAGGGGCAATACTGCAGTGGCGTGGAGGTGGCTGTATGGGAGGTGCAGTACTGCAGTGGCGTGGAGGTGGCTATATGGGAGGTGCAGTACTGCAGTGGCGTGGAGGTGGCTGTATGGGAGGTGCAGTACTGCAGTGGCGTGGAGGTGGCTGTATGGGAGGTGCAGTACTGCAGTGGTGTGGAGACTGCTTTAGTGTGCAGGAGTAACACACACTAACTTTTCCCAACAGGAGGAAATCTTGCAACTCCGTGGCAAACTTGACAAGGTGGAGAAGGAAAGGAATGAACTGCGGCTTGGGGCAGATCGGCTGGAGAGTAGGGTAAGGAAAACAGCAGGGCGGAGGCCATTACAGAAACTCATGGGAAATGGTTTTGTGGGGGGAGCGCTACATTGCAGACATTCCCAGGAGTATTTCTATGTGGGCATTACAGACCCTCACAGAAGAATGGTTGGGGCTAGGAAGGCAGTGACAGTCGGTGCTTCTGTTTATTTCTTGCCTGTAGGAAAGGTGCATGGGAGCTGCACATCCCCCAGTGATCAGCTGATTGCACGGTTACGTTTGCCTTCTCTCTTCTCTTTCATTAAGGGGGCTTGCTGGACTTCTAACGGCTTTTCCTTTGCTCCTCAGATCACAGAGCTGACCTCGGAGCTCACAGATGAGAGGAACACGGGAGAATCGGCCTCCCAGCTGCTGGAGTCAGAGACGGCAGAGAGACTGCGGCTGGAGAAGGACATGAAGGACTTGCAGGTTATATCTCATGCTTGCTTCAGTCTGTTTCCCTTCCTACGGCGTCAGTCTTTCAGCTATTCTGCTGTCCTCAGGTACTCTAATATTCAGGGGGAAGAGTGGGAACAGGATGGGAGTGTAGGTGAATCTGAAGCCAGTCCTCGAGTGCATTTACTGGGCTGGGCACATACGGTGCAAAATACCTAATGCCTCATATTCTGGGACCAATACTCTGCCAGTGGAAGGTGTGTCCAAACGTAGTGTGCCATGTACCTGTCACACTCCTTCCTTCAGTGTCCTTTATCTACAGTCCCTGTGACACTTCCTCCTTCAGTTTGTATATCTGTGGTCCCTGTGACACTCCTTCCTTCAGTGTCCTTTATCTACATTCCCTGTGACACTTCCTCCTTCAGTGTGTATATCTGCTTTCCCTGTGACACTCCTTCCTTCAGTGTCCTTTATCTACAGTCCTGCGACACTTCCTCCTTCAGTGTGTATATCTACAGTCCCTGCGACACTCCCTCCTTCGGTGTGTATATCTACAGTCCCTGTGACACTCCCTCCTTTGGTGTGTATATCTACAGTCCCTGTGACACTCCTTCCTTCGGTGTGTATATCTGCGTTCCCTGCGACACTCCCTCCTTCAGTATCTGTGATCCCTGCCACACTCCCTCCTTCAGTGTGTATATCTGCGGTCCCTCCCTCACTCCCTCCTTCGGTGTGTATATTTGCGTTCCCTGCGACACTCCTTCCTTCAGTGTGCATATCTACAGTCCCTGTGACACTCCCTCCTTCGGTGTGCATATCTGCGTTCCCTGCGACACTCCCTCCGGTGTGCATATCTGCGTTCCCTGCGACACTCCCTCCTTCGGTGTGCATATCTGCATTCCCTGCGACACTCCCTCCTTCGGTGTGCATATCTACAGTCCCTGTGACACTCCCTCCTTCCGTGTGTATATCTGCATTCCCTGCGACACTCCCTCCTTCAGTATCTGTGACCCCTGCCACAATCCCTCCTTCAGTATCTGTGACCCCTGCCACAATCCCTCCTTCAGTGTGCATATCTACAGTCCCTGTGACACTCCCTACTTCGGTGTGTATATCTGCGTTCCCTGTGACACTCCCTCCTTCGGTGTGTATATCTGCGGTCCCTCCCGCACTCCCTCCTTCGGTGTGTATATCTGCATTCCCTGTGACACTCCCTCCTTCGGTGTGTATATCTGCGTTCCCTCCCACACTCCCTTCTTCGGTGTGTATATCTGCGGTCCCTCCCACACTCCCTCCTTTGGTGTGTATATCTGCGTTCCCTGCCACACTCCCTCCTTCTGTGTGCATATCTACAGTCCCTGTGACACTCCCTCCTTCGGTGTATATGTGCGTTTCCTGCGACACTCCCTCCTTCGGTGTGCATATCTGCGTTCCCTGTGACACTCCCTCCTTCCGTGTGTATATCTGCATTCCCTGCGACACTCCCTCCTTCAGTATCTGTGACCCCTGCCACAATCCCTCCTTCAGTATCTGTGACCCCTGCCACAATCCCTCCTTCAGTGTGCATATCTACAGTCCCTGTGACACTCCCTACTTCGGTGTGTATATCTGCGTTCCCTGTGACACTCCCTCCTTCGGTGTGTATATCTGCGTTCCCTGTGACACTCCCTCCTTCGGTGTGTATATCTGCGGTCCCTCCCGCACTCCCTCCTTCGGTGTGTATATCTGCGTTCCCTGTGACACTCCCTTCTTCGGTGTGTATATCTGCGGTCCCTCCCACACTCCCTCCTTCGGTGTGTATATCTGCGTTCCCTGCCACACTCCCTCCTTCGGTGTGCATATCTACAGTCCCTGTGACACTCCCTCCTTCGGTGTATATGTGCGTTTCCTGCGACACTCCCTCCTTCGGTGTGCATATCTGCATTCCCTGTGACACTCCCTCCTTCAGTGTGCATATCTACAGTCCCTGTGACACTCCCTACTTCGGTGTGTATATCTGCGTTCCCTGTGACACTCCCTCCTTCGGTGTGTATATCTGCGTTCCCTGTGACACTCCCTCCTTCGGTGTGTATATCTGCGGTCCCTCCCGAACTCCCTCCTTCGGTGTGTATATCTGCATTCCCTGTGACACTCCCTCCTTCGGTGTGTATATCTGCGTTCCCTCCCACACTCCCTTCTTCGGTGTGTATATCTGCGGTCCCTCCCACACTCCCTCCTTCGGTGTGTATATCTGCGTTCCCTGCCACACTCCCTCCTTCGGTGTGCATATCTACAGCCCCTGTGACACTCCCTCCTTCGGTGTATATGTGCGTTTCCTGCGACACTCCCTCCTTCGGTGTGCATATCTACAGTCCCTGTGACACTCCCTCCTTTGGTGTGTATATCTGCGGTCCCTGTGACACTCCCTCCTTTGGTGTGTATATCTGCGGTCCCTGTGACACTCCCTCCTTCGGTGTGTATATCTGCGGTCCCTGTGACACTCCCTCCTTCGGTGTGTATATCTGCGGTCCCTCCCGCACTCCCTCCTTCGGTGTGTATATCTGCGGTCCCTCCCGCACTCCTTCCTTTGGTGTGTATATCTGCGGTCCCTCCCGCACTCCCTCCTTCGGTGTGTATATCTGCGGTCCCTGTGACACTCCTTCCTTCGGTGTGTATATCTGCGGTCCCTCCCACACTCCTTCCTTCAGTGTGCTCTATCTGTGATCCTTGTGACATACTCTCCTTCATTGCATAGATATCTGCAGTCTCTGCAGCACTCCTTCCTTTGTTGTAAAGTATCCCTGGTCTCTGCTCTTCTGCCTCCTCCCAGACTAAACATGATGCACTGAGAAAGCAGATGGAGTCCATGGAGATGGAGGTGATGGAGGCACGTCTCATCCGTGCAACTGAGCTCAACGGTGACCTGGACGATGAAGACACAGGTCAGTCACACTTCTGCCAGAGATGAGTCACAGACTATGTGGTGTGCTCACTTACAGAACGGGCACGGTGAGCTCACTTGCATATAGAGCGGAGCCTGCTCACTTAAACACAGAGTGAGCACAGTCACTCACTGAGCAAGGCGCCCAGCTGAGCATAGCAGTGAACACTCATTGAGCAAAGAGCACAGATGAGTACAGCAGGGAGCACTCACTCTCTGAGAAAGGCACACAGCTGAGTGCAGCAGGGAACACAGCTGAGCACAGCAGGGCACTCTCGCTCACTGAGCAAGGCGCACAGCTGAGCGCAGCAGGGCACTCTCGCTCACTGAGCAAGGCGCACAGCTGAGCGCAGCAGGGCACTCTCGCTCACTGAGCAAGGCGCACAGCTGAGCGCAGCAGGGCACTCTCGCTCACTGAGCAAGGCGCACAGCTGAGCGCAGCAGGGCACTCTCGCTCACTGAGCAAGGCGCACAGCTGAGCGCAGCAGGGCACTCTCGCTCACTGAGCAAGGCGCACAGCTGAGCGCAGCAGGGCACTCTCGCTCACTGAGCAAGGCGCACAGCTGAGCGCAGCAGGGCACTCTCGCTCACTGAGCAAGGCGCACAGCTGAGCGCAGCAGGGCACTCTCGCTCACTGAGCAAGGCGCACAGCTGAGCGCAGCAGGGCACTCTCGCTCACTGAGCAAGGCGCACAGCAGAGCGCAGCAGGGCACTCTCGCTCACTGAGCAAGGCGCACAGCTGAGCGCAGCAGGGCACTCTCGCTCACTGCAGTAGGGCACTCTCACTCATTGAGCAAGGCGCACAGCTGCGCGCAGCAGGGCACTCTCACTCATTGAGCAAGGCGCACAGCTGAGCGCAGTAGGGCACTCTCACTCATTGAGCAAGGCGCACAGCTGAGCGCAGTAGGGCACTCTCACTCACTGAGCAAGGCGCACAGCTGAGCGCAGCAGGGCACTCTCACTCACTGAGCAAGGCGCACAGCTGAGCGCAGCAGGGCACTCTCACTCATTGAGCAAGGCGCACAGCTGAGCGCAGCAGGGCACACTCACTCACTGAGCAATGGCATTCCCAAGTCTGCCTGGCTAAACGAGGTTTATGGACTTTTCCTCCAGGAACTTGAATAGATGAAAAAAAAAAAGTTCTATAGTGTATCCTTCAGAGGAATGTTAAATTAACCAAAAACTATCAACCAAAAACCCATCCTACAAAAACCAGGTGAAAAGGGGGTGTTCATAAAGCACCCACTCCCTAACCTGGCAATGGAAAGGCAGCGTAAAACGTTGTGTAATCCTGACCCGCCACTTCCTTATTCAGAAGCTGAAAGTCTACAACGGCAATAGTTAGTATTGAAAAGCAGCCAAACAGAGTCCCATCCCAAGAATGAAGGGAAAGCAGAGTGCGCTCCTCCCCGAGCCCGATCCCTGCTCCATCTGTAGGCTGAAACTCAGCAGAGGACAGGGGTCCCTGCGATCAGAACGTAAAAGCTGACTCTGCCTCCTGGGCTCCTTATCCTGGCCTGGGCACCTATGGGGACTCTTACAGCAGAGGTCTGAAGGGGTCTGTAAGCTGGACAGGGGTTTTTTTGGGGGCGAGGGCACCCGCTGGGGCTGGAGGTGCAGTCCTTCCACCACCTGTTGCCCTGCATTACTGGGGGTGCACGTTCTCCGTCGGCCGCCGTCCGCAGGCATCTTCCTCTGCACGAGTGACCTCCAGCCAGCACTGACGCATCCTCTGCCTCCAGGTGGGGAGTGGCGCCTGAAGTACGAGCGCTCGGTCCGGGAGGTCAGTTTCACCAAGAAGCGTCTGCAGCAGGAGTTTGAGGACAAGCTGGAGGTGGAGCAGCAGAGCAAGCGACAGCTGGAGAGACGAGTGAGTATCCCCCCGGCATAATACTACAGGGCCCAGGCTTAATCTGACCGTAGTGCTCGCCAAAGGAGCCACAGCTTGCTTGCTTATTATTTATTTAAGGAATGCAAAGCCAACCTATCTAAACTAAAAACTCAACAACATAAAACTCTGCTCTGCTTAGTCTGATGGCAGCACTGCCTTAATTTGATCATGCCACTGAGTTAAGGGACCATGCCCTAGTCTGACCTCAACGCTGGGCACAGGAGCTCCACTTATTTTTTATTTGTAATTATTTTTATTGAATTTTCATAAAGAGTAATACAACTGTAAGTAAGAACGAAATACATAGACATAAATCTAGGGTCAAACAGGAAGAGACCCAAACAGCATGTGGTGTATCGCAATCTTGGTTTAACCATCCCTTTGAGGATCTAGTACTATTCAGCCCAGGTTAATATGAATGGGTAATAACAACACAGTATTTCTCTTCATTCTTGTATAGTGTCTTCCCTCCCTCCCAACATCGTCCGCTCAGAGACTAGTAAACTACACTAGGATAAACTTGTACAAATTATGACAATACAGGGACGTCACAGAACTATCAACAATGTGGTACAAGCCTTACCAGAGCAGTGGGTTAATAAGACAAGGCATTAATGTCATACAGTGAGTGGTAGCAGGTTGGGATCAGAACAATATTGACAAAATAAAGTAAGAGCAAGCCAAAGTCAACATAGCAAAACCAGCAAAGCAAAACAAAACAAGGACACATCCACTTGGTTAAAGGGTAAAGTCGGTTGTGGGTAAAGGTATCGATTTGGTAAATGGAGTCCAAATGGCAGCGAATTTTGTCTGCTGCGTCTTTGAAGTCGCTGCGATCGATTTACATTCCAAGAGATAAAGGTCCAGCATAGCGTCCTTCCATTAGGAGCGCCACTTAAATCTGAGCATAGTGCTGCTGGGTACAGGGGCCATGCCTAAGTTTGACCCTGGCGCTGGACATAGGG